>NC_031769.1:33010353-33124859 GCF_001522545.3 Parus major
TTCTATAAATGGTATTCCAAGGCACATATTATCAAATTATTTTTCCCCAATATGGAATATTTTAATAGGCAGATGTTCAGTCACCTCCCAGTGAATATAATGGTAAAGATCAGGAGTACTGAATCCCATTTGCATTGTTATGGAACAAGGAGACATTCAGTGAAAATGAAAGGAAACAAATCTGGTACTGCTAAGTAGAAGAGAGAGAGACTTGAAAAAGCAATCTATCCATAGGACTTACTGTTTGAGAGCCAGTGTTGAGCAAAGTTGAAAAAAAAAATTATGGCTACATAGTAATAGTTAATAGGTGACAGAATAAAAAATGCTAAGGGATATAAATATTTTTGAAACAAAGCATAAGCAGTTCACTGGTGTGGCCTAGGAAGCAGAGTTACTTCTGGACGTTTCTCAGGACTGTTTACAGAACCTGAATTTCTGAAACTTTTGACAGGGATTACACCCAACTCCAAAAATTTTAGGGGATCAAAACTGAGTCATTTTCCCTGATCTGGTACCTCTCTGTGGAAAACTGACACTAGCTACAAGAGGAGCAGGAACAAATCCTAAATATTTATTCAGATAAAAGTTCACATGGAATTTCTAGCATAGCTCAACTTACACAAACTGCAATTAAAATACCACAAGAATAAACAAACCAGTCTCTCTTGGAGCTTGGTAGGCAGTGCTAGAAGAAAAACAAACATGAAACCTGCAGACCTAGGTTTTATGCGTGCTACTGAAACATTTTCCTTTAAGGCTGATACCAAGCAAAAAATGTGCGAAAAGTTAAAGGGAGCAAAATTAAAACAAAAATGTCTCTTGCTCAGAATTACGGTGCTTTCCTGTACATAGAAGTATAGAAGAAAAAAAAGGTAACAGTCCAAGCAACAAAGTTCAGGCTGAGTAAATTACTTATTAGAACCCAACTAATCCAGTGTCTGTCTTGAAATGCATATTTTAAGTATTTCAATATCAGAGAAAGACGAGTAATAGCAACTTACAAATTTTTAATAAAGTATCAGAAATGCCACTTCCCCATTTTAAAGGCAAAACCAGCCTTTCTGAGGGGCAAAATCTTCTGAAAATTTTGTAGCATTCCTGTACAACACCTCTTCAAGCTGAGAACTGCGTATGTAACAATTTGAACTTTGAAATACACTTTTCTTCCTACTTTGAAGTTTTTAAGATTAAATGACTGAGATTTTAAAAGTGTAAGTGCAATAGATTATTGACAAAATTACACTATACATTTTCAAGGAATATATTTTCTAAATAAATCTGTAATTCCCTGATACACATAGGTTTGACTTTTGCTGGTCTGACTGCCTACTCGATTAAAAATTCCCAGTATCCCTGTTAAACTGACTTACATGACTGGAGATTGGTAAGCCCAACAAAAAAAGATGGTCAGTTATTTTTGTTTTCCTATATGTAATGCATTACCTTAAAAACAAAAAAGGTTGCAATTATCCCCAAAACTTGACTTGCTGTTTGACCAAGTAATAACTGATTTTAGAAATACGCGTGTAAAAAAGCATGTCTTGGTATCAGTGAAATGCAAGAGTTCAATACATTAATATTTATAAAGCAGTGCATGAATGGATGTTAAATTAATTCTTTAAGTCAAAAAAAGACAGTACCCATTTGCATTTCAACAAGTGAAACTTTTCCATCCATTTGACACAGACAAGACTATAAAAGGTCTCAAATTTCTCCAATAAAAGTGGAAATTACATCTCAATATTTCGTCAGAGATTAAAAACAGAATTTTAGATGAATTATCTGATACAAAGATGGAAGTCAGGGTGCTGCTTCAAGATCTACAGAAGTAGAGCACTTTAAGACAATTAAATGATTTCCCTGCAGGCAATGTCTTTTCAATCCAAGCTAATGACATCATTTAAGGAGGATGGTCCATTTAACTGAAAGGATCTTTTACAAGGCAGACAGACAGAAGGCAATCCCGGAATGTTTTCAAGGACTTCCCATATTTCAGAATTATAATGGCAAAATGCCTACATCAGAATCTTAAACTCAAACATTAATCAACAAAATGAAAGACTAATTTTATAAGAAAAATGTAATAAAACTCATTTTAAGAAGTTTTCCCTTCATTATTTTTTCCCTTAAAGGAACCAATTCTCTCCTAATGGTAATTATGCTGCTTTGGAGTAATGATAATACTCAGGCAGCTCAGTTTTAGGCTGCTGTTTTTAAAGTGAAGCCAAATCACTTCACTCACTGAAGAGTAACTTTCATAAACTTTTCTACCAGTTTATACAAGCTATCTGTGATCTTTCAGATAGAAAGCATTGTACTGTTGCCTCCAGAATGTACTGTACTAGTTTTCATATAGTCTATATACCGGCCTTTAAATTGCACCACCCCCTTTTTCATTTAAAAAATAAATAAGATAAAAAACAAACCTTCAAATGAGCCAATAAGGGAAAACTCACAGCTTTTTAGTGTCTGTATCAGCAGTTTAATGAGCTTCTGTAACTCCTGAGGAGGGGGAAGTGGTGTTGGGGTCCTAAACCTAAATGATTTTTCTGATATTGAAAAATCAGAGCAAGATATGCTATTTTAAACAGTTAAAGAAACACCAACATTTTCATATTAAAATAATATTATTAAAACTAAGACATTATACAAAACTATAAACACCTCTTGTACTTCAGAAGGCAGCATCAGTTTAAACCCAACCAAAGAGTCTTTTTACCATTTACAATAACACTCAAAGCCATGGAAGTTGTATACACATTAGGATGACATTTCTTAATAAATGATGTGGTTCTGAGGACAGGGGGGGAAAAGTTTACCTCATGTCCCCTTAATATCCATTTCAAATTGTCAAAAACTTCAGAAAGCTGGAACGTGTGAGACATAACCAAGAGATCTTACCATGTAAGCAGGAGCTAGAAAACGTGGAACTAGTCCTGGCTCTTAACCAGACTCCTTTCGCAACCTTGGGCAAGTCACAGCTACTTTGCCTCCACTGTTCCTCTTCATAACAGAGAAACTGTATTCATTCACATCTTTTCTAGGAATGCTGTGAAATGTTGTTGGTTTCATTATGCTTGTCCTTTAAGAAAGTATTTACAGGGAAAAACATTTCATTTTTCAGGCCTGCTATGCCACTGATTTTCCCCTGCTGCACCCACACACTTTTTCCAAGTAATGTAAGCAGTTGGAGGGAGGAGGGGAGAGAGAAGGGGCAGAGGGAAGGTTCCAGCATTTGTAAGACTGGGATGCCACACATGCACTGATTCCTGCATTTCAGAAAACTACACACTTTCTTCTGTGACTGCTGTAGCATACCTTAAATTGACAGAAGAAAAATGAGGAGAACGCTATGAAAGAGTATCCTTATGGTAAACAGTAATGGACTCTGATTATATAAATGAAATGGCTTTCAAAAAACCACGTTTTTATTCTAATAATATTGCCACCTTCTTTGTTCCTTCTTAAATATAAAATCATGTCAAGTAAAAATGCTGTTTTATAACACATATTAATAGGTCATTCAAAATGGAGGGAGTTCCACCAACTCAAGTCAAAATTTCCTCAGTTTGGATATGCACTTTTTCAGCTCTGTCACTCAGAAAGCAAATGAGCAACTGTAAAATTCAAGTTAATTTTAGTTTAAGGACTTAACTTTTGACACTCTACATCTTTCCCCACACAAAGAACATGTGTATCCTGAAGTGGTGAACAAGTAGAACATCAAAAGAATGCTATTAAAGCCTGAATATAGTAATATGGAAATAATAATAAGAAAGTGGCATTGCACAAAGTAATACTGTTGTATTCCTATCCACCTGGGTGTTTTCTTAGTTGATAGTTCTATTTCTAGTAAAGGAAGAAGAGATTTCGGTGAACTTCAACAGCCACAAGAGATTTAATTCCACTTCCTGTAACACACCTTCTGTAAAATCTAGGTCCTCCACCAGCGTATTTGCACAGCTGTTTGCAAGCTTTTTCTCCCAGTTTTTGGTCTTATCCTGATTAGGTTTTCTGGAGCATGAAATTATTCAAATTCATACATACAGCAGAGGATTCTAAAACTGCCTTGATCCAATAAAATTAAGGTGATGTATGCAAAATACGTTACCTCATTTACTGGCACTTAGCCAGTTTTCACGGCCTTTTTATTCGGCTTCAATTTGTCTATAAACTGAACTCCCAAAAGCAGCCAATCAATCTATGATTACCAACAAAACTGTATCAAAATAAAAATCTAGTCATTATAAAGATTAATTTTTATATTGTTTCCCACAGAAGTGTTTGCATCTATAACATGCCAATGCACTCTCAGATCTCCTGGCATAAACCCGTAATCCTCTAAAAATAACATACTTTGACAAGAAATTCTCAAAAACACCTGACAAAATGGTACCAGAGAACGCCACAGAAGGACTCAGTGAGGCAAGTAATGGACAAGACTCCTGAATCAACTTTTCATGAATGATCTATACATTATGTGTCTTATATCACTACCAAAGCCCATTCTGTGCAAGATCAGAGGTATACTGAACAAATAAAATTACTAATTGCTGTTCTATTTGTTCTAATTTCATTAGCATCATTTTATTCAACAGTACATGTGTTAGCCTATAAAACATACTGACAAGGGAATTTACCTGTGGATATGTAAGGCAAATATAAGGATAACTTGGTTCAAAATCTTTACAAATCTCAGGTATATATATATTACTTAGAACAATCTTACAGATGAAGAAACTAACATGAAAAAGCCATAAGAGCTAGACAATTGACTCTCAGTCACAAAGAATTCATTAATAATTCCACAAGGACCATCAATGTAATTATCAAACCAAAAGGACAAATTATGGCCATATCTACACAACAGCAGGAACCAGAATAGGCAGTTATGTTGTAATCACACTTTTCCTTACTGTAATGTTACCTTTATACATATAATACAATACAATACAATAGCATTGTTCTGTTTTTGTTGTTAAAAGGCATGGGGAACTCTGACAACAACCTAAACCACTCCAGTTCCAAATGAAATGATGTTTTTCTCAGTTTTAAGGTGATTTTCATACATTCAGCTTGGTCAGTTTCATACACATGATTTTCAGGTTTTTAAACATTTTGACTCAACAGACCTGCTTTTTGTACAGTATTTTCACCTTCTTGGTTTCTATTTGGAAATTTTATTCATTAAAGGCTGTTTTTAATCCAAGAACTGAATCATCTCTAACTGCAAATAGGGTAAAAACATTTTCTACCTGACATTCCTAGTCACAGAACTTGGCAAAGGAAAAGTCAGTTAAAAAAGACTGACCTAGAGATTTAATAAAGGCTCAGACACTCAAGGCCCTTTCCAAAATACAGAAAGCAGCTATTTGATATCAACACTATGTTATGAATCGCTGCACCTCATTATCAATCCTTGAAAAGGAAAACAAACCTCCCTCAAAATGTCTGTTTCCGAAGGACAAAGGCAATTAACAGGGGCAGTTGAAAAAAAAAATCAATGACAGTGTATTAAAGTGACAGAATTTAAAGATGCCATATGCATTAGGTTATATTTCCTAAATTAAGGCTTAGAGGCAACAAGAAGTGTAAATTCCTCAGACCTGTTCAAAGTTGAATTTATCCCAGGTTGAAAACATCCTGGAAGCACAACAAAGCTGGATTAATTTCCCTTCTCAACATATACATTTGTAAAGGTAGAAACCCTTGTAAATTCCATCTTAAGAAAGGTAATAAAATGTTGCTAATATAAACGTGGTAGTGTCTCAGTTATGGCCTTAGTCTTCCCAAAAACAGACATAGCCATGCTGCCTTCAGCCTTCATAGTATTCACTATTCTGCACATCTTAAAACACTTCTTATTTTTACCCCTCTTGAGCTGTTAAAAAAACTGAGCCACAAAAATTAAATAAAACATACTTTATATGTATTATGGCTATATTCATACACAAGTCAGTCACCCAATATCTCAATGACTGTTAATGAAACTGAAAGCCTAATTAGCAAGATGGGGCAATAACCCCAGCGTTCTGGCCCACCTCCAGTATGAATAATTGCTTCTACCTATGCAAAATCCCCCCTGTCATTTCAATTAGGTAAAATATTCCTCACATCCTGCTCTTAAATCGCTGGGTATTGTTTACAGTGCCATAGTAAGAGCTGCTGTATTCTAACCTCGGTATGGTTGCATTTTGATCGTAATAATGTGGCAACTCCTACTTTTAGTTACTTCACTCAAAAACCTTATTTTGCAAAAGGCTGTCTGCTATCAGAAAAAGAACCAACCTAACTAAAAGAAAACCCCAACACTAATTTATTGGGCATCTATTAATGACAGAAGTATAAAATCTGTGCAGAACACATGGAACACGTTAACAGGTATTGAGGTACAAAAATAAGTCAGTCAGGCATAAACATCTCTGGCAATTCAGCAGCGTAACAAGCAGCCATCTTATCACACTATCACAACTTTGAATGTCTCAAACTAAGGCAAAGCTAACAGCTCTCACAAATGACTGAGAAATCCTACCAGTACATTGAAACACCCTTCTAAAAACTCATATATATATATACAAACGTCAAATTTAACAAGGAAGAAAATTAAGTCAGTCATCAACCAGCCCTTCCAGGGACTCCAAAACCACAGCTGTACCTATTCCTAGACTTTGCTTCCTGCTCAGCAGAGTGCACAACCTGAATACCTGTTCCCCAAAACAGCCACCAATTTGCCCCAATGCTTTCATTTTGCCTCATTCCATAATCTCCAAAATTCTCTTAAAACCCTAAAATTTTGATCACAATTCATTTTAAAATGCTCATCTGACAAAACAAGAATCCTAATTGAAAAAGGAATTTAGAAGTTCTGTAGGTTTAACTAATGTTGATTTAAAGAGAGACATTTGGGGCTTTTTATTACTTCACCATATCGTGGTGTTTTCTTGCTCTCCCCTTTTGGATCGGAACTGCCACTGAAATAGTTATTAATAAGTAAACTCCAGAATGCTTACATTAGCCCATGGTCTTTTTATTCTTCACTCCTCCTTTAAATTGCTCTATCCCTTAAAAGATACAGTTTTAATTGACTATAAAATCCACTTGGAAAGGTACTCACTGATTTGAGTTATGACAGTAAAATATATGTTTTACTTAGGAAAATATGCAAGCAGATATCTGCAGAATTCACATTAACACTAACTGTACTTACTATTTCATGAAACATTTCAGTAACCACATCAGTGATTTATTGTTATTTATTGTTATGGCAGCACGGAAACTTCAACAATAAAATAAAGACCATGAGTGAAAAGAGCTGTAAAACCATAAAAAAAAAGTTTGCTTTTTCCTTGTCCTGGCCTCCTAGGACTGTAAATCTTGGGCTTTCTTTTTCCTAAATTGTCTTCTTTCAAGGATCACCAGTGTTATAAATACCTTTGCCTTCTACTGACTAGACACATTTTCTCCTGTAGACTCACTTCCTGTGGGAAACATTACATCCAAAATCACATGCACACTATTAGAATTGCGATCACTGCCGCAATTCTGTTCATGTATAAAAAAACACTAAGAATAGAGCAGCTTTCAGTTTATGATTATCTTCAGTAAAAAGGAATATCACTCTTGCATAGGAAATAGCAATATACATATAAAAAATTATTTCAAAATGCAGTAGAAAATAATTTCCATTAAGTACACCTGCTGGGGAAAAAGCTGCACACACCAATGATTAAGCTTAAGTGTGCATCTGTCCTTTAAATATGCATAGCAGTAATAGCTTAAATGCAGTTCAAATCATGGCCAGTCTTGCTGCATATACAAATCTGCACTAGGCAGTGCTAAATTAAAAAGCACCTCTGATAAGTTTACAAAAGACAAAGAAAAAATTGGTTGTAAACTCCTCTGCATTGCAAAGATCTCTTTTGTCTGTCAATCAATAGAAAAGTATTATTCCACCATCACAAAAGGCAAACCTTTGGAGGCAGTATAGGTCTGTGTGTTGTGCAAATGTGCAGTTGCTAAGAAGCAAATATGCTTCTCCTCTAATCAAATAGCCCAGCTCAGCAATGCTGCTGGCTTGGGGCAAGAAGCAAATTCCACCAGCCACAAACTTAGAAACAGTCTTGAATTATTTGTTGCTGACCGCTGGCTGAACCCTGTCCTGATGAGCACCATCACCATTAGCCACTTCTCAGTGTATTCCATCAACCAATGGCAATAGCAGCATGCTACAGCTCAGGCTGCAAGGAATTGATCAAACAGGGTAATGAGACTATTTCTTCATGGAGGTTATTTTAAATGAATATAAATATTTTCTTTCTACATAATTTGCCACAAAAGGTCACTGAACTCCCTGCGATTCTAAAGAAAAATGCTGCGGTATCCCCTTTATATATTTGAGTTAGGATATAGCCAACAAACAATTCTGGGCATTTTTGATGATCGTGTAAATCTTAATGAGGTGGCATCCCAGACAATTGATTAGCAGCAACATTCTATCGTCACATTTACTTACGAACAAAAAGAAGATTTGATGCTATTTTAGAAAATCATGATATACCCATGCCCTTAAAATCTTGCATGAGAGAATATATTCTGTGCGACTAAAGACTTACATTTCTGCTATTAACAATGGATCATGCATATTTAGCTATGCTCGCCTTACTTTGATATTACAGCCCTTTCTATAGATTCTTTCAACTGAACTCATATGTTAAAAATACCCACTTTGTGTCTGAGTCAAGTTACTGATGAGACCTGCATTCAGACACCCTGTCTGTCAGAGCTGTTTTCTTTAAAAAGCTACTATAAAGACACCAAGAGATACTTGAAATTTCATTCAAAGCAACTGCTACAAAAATACTATCAAGGCCCTCCTTGTCCCACACAAGATTTTTAATCCTCATTTCCAGTACTGAACAATTTTCTCCAATGCTGGGAAAACATGTAAATATTGATTTAAATACCAGTCTAATAGCATTTTATTAACAAAGGCATTACACTATGATAGTACTAAGACTATGATAAAGTAATAGTGCTTATTATTTTCTGCTTTCAAGAATAATAATATAAAAACATTCAAATAGGCCAACTAAATACAATTGTTCGTGTTTGAGACTTTCCAATGTTATCTTGAATAACTTTAAGTAAATACTTTCAACACAAAAGAAAATTTGCATTTACGCCCAGGGATGAGTATAATTCATTCATCTGAGACACAGCATCTGAAAATGCAGGTTGAAACATAAATTTTAAAAAATATATAAAGGATTCAAATTAGTTCACTTCACCCTGATTAACAGGAGTTCACTTACATTATAATAGAACAGGCTTCAGATATTTTTTAAATTCACATACAATATTCAGAGCTTTTTTTTTTTTTTTAATGACAGAATAAAAACGTGTAATCTGAAATTCTGTTCCTCTTATGTGGTTGGGACCCTCGGCTCCTCAGGCTTTTTTCTCCTCTAACTGAATGTCTCTGAGCAGTATAGGAAATACTTCATTTTTTTTTAAAGAGACTAGTAAAAATATTAATAATAATTACAAAAATATTCTAGATCAACAGAATTTTCCTTCTACTTCTCACCCCTATTAAAATACTTTTCCAGAACATTCCTTTCGAACACTTTATCAATACCATCATTATATGCTGTATGGCAGTGAAGTACATTCTAAGGTTTGAATAGAATTCAGCAACTCAGACATGTTTATTCTATTAAAGCCACCATTTTTACATTTTTAAATCTTTATTTTTTTTTTAAGAAATGCTGACAGCAAAAAATAAAACTGTAGTCCTATGAGAAAAAAGAGATCTTTGTTGGCTATTCATTCAAAAACATAAAACTTGCTATAACTGTAAAACAGACACTACAAATTTTTACCGTTCATTCATAATGTCTTTTAAAAGTCAGCTTCCAAAAATAAAAAGGAAATATGTTGAAGATGTTTAAAAATCCGTACGAGGACATAACACTAGGACTATTCAAAACATACAAAATCCTGAAAAACTATTTTCAACATAGATGAAAGAAGCCAATGTGTACGTAAATCCTGTATTTTCCTCAAAGCAATACGCTGAGACTTAAACTCCATTTAAAAAAATAATAAATAAAAATAAAAAGTGGTCCCTTACAATACCAATAAAAAACAACATTCATTTGAGGAGGAGGATAAAAACAGCACCCACTCGCAAAAGACATTTCATCAACGGACTAACATTTGACAAAAATCAGTGGAAACAGCAAAGAAGCCAATACAACTTCCAGTGCCAAGGAGCCAGATGGCACTGCTGGAAAAATTATATCTACAGACTGGCAGCTTGATCCCATGATTATTGCCCAAGGGAGGAGGAAGAGGAAAACAAGAGGTATTTCAGTGTGGTGGAGTAAATCAATTATCACCAGCTCACTACAGCATTTTCACATTATTTTTATACCACATTCTAAATATCGCTCAAGTGAATGAGAGCACTGGAAGATTACAGAAAACAGAGGCAGAAAAAAAAGTGTGTCATGCATTAAAAAAAAGCAATATTTACTTAAATGTAGCTTTGTCAACTACATTACACAGTCCATATTTCCAAATTAAATTTGCAGATATATTGTCACTAACAAGTAAAAACAAAGTTTTTGTTTTGTGGTGTTACTTTTAACTTGAAATTCCAAAAATTATCTACAAAGATTACAGACAAAAAATACGACTACATTCTTTTGTGTATTTTCAATTCTTAGAATGCAGTTTTACATATACAAGTACCAAGTAACCATTTTTCTAAAATAATTCAAAAATCTTTGATCAAAAAACTTTGTGGTAGCCTCACCAATTATTTTTCTGATGAAATACAGTATTAAAGATAACTTCTGAAGAAGCCGTTAGAGAAAAATCAGTTCACTCCTACTAGAAGGAAAGCAGTTCTAGAAAACTAAAAGACAAGTTTTTCTCTCCCTATCTTCACAGGCATAATACTCAAATTACTAAACGCAAAATAGACAGAATTATAAGAATGTGTTAGAGTGTCCCTGTGAAAACAGGCAAGGTTAATATTGTTTTTAATTGGAAGTCAATAACAACACTTGCATTAACTTCTTTTCCAAGAAACTGTAATAATAAGGCCCATTTCCTGTACCCACCCTTGCAAAAGAACATATCCTATTACCTACCTAAAAGACTTGGACCACCTTCACTTCACTTACCTCCAACCCATTTTCATTTTTATTGCAGAGCCATGTACATAGTCTAAATACCCTTCTGCTCCCATTCATATCATTTCAATACTAATCCTTTTCCCTGAATTCCTCAATGTAAAGCAGTGATGCACAAGTGCAATTATGTGAAGGACATCATAAACTAATTTCACCTTTCAATGTGTATTGTGAGAATTTATACATCACCCATGTCCAAGCTGTGAATGCCCCATCCCTGGAATGTTCAAGGCCAGGTTGAATGGGGTTTTAAGAGCCTGGTCTAATGGAAGATGTCCCTGCTCCTGGCAGAGGAGTTAGAACTAGATGGTCCCTTTAAGGTCCCTTTCATCCTAAACCATTCTATGATTGATTCTATGACACAGAGAAATACAAAATTTAACTACTGAGTAACAAGCAGAAATTGTTTTATATGAAGAACAGGATATCCCTGAAAAAATATTATCAGGCTCTGATGTACTTTGCATTAAGGAACATATGTCCAGGTAGGCAGAACAAATATACAGAAGGACACTCATTTAGAGCAAAAGACGTCTTCCTCCATTATCTAGTGTAGGTTCATTCATAATTCCTTCCCCAAAAGAGCCCAAAACTCTTTCTGACTACCAGCAATAGAGAAGGTAAGACCAAGATATTCATGGCATATTACCAGTCATTATAGCGATAGCCGTGAATAGGCTGTGCCTAGGATTAAGAAATTGTAGAAGTAATTTTAGTTTGGAGAAAATATGGCATTCAGCAGTTTTAGTCTGCTACTCTAATCTTAAATCGTACTGTTGTACATTATGCAAGTAAACATCTATAAAAATTACTGAGGAAAGAAACTGCCTAGTGACAGATGTCCAAAGAAGTATGGTTCCTGCTGAAATCTTTTAAGCAGCGAACTTATCTGCAACATCTTCTTGAGAATGCCAATAATAAACTTGTCCAATCAGTGGATACCATAAAGATTTAATCTACTATGTGGGAGTTTTTTTGAAAAAACATTCAATAAGCCTTTTCATGACACAGATTTTGCTTTTCCACTCAAATTTAATCTCAAAATTCACAAATATTAATCCACTGCAAACTTGCTTTTATTTAAAAGGAAACAAACCCAAATTCACTAAAATTAATGCCTGGACTGCATGATGCCTGACAGAAAACAGGCCTGTTCTGTTCTTGCTTAAGATCTACAGATTCACTTTGCACCTCTACAGAAAGTACTAATCAATTAATACACAAAGCCAGGAACATGGGAAAACTCTTTTTCTGTTCATTAGGATTGATACACACTTCATGCATGCAATAAATTAGAGGCACGAATTCTTAATCACCAATTCAGAGAAGAAATGCCAAACTTAGCTTGTACTTACACTGCAAGGTTATACTTTTTTTTTCCCCCAGTAGGTTCCTTTCTCCAGGGACTTCTAAAGCCTCATCCTTGAGACAAAATATGAATTACCACATAGACCATTGTTTTAAATAGTTCTGATCTAATCTAAAAGAAAATGCTATGGTTCTGTAGAGCTTTTTCACAAGATGTTTGGGACTGCTATATAGCATATGTTGAAGGCAGACCCATTTTTCTGTCATACATGGTAGATCTCAGTAAGAAAAAGATGCCTCTTGCTTTGAATGCCAAGCAGCATCAATCTGGCAGACTTGCTGTCCTCTGGTACCCACCTCAAGTGCCACTGGAGTAGTGTGAAGCCATGCAATCATCTATGATTGATGCATCTTTCTGGCTCTAGGAAGAAAGAAGTAAGGAGCAGAATGAAAGCTGCCTTGTCACTACTGCTTGGCAGGAACAAAGAGGAATTACAGGGAAATCAGAAGGTAGAAATTAATTCAGTCGAGATAAAGCACCAATAAGGTCCTAAAATTATAATTAACTGCATCCAAAACCTACTTGAAAAGCTTATTGCATATCCAAGAAGCAGAAGGAAAACCTCTCCTCTTCCTTTTTATGTCAACTATTTGTGATGTATAAGAGCCAAACTAGAATAACATTAGGCCAACAAGCAATATAATGTAAATAGAAAAATCTATTCACTTCAACTTTCTGGGCCTTTTTTTAACCATCCTATTATTACATATCTTGAATAAAATTATGATCTAATATGAATAAGAAATGGGTTAAGCAGGTAATTATTTAGTTTTTATTGTTGAGACTGTCCTGTGTAGCAGTGGAGTAGCTGTTTTGTTATTGTTCAGTCACTGAAGCAACATAGATGAAATAAAATGAGCAACAAACCATGTCATCTCTCCCACGGGAGAAAGGTAAATGTTAAAAGAACACAGGGGTTTATTGTTTGATGGGAAGTTTTTCATCATGATAATTAGAAGTTCAAACATTTTAGTATCATCAATTTGTACACACTGTTAACCTACACAATGCCATTTTTAACTTTATTGTTGACTTTAATAGGGCCAAAAATTTCACTTAAAACTTCTGCTTCCTATCAGAAATTATTCCCTTATGTTCTGTACAAATGGTTTAAATCAAATTTAATTAGATTAGCTTCACATACTTCACACACACTTTTTTTTAAACATCTTGCTTCTCCATCTAAGTCATTGCTGCTATATGCACTGGTATGAATCCTACAAACAAACCAGCAAGCAACCCAGCAGTTCCGTTGTTTGCTCTTTTCACAAGGTTTCAAAAGCAGCTACATGTGGAAAGCTATAAAGATTCTATTCAGAATGCTCAAAATGTTGATTACAGAAAGAAAAAAATATACTATTGCCAGGTCTTTTATGGCCAAAAGATAATCAAATGTCAACAGATTGACAGAGTTCAGGGTATGTATTCTCCCCTAGCAAGCAGAGTGCAGCACTGTGACAAGCTGTCCAAGGGACAGTGCAATTGCTCCAGTAGAGATTTTTAGGAAAGATGAGACAGGTGCCAACCAAGAAATATCTCAGGTAGAATATGGGTGACACACTTATTTCACTCTTTAGGCCTCTCCTTTTCAACAAGCAGCTGATCTTCTTGACAGCTTTTGACAATTTCAACTAAGTTAGCACCCTCTTCTCATGTGTTAAAACACAAATTTGCATCTGGGAATTTACACTCATATGGTTGGTCCCACATGTACCAATATCCTTAAAAAACAGAACCTTAAAAAAAAAAAAAGCTTCATATTTTAAGTTCCTCTTCAATATGTTTTACTTTTCACTGGGTCCCATAAGCTTGTAAGACTGTTTTCTGGATGAGATCTAAACTGCCCATAAGTGACTCAGCCTAAATTTGTAGTGATTCATCCTCCCTCTGACAACCTCAGCACAACACATCAGGAATTTTAGACTTCAATCCTCCTGCTTCAGACTGTGCCACTAATTAAATTTTTTTATTATTTTGAAAGCAACATTTCTGATCATCATATTACCTTCTCAGCAAGAAACACAGAATCATAATCCTCTTCAAAATTCTGACAAGAACTATCATCCCCTCAAAATAACATGCCAAAGTCCAGTTTTCATCCATTTTTCATATGATGGGCTACTGCCCTCCTGACAGTGCCTAGTAAGAGCATAAAGCAGAAGCCACCTTTTCTCACTGAAGATTAGCTGTCCAAGTAAACCTAGATCTTACTTCCCTTCAATATGATCTTTTTTATTCCATCTTGAATATTAAAAGAGATATAAGGAATAATAAAGTGCCTGGTTTTCTGCCTTCAATGAGATCTAGCTATGAGAAAAACAAGACAAATAAAGAAGTTCCTCATTCCTTTGAATGACTGTCATGCACTTAAGTTTGTACCTCTCTCTCCAACACTGAAAGTTAATAACTAATCTCCTACAATAACTCAGGTAAACTTCCAGTGCTGTCATCCCTAAGACAAGCAAACATCCTCTCCATATACAGGATTATGTTACTAAAAAGTGGTATACCAAGACAAGACTGGAGGAATAAGAAGGGCAAATGAGAAAGTTTAGAAATTCCTAGTTGTATTTTCCATTCTCCAACCTTTGATCTCTTAGTTGCTAGCAGTGCTTAACCAGTTCTGTGAAGAACACCTTTTGCTTTAATATAGTGCCTCAAAAATAAACTCAGTAGGAATGTATTTGCAGAAAGTGGGGAAACGCTTGTGTGTATGGACAAAGATAAAATCTTACACTGAACTTTACCCACCTTCTTCAGTGACAGTATTCAAACAACTAGGCCTAACAAACAGGAAAAATAAGGGGGAAAAATGCTTAATCAGTATTGGTATTTGAGATATAACATGTAAAAAGAAACAGCATGCAAAATTCAGTCACACAATTTTTCATTCTCACTTGATCAATCAAACTGCAAAATGTGATGCTCATATTAAGTAAATACTATAGATCATGTAAAATAGTTGACTCCAGCCTGCAAAGACTCGTATAGAACTTTTCCAAAGCAACTAGATGAAAACAAAGCACTGAATCCTGTTGCTTCATCCAAACATTATAGCAAGTAAATCACATTGCAGGAGCAATAAATTTTTCTCATTTTCAAGACTGCACTTTGGTGACAAACAGTTAAAACACAACACTTTCATTTATTCTTTTTCCTCAAAGTTCTCCAACTGCCCAGTTTTGCTTGCTCCAGCCCTACCTTCCTCCACTTCAGCTATGGGGAAATTTAATAAGAGATTCTCAGATTGTTTAAAAATTTTCTACTTAAAAGCATATTTTACTCATAAGGTATAGCCAAATAAGATAACCTGAAGAGCACATAAGTCCCCAGACACAGTTTTAGTATTTCTTTCATCCTTACCTTCACAAGGCAATGTTTCTAGACCTTCCATACAAATGGTGATGATCTAAATTATTTCATCACACCATTCACTGTGATCTTTTAGATCCAGTAATTGTTCAGTTACATACTCCCTGCAGAGCCAAAGTGACGTGTCTCCTTCAGAGGCCCACTTACAAAGTCAGAACGTTTGGTCCTCTAATACTAGTGTCATTTCTTACTATAGAATCAATTTACCACAGCATAAACCAAAAAAAAAAAAAAAAAAAAAAAAAACTTTATATTACAAAAAAAGATTACCATGCTATTAAACAGGAAAGTTTAAGCCTGCTATTGAACCAGTACTTAATACCTAGGAAATTTCAAAATTAAATGAAAAATAGTAACTCTTTTCCCATTCACTTCTCAACCAAAAGTAAGTTTGTTTCCAATTTGAAAGAAAACCTTGGAATTTCAATTTTAAAGTATTTTGGTATGCTTTGGTTTTTAACTAATCAAGACATATGTATTTCCCACAACATACATTCTTCAATACGCAGATGGAAGGAGAGTAAGAAATTACAAGACATAACATTGTTATACAATGTACTATACAAAAACCTGTCATTTAAGTTGCAAGAAACCTAGTCATCAATAAGTGAAAAAATACCTCGCTCAAAAATCAATTATGTTGAGTCTTTTGTATAGAGAAGTAGTACACCTTTCAGGCAACTGGTATTAATGAGCAGACATGGCTATAGAATCTCCATCTGTTTTTCTGACAAAGCTGTGACTACTCCAGTCTCTCATTGAAATTCCATTAATCTGGTGCACCAAGGACCAATGCGAAAATCAAAACTCCATCTAACCCTTTATCAGCTCACAATAACCTACAAGTGAACTCTGCCTGTTAGCATACAGCAAGTTATGATTTTGCTATCAATCAGGCTGTTAGCCAATAAAAAAAAAAAAAAAATCAAGTTAAGACCAGAGTCCCTGGCTGTGCTGTTTTGTTTGGTCTGTCTTGTTTTTCAGTTTTTTATTCTATTTGGGGGTTTTGTTGTGTTTTATCCCTCTTCCAATTTCTGTAGGGTGTCTGGACATTTAAGCCCATGCATCATTCTCTTTCATTGTGATTTAATTGCTGCCAGCAATCGAGTCAAAGCATCACTGAAGTGTGCTTGAATTTCATTAGATGATATAACTTATGCTACTTTCCTACAGTACCTAATAAACCATAAAGAAACCAAAACACATATGGCTTGAGGGAATAACTGGAAAATTAGGTGGCCATTTGGGAACAGAGTGAACTTTTGAACCAGAGGAACAGAGAAAAAGAAATATTAAAAGGAAAGACAGACTTAGAATGCACACAGAGACGTGGGGGTTTGACCTTTTCAGTACCTAGAAAATTACATTAGCATTATGAAAAATACATATCATGTTTAGAGTTTATAATCCATCAAAGTTTAGATACTTTGTTAGTGCCTACCATAAGGTAAAAGTCAAAAGGACAACATAACAATCAGATTTGACAAAAGGCCTTTAGGTGACCTGTGCTAATTTAGTTATCCCATACTTATTGTTAAATGGATTATCTCTCTTGTAATTAATACACCATTAGACAAAGGTCACACAAAAACTCCAGGATTTTACAATGACTGTAACGTACACATAATATACTAATTCTTTATCTGTTACCAAGCGTGTGCCTTCACAAATTATGTTTTGACAGTAATGCCGCAAAGTCAAATTGCAACACTTTCGCAAGTCATACAAACCTTGCAGCCTAAGTCAAGTATATAAAGAGAAATGCCTTGGGGCTTTTTAGCAGAAAATATATGTAGAAGGTTTTACATAAAAATAGAAATGGACTCAAACATAAATAAACCACCTCAATTTGGTTACCTACCGATAGGGCCCTCCATTAACACTGAGAGCCTTGATCCTACACAAATCAGGTTTTAGATCTGTACAGAGCCCTGCTGAACTGAACTGGTAATTATGCAAGATCAAACATCTACCTTATAGACCCAGTTTCTTGAGCAGGATTTAAATATTGAACATTAACAGACTGCTAAAAATCTAAAATACAGTATTGAGCTTCAACAAACCTATTTATGCCTATTCGAACTGAAACAAATGGCACCTCTGGGGATCAATCCACCTCTTATAAGATTTTCCCAACATACATTTTCATACACAGGCTAGGTGGCTAGACTGTAATGATGGATTATATATGTTAAAATCAAAACAGTCTTAGAATGACACATTAGACATTTGAAGAGAAAAAAAGGAACACTGTTTACTCCAATAAATTAAGTATTTACAGATCAGAATTTACCACCGTCTCTCAAATTTGCTTTGTGCTACACTCCTACTACATAAAGAGGATTTATCGTAAAATATAAAATATAAATTAGTCAAGTTATTGTTGAGCAGTTATTATACCTACTCTTGTAACTTCCAAAGCAGGCTAAAAATTAATCACCCATCTGTAAAAACTCATACGGTATTTCACATATTCTTGCATCAGCATTCTCCAAGCACTCATTATTTAGGTTATGAGCATTTTCACTTTTCTCTTGATTAACTATTTTGAAACAATTCTATAATCATATCTTCTATTAAATAGTCATATAATTTTGTCACATACCCTTTATGCAATCAGGACCATGTTATTAAGTTATAATTAGAAATAATGATAAGATTATGTTGGTAAGCAAAAATAAATACACAGAAAGTTGCATTCATCTGTAGTTTTGAAAATTAGCTTGGGTTTTCTAAAAGCCATACTCAATTTGACTGATAATTACATTTCAACCAGAGAGCAAAAAGGCCTGGTTTTACTTTTTTTAGTAGAAGGTCATACTGCCAACATGCAATAAGCTCAATATTTAAAAAAAAAAAAAAAAAAAAAAGGTGTGATTATTATTGTTCTACATTTTACAGAGTTCTGGACATAAAAAAAATGCATTATTCTGAATCAGTGGTTAGAAGGTTTATCACTTATGCATGTACTTGACTTATCCCTGTTCTGCAATAGACATAATTTTATACCTCATAAAAGCAATTTATGTTTCCAAAGGGAATAATCTGGATAATATAAAATGTGGAGTGCTACATTGCAGGAAGCATATTTTCATTCAGCAATTGTATTTCGAGATGGAGCTGCACAGTTTGATCATCATATCATGTCAGAAAACATCATTCACTAGTAAGTCTATCTAACTTACAGTGCCACAAATTAATATACATTGTTAATTTATTTGTACAATTTACTACCATATATTATCTATAGAGGGTGTTTATATTATGTATACAATAAGCTAATCTCAAAAATATGGACACTATGCTAAAGCAAGCTTGTTAACTGTTGAAATATTCAATTGTTCATGTCTTCAGAACCATCACATTTAGCATTAAACTTAATGAATACAAAATAAAACAACATGGAAAACAGCTCTATGAGGCGTAGACTTTTTTTAAATGCAAATACAAACTTAAAATTTATATAAAAAAACATTGTACAAAAGACTGTCTTAATGGAAGGAAACACTGTAAGAATAATTAATTTAATATTTTATGAACCTATTCTGCATGGAGTTTACAGAAAAATATCAATCACATAAACTGTTTCATTATTTATTAGATAAATAATACAGTAAGCCATTAAGTAGCACAATAAAATTAAGCAAGAATCTGATAATGTTGAATTAACAAACAATTTGTTACTACAAATATTCACACTGGTTTAGCCACTGATCTATCTTTAAAAACGTATGTATCTACAGAAGATGCTTCGTTATCAAAAAACGTGAGTTGAGAAACACCGTGTAAATTTGAGACAGCTTCACTATGCTCTAGGACCACTAGAGAGAGCTCTTCAGTTCCTTTAAAGGTTCTTGTAAAGGTAAGGAAAGTGTCTAGCTGAGCTGCTTATCTGTTTGTCTGTTTTCCAACACTAACATTCACATCCCAAGGATCCGATTACATCAGTTCATAGCAAACTGGCAAATCTAATACTTTCTGAGGTAAACAGTGTCACATACCATCAGAAGGTGCTTCATCCTCTTTATCATATCGGTCAGATGCTATTGAGACGCTATCAGGAGGCGAAGAAAGAGAGTTCTCAGACTCTTCTTCATCTTCCAGCTCTGTAAAAGTCAATACACATTGCTAGTTAAATAGTCTATTGCACAAATACACAGAATAAAAGTATTTTCGATAGCAAGGAGGACATTAATTCCTATCTGGAACGGAAAAAATCCTAATTCTCACGGACACTTGCAGGCTCCAGCGCAGCTGCGAGCGATGCCGTTCTAGGGCTACCTTCTGACCCGATGCGTAAATGCTGCTGGAGCAGTTTCCCTAAACGCTGACATATAATGAACCTGCTCCCAGCACTGCACAGCTGCAGCTTCTCGTGAGGGGGGAAAGGAACACCAAGCAAAGAGACATGAAAGAGAAAACACTGGCAGAAGGAAAAAAGGAGAGTACTAGGCTCCAAAGTTCTGCCTGTCCTAGTACAGGATGAAGCTGCAGCAACTTCCCTCCCAGGAAATGCCAAACTACCGTTGGCACCAAGACCTCTGCTCACTTTTACTTTTCCTCACTAGAATTAGGCACTGCCTTGCAAAACTGTGTGCATATTCCTCCCATGAAACTAGAAGTGGAATTGCTGTCTGGCAGCACCTGGTATGAACCTGTGGCTTAATGCAGCATTCTGTTAATGAATTTCTTGCCCAACTGAGAGCTCTGCTACAACAGATACAAAATCTACATTATCAGTTAATCCGATGCACTCTGGTCACTGTCATGCATAAGCGCAAAGGTCTGGGAAAGACACAGTGAAATTGATATTAGTTGAGGCTTTCACCTAACTAGGCAAAATTTAACTTCTTCCTGAAACTCACGATATTTTCTCAGATATGTTTAACACATCTAGGCAAAGAAGAGGGGGAAAAGTAACAAACTACATTGCTCCTAAAAAAACAAAATAAAATCTTGGTGAAGGAGAAAAAACTAAATATGACAAAAATCATCAGACCAGAATCATAAAGTTGATGCTTCAATAGATTAAATGGCCCTCAAAATTCTTGAAAATCATGTAACAGTTGTTCAAGCATTGCCTTTTGGTATATACAAACACAAAAAGCTTTCCAGAGCCATCCAAATACCCTTTTCTATTTATGTGTTCCCTTTTGAATCAGAAAACTAATTTCTAAGAATCCAAAATAAACCCATGTATAGTGAAAATACTCTTCTTTACAGACACAGACATTGCATTCATCAGTAGAACTGCCTAACCACAGCTGAGTTTCACTTCCTCTCATTTAATAATGGAAATACATAAAAAATTTAGAGACTATGTCCAGAAACATCATGGCTGTTTGTAAAGAACAGAAAGTTTTCCATATAATTGAAACAACAAAGCCTGATATTTGCTTTGCTGGAGTTCTTATACATTCAAAAGTTGTCAAACACTAGATAGGCTTTCCTTTCATTAATTTAGTATGCTTTTTTTGGGAAAGCTTCCTCCAAAGCTCCCAGCCATTTAACAACTGCTGTGAATCTGAACCTGACTCCAACCTATTTTTGACACAATCCTCTCTTGGTAGCATGCCAGTCATCGTGTTAATCTGATCAAAATATTTGCACTTCATCACACCTGTCAAACCAATCAAAAGTAAATTATTTCTCTCTAGAATTCATCTCTCCCTCCAAACAGAAAAATACAGAGTAGATAGCACATGAACAGAAAATATTATGCCCTATTTATAACCAGCATAATCATCTTTCACACTTTGATTCCAGAGACCAGTTGCCTGTCTCTCTTTGCCTATATGTATCTTTATTAGGTGATACACTCCATAAAAAAAGACCAAACATGATATTCACAACCAATGGCAAAATTGTTCCACTGTTTCCCTGTCCTAAACTTTTGCTAGTACTCGAATGCATAGAATATATGTGTATATGTAAGCCCTAGCTGTCAATCAAAAATGCCCACTTATCAGCTATGCATAAGCATATTATCATTTAACCTTCATGAAAGTATAAATTTAAAATATAAGACTACATTTCTAGAAGCAAATTCCACAAACACCACACTCCAGCACATGTAATTCATGGGCTGAATGGCAAATCTTAGTATATTTGAATGAATAAGACCTGTGGGTGACAAGTATGTGAGTACACATGTAGAAAGAACAACTCCAGAGGATTTTGTCCCACTCAGCAACACATAATCTCTTATGTAAGTTTGCATAGCAGTACAGTTACCTCGCTCTTCCATGAAGTCACCATACTACCATTTTCCAATTACACTTAGGGTTTCAAATCCAGTAAACATTTGTGTTTTACTTTCATATAAAAGCCAGATGACCTAGGAACAGGGGACTTTTTAATACACACATACATTTAGGGAATACCATATACCTATCTCAGATTGTGCTGGCTTGGCTTGGGATAGAGTTATTTTTTTTTTACAGTAGCTAGTATCAGACTATGTTTTGTATTTGTGCTAAAAACAGTGTTGATAAAACAGGCATGTTTTAGTTACTGCTGAAAAGTGCTTACAAAGTGAAAACCTTTTCTTCTTCTCATACTGCTGCACCAGTGAGTGGGCTGGGGTGTACAAGAAGTTGTGAGGAGACACAGCCAGGACAGCTGACCCCAACTGACCAAGAGGATACTCCACACTATATGATGCCACACTCAGCATATAAAGCTGAAGGAACTAGGAGATGTTTAAAGTGATGATATTTGTCTTTCTAAGTCACTGGTACTTGTGATGAAATTCTGCTTTCCTGGAAATGGCTGAACACCTGCCTACCCAAGTGATGAATTAATTCCTTGTTATGTCTTTCTTCCGTGTACAGCCTTTGCTTTACCTATTATACCAACTTCATCTCAACCCATGAGTTTTCTCACTATTACACTTCTGATTATCTCCTCTATCCCAGCGAGGGCAAATGCGTAAAGGACTATATGGGCTTTAGTTGCCATCTGGCATGAAAATAATGACATGGTTATATACTGTATTTGAAACAGCAAAAACCATAGCAACACTGAACATAGATTCATAATAAAACAAGTTTATGTTTCATGTCTAGAATATTTAAATTGAGAATGCTCTTAAAACAAAAAAACAAAAATATAAAAATATAAAAGTGTTTAGAGTATTATGAAGACACAAATTATACTCTCAGTGTTTTACTTTTGTCAAAGCATTCTCTAGATGTTAAATCCTAAAGAAGGCTTGAAGAATTCCATGATAAAAAGTCCACACTGAGAAAGACACTCAGAACCAATATATAAATCCTATGTCATACAATACCACATTTAGGTACCCATACTTTACAGGAAAAATGTAAATGGAGAATAAGCAGCAGACTCTGGAGAGAGGTACAAGCAACCTGCACTCATGCAGGACTAGATTAAACAAAAAAATCCTCAATTTTTCATTTTAGAGTACAGAAAAATAGTAGCAAGTAAATAATAGTTTTCATCAATTTATGTTATATACTGAAAAATGTAATTCTTAAATAATTTAATTTGTACAGAAGAACTGCAGGCATTTCAATAGGAAAGCTGACCCACTGTGCTCTGGAGTTTTAACAGGCAATGTTTCATACCATGTTTATGTACAGGCATAAAAGACGGACTACTTTATGATATCAACCTTGGGGTTTTTGCCTCCTAGTTCTGTCAGGGTTAAAAAATATCTTAGGACTGTATGCTGTTAATATATAAAGATATTGCTCCTGAGAGCTCACAAAGAGGCTTCCCGTTAATCCCATGCCATCTCTTACATTCCCACTCAAAGTAATCATTGCCCTTTCTCCACTTTACATGCTCCTCCATCAATGTCTTGCGCTGAAGTTTATACTCCACCTGTGGAGTAAGAGCAGTCAGAATTGCGTTTGAAGCTCCTTGTGTTACTCCTTGTACAGTCAGAGGAGTCAGTGTTGAGCAGCACAAACCACTATCCTCTTCAGGTGCCAAGTATCTAAAAATACACTCAAAAAGCATCAATAAATTAAAGCAAAGCATTCAACTTGCACTTATGCAATAGAAAACCGAACTACAAAGCAACAATGGACATCAGGTAAATGTATTCAATACAATTTGCAGGCATAATTGAAAGCATTGCTGCCTAATCAAACATCTAAAAGCAAAGCATGCTCAAACAAAATGTCTGTAGACTCATTAGTTGGCAGTCATTCCATTACAATCACACATAATGTCAGTGGTGCCTTGAACTCATGCCAATGACAACAGCATAAATTTTGCATCTCATTTCTATGGTCATAAAATTAATGACCAGATTAAAAATACTTCTTTGCAGAAGTTATTGCCTAAAGAAATGACATGAATGTGTCCCTGTTATGCAGCCACAAGTATAATTATGGAGTTGATGCTCATTAATATAGTTTCTTGCTTCCCCAGAATAACATGATTTATCTGGAAGTTGGGGAAAAAATATATTAATTAAAGGTAGATATTTAACAGTCACAATAACAGAAATATGTACATGAACTGACCCTGTTCCCCAGTTTCTACAACTTAAACTAATCTCCTACAGGTTTGATAGCAGAATCAATATTTTATGATGTCTGTAAAAAAAAAAAAAATAAACATACAATGTCATTCCTTATTAAATGCTACCTTTTCCATTACGGCTTATTT
Organism: Parus major; assembly: GCF_001522545.3. Lineage (NCBI taxonomy): Eukaryota > Metazoa > Chordata > Aves > Passeriformes > Paridae > Parus > Parus major. The sequence goes on from NC_031769.1 coordinate 33,034,939, forward strand.
ATTGATTCAGGAAATAATGCATACCAAAGGGTAAGTTTACCACATTAAGAATGGAGCATAAAACAAACTCTCTTCATTCTAATAAAGGCTGTACTTCAGTTCTTACCCCTTGTTCTGAAGGCTTCCAACAAATTTAGTTGGTACAAGCTCAATATAATGAATAGAAGCATATCACATTGTAAGAATCCAGCTTTTAAAAAATCCAGACTTTTTCTCTCCCAAGAATTCATTTTCTTCTGCAGCATTGAGATTATAATAATGAATTCCTAAGCATTAAAGATACTGCTTCTACCACTTACTCTAAAAAAAACAAGCAAGAGGTTTCAGCCAATGTCTCTGAAAGAGACTTGCTCACGTCCTCAGATAACTAAGCACTTTCAATTTATTTCTAAAAATGTCTAGACAGAATGATGCATTAAAACTGCTCAAGTATAAGAGAAATAAAACAACTCAGGAAAATAAAAAGACGCGTAGGTCAAACCACCCTGCTTCTTGCTATTTCAGAAGGTCCCACATCACAGCAGGTTGAAACCAGTTCCTCCTGTCCAATCTCTGCTGCACTAAGAACCCACAAAACAAAGGACTGGATGAAGCCATCAAGCAGACCAAGCAAGGTTCTCACTACACAGTTTTTCATAAAAACAAGTAGACAAAGCTGCTTTCAGGCAGGAAGGGGTTTACTTTAGCCCCTTGATAGGGGCATCCTGTATTTTTAAGATGCTACTGACCCAATCCACCAGTCACCCTGCAAGAATGGATTCTTCGGACAATAAAATTTCAGTGCATGCTTTGCCATGCAGTCTGCTCCAACACACTCATTCCTGAAGGGCCTTCTAGGGTCCCCTATTAACATGATGATTTTTAATGGCTTGTTTTGTAAAGGTCAAGTAGAAACTCTTTAGCAGCTACTTCTTAAAACAATAAATTTGCAACAACATTAAGTTTGCAAGCAAATATGCTTTGAGCAAGAAAAGCAACTGCAACTTTTGCTTGCTGAGTTGCCTCTCATTCTTATGATGCATATCAGAACAAAACCATTTAATGCTGCACTGGTGGATGTATCTCATGTTACTTGAAATTGCCCTTGGCGTGGACACTTCACAGATGACAGCTGTGTGTAGCTGAAAGGGACAACACAGTGACTTGCCTACAGTGAAACCTCCCAGACTTCTAGGATAGAGTGGTATTTGGCACACTTTTAATGCATTTGATGGTCTCTCCAGAAATACATCATGATCATCCACAAAGAACTGGGTAACAACTAAGCCACATCTTTCCCATTTATGGTTAAATACTAATAATGTATTTATGCTCTTGACTACAAAGTTCAAGTGTGTTAAAATATAGAACTCGCATGCACATGCAGCTCTGGTGACCACAAGATACTGACCCCCTTTCTCAAGTCCAAAGAGACTTCTTTGGAAAGTACTTGCTGCCATTTCCTGAAAAAGAGTGTACAGAGGGGGGAAAAAAATAAAAAGGAAACATGACCTCTGTACAAAAACAGAAAAGAAAAAAAAAATACAAAATACAAATCCTTTGCACATAGTGCTACTCTAACAGCTATACTATTTCCTGGAAGCATAGGTCTCAGGCTCCAGAAACACTCTGCTCTGCCAGAATCAGCACCAGAAGCATCTGAGTCATCTAAAGTTTTCCTACAGGTGCTCCCAATAATTACATAGTGAATAACACCAATGCACTAGAGACAAAGATTTACCCTCTATTATGTTACAGTGAAATAAAAATAAAACTGGACCATCATCAGTTTTTATCAGAATGAAAAATGCTGGTTAGAAAATGTCATGTCATATTTTTCTGCATTATTTAATGCTACAGATTGGATACAAGGTGCAATGAGTGTTTTATGGGGAACTGGTTCTGCAAATTCCCATAGTATGACTTGATTTGGCTAGTACTCTTGGTGTCTAACTTTCAACACTGAGCCAAAATATTTTGTGAAAAGTGATTACAAATATATATTTTACTAAAATAAATGCATAGAGCAGATGGAAAATAAACCTCAAACACAAATACAGTTTCTAGAGCCTAGGGTGCTTCTGCCAACTTTAGCACTATTTTTAGCATAAACTGAAAACAAGGTTCTTTTTACTAAACATTTTGGCAGTCACAGTATTGATTCAATTAATCTCAAAACAGAGAAATGGCCAAAAACTTTATTGAGTCAGAATTTTTGACAAAGTTCAGGCTTTTATATCCTTAGTGGAATAATAGTCCTATTAAAAAAAATTAATCCAATTTGTAAGCAAATTATCTTTGCTTTCAAGTTTCTTCCCAATTCTAAGATCTAGAACAGAATGTGACTACAGCTTTTTAGTTTTGCTTAAACTGCTTAGATAAACAGTCAATTTCAAATTAAAAGAAAAAAAGATAGCAGTGTCTCAGACAAAGACATTTCTACAGAGCTCTTCAATTTAAGAATAAAACAGATACAATAAATGTCTAATAACTAAAAGAAAAAAAATGGATGAAAGACCAGTGGATTAGACATAAATATAACTATATATTTTTTGTCATAAGAACAACATGGACTTTCTTTATCCATAAATTAACAACACACTTAACTGCAGAAATGTTAAATCAGGTGACACATCACATACAAGAATTAAATATTTTCCAATACAATTAATTTTGTGTCTTTCACTTGCACATGTACCCACTTCTCCTGAAATGTTTCATTTTTTTTTCAGTCTATACAGACACAAAAGATGCTTTTGTCAGCATATTTACTGACCTGACAGACAACATCAGAAGACTTCTTTCTAGGAGGATTCAAGAAAGTCCTCAAATTCATCAATCTGATTGCAAAGAAATATGTATGCACTTTCTGAGAGAGATGTACATGAGTGATTTTAGTTTAAAGGAGCCTGGTTCTACTTGCACACATGCTCTTCAATTATTTTTTCATCATTACTCTTTCAAACTTCCTTGCTTTATCCCTATGGATAGGCAGGATTCTGTATGCTATTGGTCAAAGCCCATAAAATAAGAGTTTACAAATAGCTTAGCTATTTGACCAGCTTGTCACTATGTGCAAAGTCAGTGGGATTTCAAAAATACTCAGTGATGAAAGAGAGTGGAGTGGAAAGTATGCCCACACCACATCCTTCTGGAACAACTCACAAGCTGAAGAAGCCGCTGTTTAAGAGAGCGGAGTCAAGTATCACTATGTCCTACAGGAAATACATGAATTTTGAAATTGTTAGTCCACTTCTTCCAGCCTCCAAAAATACTTCTGGATGCTTCTGAAAGGATGACAGGTCACAACTAGCAAGATTCTTGAAAACAGCTGATGTAGTATAACTACTACATCATGATAACATACCATGACAGTATATACCATTTTTCACCTTCCCTTTCAGCTAGAACAGAGATTATTTTATTTACATTTTAAAAATGGAGTGACTGCTACCACAAAACCAAGAATAGCACATTTGGAGTTTAAATATACATGGTAGTTTTTATTCTTCCTAATATGTTTCAGTGCAGTTTCCACATTTCTACTCCCACCCCTACTTTTTTCCTGAACAACATTATCCTTTTTTCACCTTATATATAGAGATACTTCTTCTTTCTCTGGAGGGGGTAGTACTGACCATCACTGACTTCTGAGTTCTCAGTACTTTCCAAATTTTCCATTTCCAAACGTCTAGGTGGGCACAGAAGTAAAAAAGAGGTACAAAATTGGGCACGAAAGTTGACCTCCCTCAGCTGCTGCCACTGCTTTGTTACACCAGGAGCTGGCCAAGAATCTGACTTCTTATCTCCATGTGAGCCCTTTGTTCCACACCTACAAAAGTCACACCTAATTTGTACAGTCCTAAAGAAAAAATGACACAACCAAATAAAGTTTAGCACACACTTCTTGAACTCTGGAAATTACACCAACCATTCACATCACTGAATCATATTCCCTCAAATAATTTGCAGGTAAGTGGGGGCTCTTATTTCCCACAATTTTCTTGCATTCCTGCATATAGAAAATGCACATTAATTTGGAGAAATGTATCCTTGCTTGCAGAAAATGGTATAACTTTCATTTTATTGAAAAATACTGAAAACTAAGGTGCCAGTGTTCACAAGCCTCAGCACTTATACATAGCTACGACCTGAACCAGAGATATATCATGAGAATTTTTTAAAAGGCAATATATTCTTCTTAAGGATCAAATGTACTCTAATAAAAAGAATAAGACTGAACATAATTTTCACAGAAATCACAGCAAGTTATGCAGTAACAATTACAGACTATACAAATCAAATCATCCATTTTGCTAGAGATAATGAAATCTCATTTTTGTTAATAATTTGTTGAACTGGAAAATAAATTCTGAATCAAATTACCAATGAAGAAAGTAAATAGGCTAGAATTTTCTTGACCTTCAAATTACACAAAGCAGTAAATGCAAACTCTGTTTTTTGTATGCAACTCTCATGCTTATTACAGAGTCAGAGCCTCAGGAAGTTATTAAATCTTCAGAAACATGCTCTCTCAAAGTAAGATAGGTTTGCAATGAAACAACTACCCTGCCTAATTTCATGTTAGTCATTTTCTTAATAAAATAACATTTTACTCTCCCACACTCAGTTCTGTTGGACAGTGAAGAGGAAAACTACATTTTATCTTCTGTAACAGCACTGAGGTGCAATATAAGAAAACAGCAAATTATCGTAATACAATTTTTAAACAATCACATAGTTGGAGTTTACAGAATCTTGGCAATCTTGAATCTTTGGGAAGTTTCAAATTGCACTGTCCCTTTCAGTTGAACTGTTATGGCTGCATAACTTGATTTAGACAGGCATAAGAAATGTATCAACATGTTGTGCCTTGTTACAACATTACTTGCCTAATATGACTTACATATTTTCTCTTTCTCAGGAGGCACGCTGCAGCCTACACATTTGAACCTCCTTGTCCAGAAACAGACAGTTCTTCATGCAAAAAGTGAAGCTTTGCATAGGCTTTTTTTGACCTCGCACTGTGACCCTCATACCAGCATCCACAGGCTATAGGTCACGACCTCAAGAATTAGCATCGTGGAAATAAGAGCCCTTCCAGGTTTAGTTACAGAACAGAACACTGTAGCAACAAACCCTTCAGTCTTCTCTAAATTGAACTCTGCAGCTTTGTTTAAACTCCGCTAGAAGACAATAGATAACCCACACTTCAGTTTTCATTACTCGCACACTAAATCATCTCCTCTCCAGCTAAAGGTCTGAGCTCCCGCTGCACTATGAAAACATTCATTCAGTGTGGATCGAAAGCCAATATCATATTGCCACGGGATGATCCTATTAAAAGGTTAAAGAAACATCACTATGGAATTGAAGACTTTTGCAACGTTAAGAGAAAAGGCTGAAATAAGTAATTCGTGCTAAAATTGTATCTCCTAAGCCAGCCACTTTTTCCTCCGGAAAAAATAAACCCACATCGCTTGGTCTTTCGCAAGGCTGCACTCTTGCTAATAAAGCTGCATTTATACTAAATTTATAACAAATAAGCTCCATAACGAGCTCCATTATCTATTAAATCCTGAGCTCCGTTTGCAGAGCAGTGTTTCCATCAGCAGCGGCCCCGGTGGATGGATGTGCTCGGGCAGCTCCAGTTCCCCGGCAGCCGCAGCAGGGGGCGCCAGGCCCCTCGGCCTCGGCACCGGGGAAACAGCGCGGAGGGAACGGCGGGGAAAGGGGCACCAGACTCACCTTTCTCCGGGAATTCTTGAGGATAACTGCAGAAAAAGAAGAAGAAACGTCATAAAGCAACTCTGCACACTTGCAAACCCACAGCACGAGGGCACGGCACTAGAACAACAACCAGTTTTCAACAAGTTTTGTGAGTGAAACTCAGTGCTGAAAGTTTTTCTTGAAAATTCTATCGTTTTTGTCTTTGACTTAAAGTATTACTCAGTTTTCCTTTTGCCTTTGCAGCTCAGAGAATCCCCAGACGTTTCAAGGAAGACTTGAACAAAACCAAATCCAGACTGAGCAGCCTTTTCTAGGAACATACATCTGCTCACATATCTTAAGGTATAAAAACACACAAAAGCATCTTTAATTCTACGAAATCTTCTAGATATTAACAAATTGCAAAACATTTTGTGCGCAAGTAAAACCATGAAGCATATTTTGAAATAAACCAGTAGTTCAGTAGGAAAAGAAAAAAAAATTAAAAGTGTATAGCTGTGGTAAATTTGCAGAACTCCAAATGAAAAACTCCAAATAAAAATGTATTAATAATTAACCAGAAAGATAAAACTTAACACATGCCTAAATAAAAATTCCTTTTCAAATAAGGAGATCTCAACTTATATAATACCTAGAAAACTAAAAAAAATTATCATCCCAGAAGGAAAACATACTTTTATATAGTGTTTCTTTAGACCTAAATCTTGGTACTTCAGAAACAAAAATAACCACAGGATGCAGTTTGATGATACAGACAAATTATCAGGACAGAGTTACGTAGAATGGCATTCAAGAAGAATTCATGGGCTATGAACTAACTGGCAAATAAAATGCAGCTGCCAAGATCATCTTTATGGACAATAAGCAGTAGTAACGGTATCAGGTTAGTCAATAAGGAGATGTAGGCAAGAAACAGCAGAAGAGAAAGGAATGGTCTTGAGATAAGAAACTAAGAAATGCAAACAGAGATAAAAGGCCAGATCTAAGAAATGCAGTGTGGCAAGTGGCAGTAATAGACACAGCCCAACATGTGGGATGTTAAAATCAAAGAACACTACAATGTGCATATATTTTGTAGCCTACATGAAAAGCCAAACACTGTTAACAGTGAGTAATACTACAGGAAATGAGAAAGGCATTAGAAATTAAAATAAGATGTGAAACCATGGGGTCACACAAGTGAATAGCAAGAGATTCAGTGTCAATGTACCCATAAATGCAAGTTCCCTCCCTTTGATATTTCATTATCCAAAAAAACATAAATTCAGTCAAGAAAAAAGTCAGTAGCACTGTATCTGCAAATCATCAGTACAGTCACAGTTAATAAACCTAAATGGAAAGCACAGGAAATAAAATAAATAAATAAATAAAAACCTACTTTCTTAAAAGAGAGGGTGGAGGAGAGCTAGTTCCCTAAGCACTTACAGCCTGAATGAAACACAGAACTTCAAATACAAGATTTTGGGACACATGTCATGTCTCCCTCCAGTTAGTGCCCTCAGATGATTATGCAGTCCTTGAAATTATAAACAAGGTGCCACAGGGCCAGAAACATGCCATTTACTGGAATGCTTAGGAGATATCACACAGTACTGATCACTAGAAAAACACTATGAAAACAACAACAGCAAGTACCAGGCTATAAACTAGTTGATAAGAGTTGTAAGTAAATAGATTTGTTAAAGAAAATTCCATAGTGTAAATGAAAGTACAGCAACATCTCTTTAGCTGAATTGCTAACTGAAATTAATACACCATAGAACTCTCTCAAATCATCCTTGATATTAAAATAAAAACACCCACAGCCCTCTGCTTTGTCTGTCATAGCAGTTTCCTTAAACAGACTTATGATCTATAAATAGTTTCAGTTATGTTTCAGTTTTCTATTACAGAGCTAAATAACAGAATATGTAGTAAAGTCAGCATTGAATTATGCTGTCTTACACAAGCTGAGTATGGTGATAGGAAGCTCATGCATATCCTCAGTACATTATATTTCTCATGTTTTAATGAATCTTACCAAAGCAGAGGTGAAGGCAAGCTCTGTCCAACTAGCTTGCAATCAGGTTTCAAAATATTAAGTAATTCAAATGGAACAAATTGTTGTGATCCCATTTCTTACTAAATTGTAGCAGTTTTGAGAAGGAAAGACTTGAACCTATACAAATTTTTTGAAAAAAATCAGGACCTACATAGAATTTTTTAATTGTTAATATGGTTAATGTTTATTAAAAGATTGCAAAAAACATACAATTATCAGTAAGTGACTTTATAGCATATCAAAGCCATGAAGTTCACTTACCTTGCCTTAATATCCTTTATCTTCTTCAGAAGAATTTCCTTTCTTTCTTTTGCCTTCTTGGATAGATTTTCTCCTTTTAGTGTTTGTGAAACAAATGTTTCAACATCTAAATAAATAAGAAAAATAAATACAACTCAAAAAAAAGACAAAATACTGTTGTAATGAGTTTGTCCTGATACTACCATGAAAAAATTAAGAAAATTATTTTCAGCCCTACTCACAGCATAGTTAACAGGCATTTTAGATTCTAAATGGGATACATTTGTTCTCTATCTACTTATGCTTAGCACAGCAAATCCTATGGTGACATTTGATTCTTGCTCACTTAATTATGCTACGTATGTCCTAATAAATTGCAGTCCTATAACAATTACTTTCCATCACCTAAAGTAAAAGACAAAGCTAAAACATGGAAATAGCCTTTATGCATATATTACTGCCACGTTATTTCAGAAGTTCAAGTTCCAAAGATGGTTGTGTTAATTTATTATTTCAGCAGTAACACTTACCCAGATACTAATATAGCTCACTTACTGGTTACAATATTTTCAAGTGCTCTCACAATGCCTCTGAAATCACTGATTGACTGACTAAAGATTCATGTCCAAAGCAATCCTGAAAACAATTGGGTAGGCACAATAACCATATCAAAGGAGTCAAGCTCTACAGTGTACTTTAAATTACACCTGCACTTGTAGAATCCCAAACTAAGGCTCTAGCCTGCACTATAAATTTTAATTCTTACTCAGATGATACTTTTCTATAGTCCTGTAGAAACAAAGCATTACATAAAAGTTACCACAGTTCTTTTAATACAGCAAATATCCATTTCATAAGATAAAGAACCGGCAGTGTATAGAATTTGTGGGAGTGTAACTCCCCCAGTAGCATGTTTTCCTGATTAACAAAACAATGGCAAAAAAAGCAACACTAAGTTATAGTTACCAACCAACATACAAGTACCCCAAAAAAGAAGAAATGTAACCAAAAAATCCTGCTTGTTAACATAAATGTCTCACCTGTTCAGATAATAATTGCTCATTGAATAAGATAAAGCATTTTTAGGTAACAAAACACCTTCTCACAGTGCCTGCCCACCCCCATAGACACACAGAGACACATACATACACCTTGGCTCCCTCTGTATAGAGGCAAATGTATATATGTATAGTACTGTTTTAATCCTCTAACTTTTCCAATCAGATGACAAATTCCATTTTAATACACAAACATAAATAACAGCCAATTAAGTACACAACTAAGTGCAAAAGTTTACGTGAATATTTACTGCAGATTTCCTAAATGAAAAACTTAATTGCCTGCTTTTTTCTTTATAAAACAGAAACATATCATCCTTTGTATTACAGGCTGCACGAAAAAAAGTCAAAAGTCACCCTTTAAGAACACTAGCACAGCTATTACAAAAATGTTCTTTACAAATAATTCACTGGATTATTATTTAGATGTTTAATTGCTGTCTTCATGGAGTGCTGCAAAAATATTCTTTTTTTTACAGTATTTTAGAGTTCTGAAGAATAATATTGATCCTCCTCTCTACATAATACAAAGAATCTTCCCTATTACATCTTCCAAAGCAACCCTGAACAGAGGAGACCTTCACTGAGGTCTGTGGCATTCCTTCTTTAAAAGGACAGAAGGAAAGGCACTTAACACGTATTAATGAATCCTCCAGACATACCCCCAACAGCCTCTATGCTGTACACCAAGAATGCCTACAAGGATTTTTTCCAAAGCCACAGAAAAAGTACACATCTTCGTAAATTCCAATGATTGGAACTGCCAATCAAACTGGCAGACGAGAACCTACAGAACCCCAATAACATTGACAAACTACAAAACTAAGGTCAAAAAAACTGATACTTTTACAATTCAGAGCAAAAATCAAAGCAGTTCAAAACAAATCAAAAGTTTTTCTCTCAATGAAACCTAACAAGATTTTCCGGTACAAAACAAGCTTTCACTTGGAGAGGGACAGCCTGATTAAATATTTATTTTTCCATACTTTTAGATATTTATTTTAAAAATTAGATAGCAGCTTCAAAGTTCTATCTAGGCATAAATATGTAAAACTTTAGGGAAATTAGTCATGTTTATAAATCAAGAGCAATACTTGCACAGTAACCTTTGGAAATTAATTAATCACAAAACTTGGATTCAGAAGTCTTCCTTTAAACTCAGTGGGCTTCTTTACTTCTTGGAAAAGCTCAACCAAGGTGAGAATTCTGCCATCTCAGATTCAGACTGTCAAAGCTTTATTCAAATCCAAACATTGAAATAACACAACCGAAGAGTATGTGGGGAAGAGAAACCAAGTTTCTTATTATAAAAAAGAATTGCCACTTCTGGTTTAAAATAAACTGTGGATACGAAAATTTGAGGGCTAACTTTATAGCTGACAGATTTAGTTGTTTTCCATAGAACCTTGGACTTCAAAAGCAGAAATAATAATTTTCAACCATGGAAGGACAGGGCAGAAGTAGATGCTCCACTTACCCTCAGTATAAGTAGAGCTGGAGGAGAGAGGCAGAAAGGGAGCAAGCATATACAAGTTTGTCATTCCTAAACACAGCAGTTACAGAAGACATCTCTGGGATGGCTTCCCTCATATCCCATGAGTATGTGAAAAAAGCTCTCCAAGCTTTGGTGTACCCACAGTCATTTTCTTCATGGAACACTATTACTTCCATATGTCCAGCAATACCATATGGCTTGATTCATCACAACCCCAACACATGAAGACAGACCTGACATACACATGATGCTAAAGAAGCAGTTTACTTGAAAATTACATTTTACTGTATCATAGATTTTTCTTATCTACTCACAATTACACAGTATGTTATAGATCTTGTTCTAATCTACTGTTGTAAATCCATCCAGGATGTCCCAGATGCACACGATGAGTAACATCCTAAGCTTCTCTGGACAAGAAGCCAGCAAGTCATCTAAGTTATGATCATCTCTTCCCTCCCTGTATTTCCAGACTGTGGAGGAATATGGACCGCCTTAACATAACTAAATTTTAACTTTTTTCCTGTAATTTCTCTGACTTTCGCAAAGTGATTTACGTAGAAATTAGAACAGAACTTGGGAATTCAGTATGGTAGATCCAAGTTTCATACAGTAAACTTCGAAGAGAAGCAGTAAAATTTACCCATTTCTCACCACTATTCTAGTCCCTTACTTGTTCTCCCCTCTCCAGGATGATCAAGTCTCTCCTGTATTAGTTTAATGCTACTCAAAAAACAAAACTACTGTGCACAACCATTTCAGTGCAGACCTGTTTCATTCTTCAGCAGCAGCTGATCCATCAAAAGACTTTAAAGGGAGTAAAAGATAAATCCCGAAAAGAAAACCTCTTTGAACAGACTTCTGGTCTAAAAGCACTTGAACTAATCAGTTACCCCAGAGCAAAAAAAACCCAAATTCCCACACATACTAAATACATATTCCCATAAATTTTTCCTAATGAACAAAGCAGCTATTTAGCATCATACATTGCAACCATTTGACTGTTCCCACTGAAAACATGAAAATAGAAAAAGAAGTATTAAAAAACCCCACTAAAACGAATAAACAAAACAAAGAAAAATACACAGTGGAAACCTACTTAACACCTCTTTTCTTAAGCTTGTGTGTTAGATTGCTTGATAGGTTAAATACCCATACTTGTTGCTCTGTTAAAGCTCTTAAAGCTCTGTTACATTTGCTTGCTCCATACCCCAGAGAAATTATCTGCCTGCAGGAATGAACAAAAGCTACCAAACTGAAAGATCCAATTGATACAATTCACTCACAAATTGCTCTGCCAGTACAGGTTACAAACTAATTGAAAAGGAAAGTCACACCTCAGTCTAGCTCTGTCCACTTCAACTAGCTCATACAGTTCAAAACTTAAGTGCCAGTTGACAGAACATTCAAAAGCTAAAAGCCATTTTAATTTCATTTTCATCTACAGTCCTTTTACAAGGAGAAAAGCTAAGATTTATTTTGCATTTCATTGTTAAAACAGTTTATGGTTTTCTTTACTTCAATGATTATAAACAGACAACACTGCAAGATTTTAATTGTTTTAAAGTCTTTGGAACGATTTTCTTTAATGAAGGCTGAAACCACACAGATGGAATTTTTCAAGAACATTGTAAATTTCTAGCCCAAAGCAAGTGCTGTGTTAAAGAGTGCTAAGCATAACAAATTGTAGCATATTTGTTGTTTACAGGATTTAATACTGTAAATGCAAGTCACACTTAATAAACAAACATACTTAAGACAGAACTACCTCAATTTTTTGTCAGGGTGGGCCAAGCAGATTCGAACAGAGACACTCAAAGACTTTGTGCTGGGTCCTTCTTTCTCCCCTCCTCCAGCAGATAACCAAAATGCTACCGAATCACACTATCAAGAAGTAAATCACTCCATCACGGACACATCAACTGATGAGTTGACACCATTCAAATGACAAGAATCAGAAAGTGGCAATGAGATAGGCCTTTCCTCCACCTCAAGGACCAAGAGAGCCGGCAGCCGGCCAGAGAATTTGGGATGGCAGGCCAGAGAACTTTGGGAGATAGCTGCAAGCTAGGCACATTTATTACACACATACTGTCCAAAGGCAACCACTATTAAACAGACTACCATGGATCTTTCAGCTTTACATAGGCTGGCATAAGAAAGCAATTAATTAATTAGATTTCAAAGATTTCATGTGATTCATTAAAAGGGAACAAGCCTGAAGACAAACTATAAAGCAGTATCTGTCACTGTCTGTTCTCTAAAATAAAGAAGTATTTGAGGATTTTGCTTTTGCTCTCCCCCGACTTCACAGCTACGTTTTGAAGTCTCTCTCCGGAGTTTGCTAAATTGCCCTTTAAACATATATTCACTTAATCAGAAACAGAACACATGATGCAAAATAAAAGTGACTGAACTTCAAGTTGTCTAAAAATACCACATTTATCCAGCCTAACAAGAAGGTGAACATTCCTTTTAGTGCAAAGTCCTGGAAAGGACTGCCTTTAAAAACTTCTGTACCTCAAATCCCCAGAAGCAAGGTTATGTTGCTGTGTTGACACATACAAAGTAGGTATGAAAAAGGTTGAGGCTCAACAGTTTTATTAGTGAATTTAAAAGCAGAAGTGTACGCAAACTGCTAAGACTCCTCAAATGAAGTAAATCAATAAGGAATCTCTTTTAAAAGATTAAAAAAGAAAAATTATAATCGACTATATATACATAGCTATATATCTATCTCTAATCTCATTGGATGAGTGGTTGAGCATCCTCTCTCTACATTAAAGAGGTGAGAAAAGATGAAGCTGTAACATATTAAGCATATAATGAAAAAAACCACACCAGTACAAATCATGATCAAGTTACAAAGTGATTCCAAATGAACTATAATAAAAAATGTTAAGGATTAACCTAAAGATTTACACTGTATGCCACATTATGCTGTGTCTATTGTGGTTTGTTGACATATGATTATGAAAGAAACGTAAACCCAGTCAGATGAGAAAGATAGACTCCATGTTAATTGAAAAAGACAAACTAAGTGAATAATGAGTGTATAAAAAATAGCCTATGCCATTTTTATCACCCATATATGACACTTATTCCCAAATTTATGGCAGAGACAATTGAACTATGTTTCAAATCACTGGAGGTTATTTCTTACCAGGAATCCCTCTCTGCATTTTTTTCACCTCACTGTTTCTAATCTTATTCCATTACTATTGAAACACATGCATACTACCAAGGCTGTAAATACATGTCTACTTAAAAGATGTCCACAATAATCACCCTAGTTTATCTTCTACGGATGGATTCTTCAGCAAGAACTGGCATTTGTTAAAGCCTTGGAAATATGGAAAAGACACTTCTAAAAAAAGTAAAGTTTTAAACAACAGTGTGCTTTCAAATTTGAATCAATCAATAAAGAGCCACACTGTACCCAGAAGACTTTTCCTATGACAGGCATGTAAGGAGCAAGTCCAGAACAGCTGACATGGAAAATGAAAATGGACAGTTTGTTTTTTGGGAATTGGGGTAAATATAACAAGTGTAGTCCAAAAATAAAAGATAAGCAACTCAGCCACTGGATTCAATGTCTTGTAGTTTTCTTGCCTTGCCCTTTTCTGAAAGCTATTTCCAAGACGCAACTAAAAAAGTAGGTTAACGGTATTAATCTGAAGGAAAAAATAGGAGGAATCACACAGAAAAAGGTGATTTGGACAATATAACTAAGCATTTAAACAAACTGAATAATATCTGGGTAGAAATTATCTTTAGGGCAAGAACATTGCTTTCTGTTTAGTTTTGGGGTTTTGCTTAATAGAACAAGGAAAATGGTATTAGGATGGGATATAAGGTTCCATATAAACTAGAGAAAATTTTATCCTATTTTCACAGCAAAAGTGTTTGTAACTTTCAAAATACAAATACAAAAAAATCAAACAAGAAATACTGCCAAGTGTGAAAGGAAAATTGAAAAAAAGACAAAGCAATAGCACCCATTCTGTAGTTACAGGTGTCATGAACAGGGGAAAAAATATAAATTATACATATATCTAATGATCATTACACCATCAAAAGCTGTTAAAAAAATAAAGAAGTCTTACCTCCAACTAAATCTTTATTACTGAAAAAAACTCAAGAATTTTTTTTCCAGTCAAGATGACTGAAGCAACTAGTCTGGTTTACATTACAGAAGAAATAATATGCCTTTGGGGGAAGGAGCAGCCTTCAAACTCCTCCCTGGCTATGAACAAGCCAAAACTCAGTAAGGAAGAATATATCTGAGCAGGCCTCCAACAATCCATGTAACCAGCAACAATTTGAAGGGACAAAAGAAGAGCAACATTCCACTTTGCCAAACACCCAAAATATCACATAAACACAACAGAGGATGCCTTTTCAAAAGAAGAAAAGGCAGAGCAGGGCTGAACTTCCTTCACTAAATTCCACTGTCTCAAGCATCATCTGTAAGTGCAGGGACATGGGTGGGGAATGAAGAAGTTTTCATACACTACCACACACCTCCAAGGTGTAAAGAAAGAGATAAGAGAGCAACAAACTTACTTTCTTCTCCTACCAGAAGTTCAACTCATGACCAGAGGACCCTATTTCTGTCTCCAGTGTTTCCCTCCTACCACTTGAACTCAAGTCAAAGAAGACAGGATGGGATTGTGCAATCCCAATAATCCTCTGCAATAAGTATATTGCCACACTGACCTTTCCCCTTCAACTTTACAGAAACAGCTTCCTCCTGTTTCCTACTAATGCAGTTAGCCCTGAGCTCAAGCTGTGCTTCTGCCTGGAACATTTCAGCGCCACTGATATGCAACTATAATGACCCTGCCAGCATGTGTGACAGAATTTGTTTTTGTGTTAAAGATATAATATTGTTTAGGTTCAAAGTAAAGCACTCACAAGTCGGAAAAATTCCTGTGCAACTTTAATTCATCCCCTGGTGTGTTTATTCCCATTATCGCCATGTTTAACTACAGGAGCACTTAATATGTTGTCCAGTAGGACCCCTACTTGTTCAACATGGTGGGTGGATATACTCCAACCATCAATCAAGTAAGCAGGGATAAGGAAATCCATATGATTGCTCCTCCACGTGTTGCAGAAGTTGGAAATCATACACAAAAAGGCCAAGAAGAGAAGGAAGAGCAGAAGAGCACCATACTTATGAGATTTGGCACCTGTGAGGGCCTCTCTGCTACATGAACACCAGACTAAAACACAGTGTTTGTCACTACCCATTAGTTGCATGTTCTCAACTGAACCTGATATGAAGAAGTGCCTGGCACTTGTAATGGCCACTAAACATAGACATCCAACTTATTATCTGGATAAAGCAGCACAGCATGGAGGCAGGTGAATTTGAATTCTAATTCTGTTCCACTATCGATTATTTTTTGTGACCCCAATCACATCTTGTTTATTACACTAATTTTACCGATGGGAAAACAATATTCCCTCATCTCAAAGAGGTGCTGGATCAATAACTGTGAGCCATTAAAATAATACATTAAGAAGCACCCTTGAAGAAGAGCATGCAGAAATTAATAACTATCTACGAACTGTGGTCTTTGTATTGTGCAACAGTTTCTTGATGAATAGTAAAGATATTACAGAGCTCCCTTCCCTTCTCCATTACCACACATCTTCACTACAGAAATAGTTTGAGCAAAAAGAAGCAGCCTACATAAAAGATTGTGAGAACCTACACATACCAGCGAAAGAACTGCCCATAGAGAGCCTGGATTACTCTCATTTCTAACTTTAATGCACTTGATTGATAACCTTAAAAAAGAGAGCTTAATACAAACTGTAAAAAGTAATGCCATGTTTTATTTTTCAAAAATAAGCAGACTATTTTATTTTAACATTGTATAACCATATTGAAGGTAACAATTAAAATTTGCAAACTATTAGTTACTAGTAGTAATAATAAAAAAAAAAATTTAAGGATCATTCCATTGCCTTCTTAACTTCAGTTCCATAGAGAGCACAAAAAGAAACCAGAAAAGCTAGAGCTGTACATACTGTACAAGCATTAGATACCTATATATAACTTAGGCTGCTGTTCATAATGACTCTGAAAGTACAACCCTCTTGAGGAAAAATAGATGTTCTTGGTTTCACTTCAAAACACAAACTTTAATGCCTCTTTCCATGGAAGACTGAATAAAGATGGGGGGAAAGAACAAGTTGTGTAAATGAGGTACTATGACTGAGAAAGAAATGCCAATCTCAAATTACCCCATCTGCATCACAGCCTTCCCTTAAAAAAAAAAAAATTAAAGCACTTAAAACATTGAAAAGTTTCAAGATGAGCTTCACTCAGTAAAACTAGCACCAAAACAAACATATATGCTCTGCATCTAAGCATGAGTTCCAGAATTCAGTATTGCCACAGAAAATACCAAGATTTAGAAAGGCTCTCTAAGGGTATTTATTTTTTCCTAAATGATTAAGAATCTATTACATCATATGAAATGATGAGAAGCTTTCCCTTTTTTTTTTTTTTTCTGGTGTCCCTCCATGCAAATTTTAACTACAGATGGTATGATATGCAAGTAACATACTTAGAAACTGCAGTTAGAAAACTCTTCAGACAGTTGGCAGATGATGAAATGTGCTGAGAGCAATATGTTTCAAGCATCAGCTCTTAAAATCAAAGTGTTAAAAAAAAGAATAGTCTGTGAAGGTGATGAGCTGCACTAGACTCTAGCAGGTGCCCAGCCATGTAATTGAGTGCTTGGCCTCAGAAGGAAGATTTCAAAAAGCACGGGTAATCTGAATGGCAAAGTCAGAATTACACAAGTTCCTGTAGCAGAAACAGAAGTTCTCAAAAGAGTCCCACTGAAATTAAAATGGTTTCACGATGGCAAACTTTTCAATAAAGATACCAGAAAAGCCAACCATTAAGTATACCATTTATTTTAATCAACAACCCAAAAAAACTTAACTACGAATTCCTGAAGGTAAGAGACAGCCAGCCGTGTTCGGAATTCCGTACTAACACTATAACCTTTCACGGTGAGAAATCATTCCGTTCCTACGCTCCAATGCCTCCTGAGAGCGTGGACAGTCACGGTCAGAGCTGTGTGACCGATATGACAACACCCCAGCAACTCAGCAACCCTTTCGTCCGCTCCTCAGCTGTTCAGCGGGGAAGTTCATTACTTTTTTTTCGGCTGATGCGGGCAGTCGGCCCTGCCGGCACACTCCGAGGGCAGAGACTTCCCCCGGATGGCCCGGCGGTCACCCGGCGGTCACACGTCCCGCACGCGTGTCCGCGGGAGCCCCCCAACACCTCACCCCGCCTGGGAGCCCGCAGCCCCCGAACGCGCCCGGGAGCCGACACCTCCCCCCGGCTGGGCGCGTTCGGGGGCTGCGGGCTCCCAGCCGGGAGAGGAAACTGGCCCGCTCCTTCCTCCCTGCGGGGAAGCGAGCCTGAGCACTGCGGCTCCCACGGACGGGCACGGGGGGAGGAAGTAGCCGGGGAGAAGGAACTGGGGGGATGGGAGGGAGAGAATCCCGAACTCGTGCAATGGAAGCGATCGCCCAGCGCCGGCCGAGGTGCGCTCCGCCGGGGCCGCGGCTCCAGGGGCTGCTCCCCCGCACGCCCCGGCTCCCCAGGCCCGTCACACCCCCACCGGCCCGCCCCCCTCCGCCTTCCCTCCGCCCGCCCCCCGGGAAGGAAGCCCTCCCTCCTGCCCTCACCTGCCAAGAGGCTGCGGATGTCCTCGGGGACGCCGGGAGCGTCGGACATGGTGCGGATGGCGGGGGCGGCCGGGGACACCCGGCGGGCGGAGCTCGACGGCCCGGACCGGTCCTGCCCCGGCCCCGGCGGGGAGGAAGCGAAGGCCACGCCCCCCGGGCGCAGCGGCACGGCCGCGAGCTGCGGGGGTGGAGCTTATTGTCACCGGGGCGTGGTTTCCCACGAAGGCGTGGCTTCGGCACGTGGGGGCGTGGTTTCGCCTCCCTAGGTGGGGCTTCACGCTGAGGGGGTGGGGCTTCACGCCGGCTCGCTCCGCCCGCGCCTCAGCATCGCGCATGCGCTTCATCTCCTCCTTCCCCCCCCCATGTTTACAGCCCGCCGTCAGGGCGCCGCTGCGCACGTGACCGCTGCCGGCGGCCATCCTGCGTGAGGGCACCGCGAGGGTCCGCCCCCGCGCCAGAACCAAACGTGGCGCTCAGCGCTAACTCCCTCTGCGCCTTCCGCCCCGAAGGGCAGGAAAAGTTGGCTATTGGATAAGAGTGCCCCGAGGCCTCTATTTGATTGATCCATTGGTTGTCCCGCCCACTAAGCCAAGGGCTGGCGTCCCCTCCTCCTCCCATCGGGAGAAGGGCTGGGTCAGTGGATGTGAAGACTGATGCTTTGGGGATTTCTTTTCTTCCAGCATGTTTCCATCTTTCTTTCAGAGCGCGGTGTCCACCTTGTCCCTCTCGGCTTTCTGACATTACCAGTATCAGGATTTAGGATGGCAGAATATAGCCCAACCTCGTTACCTCTGCCAAATATCTCAATGGTTGCAGCTGGCAAAATCAAGCCATGGAACTTGAGGAAATCATTGAGGCAGTGCGAGAAGGCCCGTTCGTATTGGTGTCTGTTAGCACAGGTGTGTGGGCAGCGGCAAAAAGAGATGCCAAGCAACACAGCTGGGATGCTAGAAGGGCCAACTTTGCTGGAATTTTGCTTATGGGGCAGCTTTTGTATGTTTTTCCCACAAATCCCTCGTATGTATTTGAAGCACATTGGTGATGTAATGTATTTAGTGTAGAAATAGTCAAAGTAAACTCTTAGCATGTGTTTCTGTGCCCTGGATGGTTTTGGCTGTATCTATGTTATTGCTGCAGAAAGTGTTTGTGTTAGAACTGTGGTTATGTTAGCACATCTGTATATCATACCAGTTAGGAAAAACACCAAGTAAAAGAAGTTCAATTTATGAAATTTAATCTTTTATAGCAGTGTAATTATATTAATTCTTGTGGCACAACTGGCAGTATGGCTGTATCAGTCAGGTATTAAACAGCTTCCTACTGCTTGGTGTAGCTGTGCCTGCTGAAGTCTGCAGTGTAGACGTGTGTAAGATTATATTGTTCTCCTGACCTCTCACATCTCTTTTAATCACATGGAGCAACTAATTTCAAACACATCTGTGCTTTCAAAGCATTGCAGCTTTATTACCTGACTTTATGGCCAGCCTGGCTGAAATTCAAGCAATGAACTAACTGACCTGTATAATGTTGTGTAATGGTTTTTATGTTGGTTATCTAATTTCAATTCAACTATAATAAACATGCACAGGCATCTGGGTGCATATGTGTATAAATAGATCATGCCTCTTTATTTGTATAAATACCTACTACTCATCTGGTACAAGAATATGTTTGATTAATTTTTCTGTAGTTGGCAAGGAAGGTTCTTTGGGCTTATGTTAAATTACACATTTCAGATGTGCAGTCTTGGGAAGCTGCCATAAGGAATAGGAAAATGGCTTGTAGTCTAATTTGCTTGCCCTTTTTCAGGTTAATCATAATCCTACTTTCTTGTGTTGACTTTATGGCACCATCCATTTCTGTTCCAGAAATGTGTTGAACTCTATTCTAGTCTTTGTTTTGAGATAACTCTCCTGATAATTTATTCCATATGTTTACCATTTGTGTAAACTTTTCCTGTGCTTCAGAACATAAGATGGGAAGAAATAACTTACCTTTATTATTTCATGTCCCCCCCATACTCCAGTCATTCTGGCTTTTTCTACTTACTTTTTTTGTTAAAGACCTCCTTGTTGCAGTGAAGACCATCCCGTCACACAATCATCAAGTTTTGTGACCCAGGCCTATTTCAAGCCTTGTTAAGTTCCAGATTTACTCATAGTTCCCTAATTTTTAAATCTACCACTAATAGGAAGCCTAATTCAAAACAGACTCCTTCCTGAAACAAGTCTGGCTTCAGTGCTGTTTCAGCCTGGTTTTTGAGGATTCCACAGCTTGTGCCTCATCAAAACCAGACACACCACTTTGCCTAACCAGGCCCATGGCTCAGGGGTTCTTGATGTGTGAGAAGCAAAGCAACAGGGAACACACAGAAGTTTATTGTCCTCCTGTGTGGGGAGAGCTATGAAAACAGGGAGTTCAGGAGGAGTAGCCTACCTGTATCTGCAGAGAGCCTACAGCAGTGCAGCTGCAGAAAATATAAACTTTCCCATTCAGGAGCAGCATCACTACAGCCTTTCCTCCCTGAAGAAATGGGACATATCTGGTTTACTGGGGAAGCCAGCATTTTTCCCTTAAATGTTCTGTGCTTCTGCAGCCATGCTTTTAAAATTTAGATTCTAGGAGGTGAATGAAACAGGACCTGTGTGCAGCTGCTGTTTGTTCTCTACATGTCCTTTAATAGAAAATTAATTGGATTACAGTGCATGCTCCCTGCACTGATCCCTGCACTATTTCACACAGGCAGTGGCAGCCTCGTTGGGGATACTCTGTGTTGTCATCTGTTTTCCCTGTTGGCCGTCTGTCTTTTTTGCTGGACTCCAAACAAAACAGCTAGTCAATAGTCAGAATGTTTATGGGTTTTAATTGTTTAATTACACTGAACAGTAGTTGACAAAGATTTCTGGTATGCACAGAGAGCTGATAAATGGAAGGAGCACTGACTTTCTTTACAGAATTGCTTTCTTTATACAGACAAAAACTGTGAAAAAATTCAGGAAATTTTCATATTGAATGACAGATATGGCACCCTTGTATGCCTTTTGACTCTGGTTGCTGCACTGAAGAAAAGCAGAGGTGCCTCTAACAGTGGAGAGGCAGATCCAAACTCTTTTCCTCTGGTGAAATATCATTAATGTTTTCTTAGGATTTGCTGCTCCTATTCAAGTTTAAATTATTTCCTCATGGGCAGAGATGCATTCAGGACATCACAAGAGCTGTTTTGAGAATAAGTTTACATATTAACTTTGAAGCATGAAGAAGAGCTAATACTTCATGTAACAACTCATGATTTTGTGTATCTTCTTCTATTCAGAATCCATCTCCATGAAAGCTTCCTATTTTGCTGTCCTCTTACAAGCACTTTATACAGAAACAAAAACCTTGAGGCATTCAAATATTGTTTGCACAGTTGGGTTGCATTGACTATACTATGTTAGAGTGTGGAAACATGGCCTTGCATTTTGCATTTAGCCTATGGAATTCAGCCTGTCAAACATGAGCTGGACTCACTCTTCATTTTGTGCAATGATCACAAATGGGACTAAAATGTACTCAGCAAGACTGTAAAAATTTTGAACACCAGGTGTGTGTTTCTTTATTAGTTTGTATGCTAAAAAAATTGCTACAGCAACTTTTTTGTCTGCAGTTTGGAGGCTTTGGTGTAACTGTTTAATGTTCTGAGTTACAAAACTAATGTACTTTGATTCGTGAAGGTAACCTAGCATTTATGGAGTACTTCCCAGGTTGGTACTGTCTTGTTCTCAATGTTACCGTTACTATTTTAAGACCTCACTTAATAATTCCCAACTCCCAGGTTTCTCTCAAGAAACACAAATCATTTCCTTCCATCTTCATGTTTTCCCAGCTATACAACCACAGAAAGGTGCTAAACTGAAAAACTGCAAGAATTGTCCCCTAGATAATTTGCTACATGCCATATCGTGGTTGCCCATTCAGCTTCCAAAGCTATTGGGTTTGATGCTGAAGTCTTCAGTTTTCCAAATATGGAACAACAAGGACATAGCTTTTTGTTTTTATATGCTATACAAAATTCATATTGCTGTTTTGCAACAATGCTTAATTTTACCTCAGAATTACCTCTGCAAAGAGAGATTGGTGTTTCTGTTATCAAAAAGCATAATTAATATAATTTTGAGTTGTTTTCTAAACATTACATCTTGTGGGAAACATTTTTGCATAAGTTTTTTTTTTACCTGAGCATCCATTAGACTGTGCATTATTCATATTTTATTTGACAAAAAATATTGTGCCTCATCAAGTTCAGTGTCTTCTTTAAAAAAATTTATTCAGAAAGCTCCTATTAGATAAAGGCTTCAGAGTTTCAATAAGATCCTATTTTGAGGTGGTTTTCCAGCTGGACTGATTCAAATGGAACATCCTGAAAGTTAGTTTTGGCACAGGTATGAGATTTCAGTCAGCACTTTTTCTCATAAAAATCTATGAAAGCAAGCCAAAGATAACTCCCTAAGTGTTACAGAAGAAGATTTCTGCTGCTTATCATGCAAATAGTGCAAATGAAGTCTGGGGACAACCAGATGAATAAGAGCTGTGAGATTTCAGCTCATACTAAATCCATTTGTGCATTTTGTGTTTGTATCTCACCCTTTGTTCTTCAACATCCAAAATGCTGAAGATGTGAAGAAAGTGAAGACTCTTCCTCTCCCCACTTTTCCACTTCAAGATGTATGGAGATGTCCTGATGGGTCTTTCTGCAGATGAGTATGGTTTTAAGAAGCGAGGATTGAAGCTCTGTTTGACTGGAGTTAATAATTAGACCTTACATAATCTTTTATTAACTCCTTATAAAATCTTGATATCTAATGAATATTTTGGAGCTGTGAAGATTCTTAATAACACTGCAGTGAGTAAACATGTTAAAATATCATCTTGCATTTTCCAGAAGTAAAATCTATACCTCATCATTCTTTGAGAGGTAGTTGAAATAATGAGTAACTATGAAACTTCTAATCTAAGTTTAGTGTTCTTTCTAGTTCTTTTTGCCTCTTATTACCTATGATATAATGCATTGAGTCCTATTTTAAACAAATTATACCATAGGTAATGGAATGAATGAAAAGTGCTTTTCCTTGCATTTCTGTAGGAAGAGCCTATAATCTTTTCCTACTACAATGGAATGGGTTCTATCTGATCAGTTCTACTTCTGTGCCATAAGGCACTCACCATCATCTGAGCCGTTGCCATGATTTTTCTTCTGCACGCCTCTTCCTCCATCACTGAGAAAAGGGCAGCATTTTTTGGTGGCCAGTTTGGAGCGATTGTTCTGTCTTTTGGCTTGTCAGGAAACTTCTGCTCATTGACCACCCTGCAAACAAACAGAATAGGTACTCACAGAGCCCAGGTGACTCTTTTCTGCAGTAGTATCATTAATCTGGCTCTCCATCCTTCCTCCAGCAGTTGATTTTCAAGAAATTTCTTAAGAAGGTAGCATCTGAGATCTGTATCTACCAGATAAAGAAATCAGATTTTAGGGAGAAATCAATATGTGGACAGGTGTCCTTGTGTAATCAAGCAAGAATTGTTACTTCGGAGACATGGAGGTAAATTTGACAATAATTAGCAGAAACCTTGAGGCACAGGCAGCTTAAGTGTGCCTGTGTGTTCTGTGAGTATCAGGACAATCTCCTTTTTAAATTTCCCTCTTCTGTATATTGTAGAAGGAACAGTGACAAAAAGAGGGGGGAAATGGGATTTCATGAGTTGCAAAGCTTTTCTGTGTAATGCTATATTTCCCTTCATAGGGGAAATAAAAAAAACAGTTTTAAAGTGGAACTGAATCAGAGTCAGAGTAAAATCTGAATATAATTTGTGCATGAAGCTACTGAATACAGGCTCACAGCCTCTAAACTGCTAGTCTTCAAACTGAAAGACAAAGAATTTTCTAAACAAATGGCATTTCTCAGAGATACACCAAGCCTTCAACTAAGTTATTGAAGTGGTAAGCTAAGAGTTAAAAAAGAAGCTGCTGTGTTATTTTTATTTTTCAAAAGTCAAAGTGCACTTTAGAAGAGTGCTTCCATCTGCCTAAAAAAATGAATATATGACAGATTATTGTCTAACTAACAAGAAGAGCTAAATGTTGCATCATACGCATAGGCATTAAGTCTCTATCTTTTTAAAACAGTTCAAATGAATTTCTGTCTTAATGTGCTTAACCCAGTGTTCTTCCTTGTGACACTTCTTGCTTCTTTTTTTTTTTTCCTACTCTTGTGATTGCTACAAAGAGTAACAAATCTGAAAAGTATCATAAAATCAATATTTAAATATTTTTAGTCTTCTGAATTCAGCATTGTTTCTGGGAAACATAAAAGAAAATCTTCAGGCTTCATATAGAAGGGACTGGTCCAAGTGAGGCAGATATATAGGCTTATTTCTTGCCATGCAAACTCATTTTCTCTACAAGATGAACATCATCAATTACCTTCTTTGAAGTGATACATAGGTATGTAAAATATCATGCCAAATAAGAAACATTTGTTGTTTCCACTAGAAATCACATTTGATTTAATTTTATTTAAGTGCTCAACTGGTAAGCTTCACCTCGATGGATTTAGTTTACGCTCTGAACTATTATTTTGTAAAACAGAGAAGCTTGAAAAACTCCTGATGCAAATACACTTTATTTATAAAGTGTCTTCTGGGATATCACATGACTTACAGTGAGAATACCCAATTAATAAAATAGCTTTTCTCAGCAAGTATTTCTACAATAATGTCCATAAAGTACAGTGTGTCTGGCTAGACGTATTCCAGGACAATCACAGCAATATGCTAAAGAGGACAAGCAGACTTCAAGCCAATATTGTCTCACTTTTTTTTACTTCTTAATTTAATAAAAAGCTCTGAATACAGAGACTGATGGGTTTTCAAGTTCTGACTGACGGGTTTTCAATTGATCTTGATGTTTTATAGCTCCCAACACTTGGGTAACTAAGCGCCTTACAAACCCAACCAAAACAGAAACCTTAGGAGGTAAAGAGGAGTTATTACCCCCAGGCTGTAGAAACAGTGCCCAGAAGAAGTGGCTCTGCCAGACTTCTGTCTTCTAGACAGGGGAAGTATGTGGCAGCATGTGGAGATCAGATCACAGAAATCCTGAGCAAGTACATCCACTCCTGGGCCATACCACCACTCCAGCAGGCCACTGTAATCCTTCAGCTGTCACTGGCTCACAGGAAGATCATTTAATTCCTTTCCTGTCTGTGAGAAGTTTTATGTATAGAGTCCTTATATTTCTGCAGTCCCAGAGTGTGCATTTTGGGGCTACCCTACATTCCCAGCAGCAGGTACAGTGCAATCCTTCTCACTTGGCAGAACTGCCTCCATCATTGTTTTTGCAGCTTCTTGTCTTTCCGAGGCATGAGCCAACATTATAGATGCTGTTAGCAGCTTAAAAGCTAAAAAAGTTAGGAGACTGATCTGGTTTACATTTAATTTAAGAAATCAAAGCACCTTATATAAGTCTGCTTCCACAGGATTGTGTTTGCCTTCACTGACATCTCTATGGATCTTCCCAGATGGGTATCTCCTGGCTTCAACCATGAAATGAGGAAGCACCTCAACCTCATCTCCCACCTGTCTTTGCTGTTCCCATCGAGGCTACTGACCAAAAACCAGCTACCAGTTCTGTAGTGTCTGCTGAGCAAATGTCTCCATGATGTGTAAATCATATTCATCCATAAAGTATGGAACTGTTGTGCCTAAATCTAACACTGATAAGCATTAAAAATTCAACATCCTAGACCTAGTCACTGACAAATATAAGAAAACAAAGCTAGGGTATGAAAAGCAGTCTCAGGGCTTCCCAATCAACTACTTAATTTTGCCTAATGTACTGATCTATCTCACCCTTTTCTGCTTAAAAGTTTATCAATGCAATTATTGCTAATGAAAATATTAAATACAGTACCAAACTCATGAGCCAGAGGGCTGCTTTTTCAAGTTTTTCATTACCTGCTAAGTAAATTAATTAATGCAAATGAAACTCTAGTGTCGTAAAACAACACCCTGTTCTAATTGAAGACAATGGTGAAACTGCCATTGACCTCCATGGGAACAGGTTCAGGCCCATAACTTTCATTCATTGTACATTAAGCGACATAATCAGAAATACTATCTTCTCCCATTAAAATGAGATATAGATATAGCATGACAAGTAGCAGCACAGGGACTCTTGTGATTACTGTAATTAGAGGTTTTTAATGGCAGGTTAGGTATGTTTAATATGCAACTCCGCATCGCTGTTATACTATCAGATTCTATTCAGGATCTTTACATGTAGCATAACTGAATTCAGAGGCAGATGAATGTTTCCGATATTTCAAATTCAGCAGTTTTGCTGATTTAGCACCTTCCAAAGCATGCACCATGTGGTGAACAAACACTGCGAGCAAAGATGTTTTCTGAGGTTTGCCAGGGATTTAAAATTTTAACACTTTCCTGGTCTCCTTACAGATAAAAAAGTGTTGTTATGCAGATATAAAGAGCTGTGCAATCATTCTAATAGGTATAATTTCATTATCTCTGAGGAATTCAGGTGTGGAGCCAACTCCATGTATTAGCTAATAACCAGTCCATTACTTGATTAACTGACTTACATGAAGAAAGCTTATCATCCATGGATTTGTCTGCTTGGAATTAAGCCATAACAAGATATTGAAAATATATATTTTTCAGGTTTCAATATCTTATGTAAAAATCATTGTGCCAGATCCCAATGATATCTTCTGAAGAATAATAACATGCCTTAAAAATAGCAGATGCTATTAATGTATAAAAACAATATAAAAATAACCCAAGGCACCGCTAATTAAGCATGAGTCAGTGCTTCCAGTAAATTCATGGCAACTGCAAGCAACAGGAAAAGAACTGTCTATCTCAAAGCATTGCCAACTTAGTGTAGAAACTTAATCCAAAGGATTTGAATGTGTCATGTATTTGAGATTGCCAGTTCAAATTCATATATACAGTTGCCTTCTCCTGGGATTTTTCTTTCTCCTCCCAGCTTCTCTGTAGCTTCTTCAGATAGTCATCACCATACGATACAGTAATGTTTAGAAATTATTATATGAACTGGTATGTTTCTTTTCTTTCCATAGTGTTTGGAATGTATTTTGGCCAGGAAGCCTGAAGCTAAATACTCTGTCAGTCATAAGCCATGCCAGGGATTCTTGGAAACACCTGCACCTTGCAGTTATGCAAATACCTTTGAGATATGTCAGAACACTGTTTATTTGCACCATACCAACCGCATGTCATCTGAATTAATTTTCACATTCTTGTCCTGATGGGACATGGCTCTGAATTTAAAAATTGACACACATGAGAGCAGTGTGGTTAAAGAGGTATTGATGCTTTGCCAGAATTATGCAACAGATCTTTGCTGGCCAGCAGTATGATTAAACTAAGGTATCTTTGTGAGTTACGTATTAACAGCACCAATGCACAGATTTGGATATTCTTCCTAAGAGATGCATCAAGAGATCAGTCCAATAGTGATGTGAATGTGGTGAGAGTTAAAGACACAGCAGTACTAGAGTAGTATCACAGTCTTGAATAAATACAACACATCAATGCTTCCCAGCACTGTCCTGCATAACACCAAATACCTTGGAGTGAAAACCCCTGTGGACAGTTTCTTCACTCCTTCTTCAGCAAAATCAGGTCATTTGGAGAGCAGAAATGAAGTGGAAGAAACCTTGTTCACTTGTAGTTCTTCAGAACTTCATTAACTTTTTCTTTAAAAGATTCAGTAACAGTAGCAGCTTAGAGAAGATTCACACGCTATCACCTGTACCTCTGGAAGGCTGCAGCAAGATTTGTTAATCTCCTCTGTTGTGGCTTCATGAACATAGATCTGAAGGCTGTATTACTCAAAAGATTGTCCTTTTTCTCTCAGTCTCTGTCTTCTCCATGTTTAGTTTTCTTTTGGTTTTGTGACACTAGCAAACTAAAGGACGCTGTAAATGGCTTATCTGAAAGCAGGACCATAGGAGGAGAACCTGATCTGCACACATTTGTCATATTTCATGCCATATATTTATCTAAAAAGGGTGGGGATGGCATACCGGTAGGCACAGTGCTTTTATCATGCAGATTGCTAGCTGCATCTATAAAAGAAAACAAATAATGGTGTCAAGCTCAACACTTACTTCTACATGTTCCTAAATCAAAGAGGAAAGTTGAGGAGATAGATGATGATTTGTTTTCACTGCAAGGAATATCTGAGTATGTCTGGGTATTGCTTGCAAAAAAAAAATGTTCACCATTTTGAGGGACATGAGGAGAGCCACTAGCCCAGTAGCCTCTCTGGACAGGAGAAGCTGACAAGTAAAGGACTCACATAGGTCCTGTGGGTGCATTTTACTAAATATATTGCTTTCTTTCTAAATAAGTTGAGCACTAGATCTACTAAAACAGTTTTTTGTGGATTTCTGAGGGAGTTTATTTGCAGTCTGACATGTATGAAAGATCCTGCTGTTCTCAGTCTAGATTCTCTTAGATCTTAAAACTTTTGAACTCACACTTCATCCTCTCTACAGAATTTATTAATTTACAGAGTATATTATTAAGTTACAGAACTTTCTGTCCTAGTCATCTTCATATTTTAATGAACTTTTAAATTATTTAAGTATCTGAGAAACATTTGCTCATTTCTAATGAGGTTTAAACCAGAAAGTTTCCAAGACAGTATTGGGCACATATATAGACATACACAAATAAATGCATAGCACCAAAACCACCATATTCTAGGATGGCTCTGTTAAAATTACATGTTGTGGATCATAGATGCCTGCAGGAATTGATGTCCAGTTCCATGTTTGAAGCTGAATATATTCTCCTTAATTATAATAAAAATGTTATCTGTTTTTGTTACAGCTTCTGCCTGACCAACTTCTAATGTGCCCATGGCAAGGAAAATATCGTTTCCATTCCAACTGGCATAATGTGTTTAATGTGTTGGCTTTAACACAGTATTTATCAGAACATTATCCTTTGAAATTGTCAGTTTATGGCATGATAATTAGATCTGGTACTTGAAACCTGTCAAGTAAAAGGCAAGCTTTCTTCAATAATCATATTCCTTTTCACTTCACAGGTGGGGCCTAATAAAGTGAACTGCTAAAAAGTATTGAGGCAGTAGGAGGCTTGGCATTTCAGTCAGTGCAACAAAGACTGCATCCCAAGAAATTGCTCATACTGTTTTTCCATACACAAGCCTCCTTCATGAGTAAATTCTCTCCCTTGCAAACTGGAAGGCAGAAGGCTATTGAACAATAAAGGATTGAGGGAATGAACATTATAGTGTAATAATAATTAATAAATGTATGGGTAATAGCTAAAAATTAATAGGAAATCTTAAATATTTACTTTGGTGTAGTATCTTTTGTTGAATGAGATGTAGCCTGTCTTGGCCTATCCTGCAAAACTGCAGTGTCCCAGCTCAAACAAGAAAGATCTTTTCAATGTAAGTTCCCTAAGCAGTAAGATAAATTCTGAGAAGTAATAGGTGAAGTGTTATTCCACCTCTGGAAATGGGATGGTAAAAAGTTAATCAATTCTAAAATAAAGTCCATGGGACAGCCGTTGCAACTGAGGGCATTGCACTACCGACAATTATGAGAGTTAAGGTAGTTAGACTGAAAATTATGAAATTATTCCCAAATATTTATTTGCTTAATAAACTGTTCCAATAAATAATGTTTAGACAAAACATGGTGAAAGAAAGCAGTCTTGAAGGGGTTAAGACTTTCACAAATTTAACTAATTCATTTCTTAATTCTAAATACTAGGGCTAAGGAATAATACTGGTGTTTTCTACTGATGCATGGTTTTTACCTCACATCTCTTATTGTAAATTTTGTATATTGTATTTTGACTTTGGGTATAATTTGGTAGGCTGATGCTACAATACATTAAGTATATTTTCCTTTTATTCATTTTTCTGAAACAAAAATATTAGAACTCTGATGGCTCGCACCATGGCATGTAATCTAAATTCCTTGCAATTTTTGTAGTATTTTTAAAAGGATGGATGCATTGACTCACTCCACATTTTAGGTTTAAATGATTGCCACAGCAAAGGTTCACTTTAAAAATGGGATTAGGCAATTTTGGTGACATTGACTTACAGCAAAAGTTAGGCTCTTAAGTGCTGAAAATACATTGGAAAAAAGTCTTGGCTGATGCAACAATGATGGCAGCAACTGCTTGCTACTTTTAAAAAATCTCAGTCTATATTTGAATGAGTGCCTAAGTAAACATTCAGAACTTGGTTCATAAACTAAACTATGGGAAATCTGTCCTGAAAAACACCAGGGGTTTTGCCTACTAATATGCCCAAAGGTGTGCCTGGAGTCATTAGGGAACAAAGACCTGTCTGAGAAACATTATGAAGATTAATAACTGTGCATACAAGATTGGAAAGGAGCAAGCAGAGGGCATATTGCTTATTGCCTGTATCTATCTGGGACTGGGATGAAAAATAAATCAAATTCAGAAAGGCTTTCAAAGAGATTTTAGAAAAAATTAAGAGTTGTAACAGGGTGAGGATGGTCCCAGTATAAGTACAACCAACCTTTCTTCCTACCTTCTAGAACATTTGGTAGAAATAAAAGACTTTCCCTGAAGAGGAGGCTGATGGTAAGATACAGATGCAATACTATCATATTCATTTCAGTAACAGAATGTTTTTTTCCTTGCTGGGATAACTGAGAAGTTTCCATTTTAAATGTGCATGTAAGATAATGAGATGTGTTAGAATAGGTTATCTGGATTTTGGCCATCTTTTTTCTTAAACAAATAATTTTTTTAGACAATTCCCACTTTGGGAATATTTGACATATCTATGTGTAAATGGAAAACCTAGAGGAAGGCTCATAGCCTCCTAGTCTTTATCCCATTGACTCATAAGGCACTAGACAATAAATAAAGTAATAACTTTGTTCTTACACCTAGAAGATAAACAATTACCACATATGCATGCAGTATGGTTGAGAAAGTGGAGTATCTTGGGAATTATTACAGAGAAGAGTTGAATTTCATATTCCAACACATGATACCCTCCCATGAATTATGCTCCCCTCCACTTAAGCGTAAGCATCTCTTGCTTGGATGACTTAGGCCTTTGGGATGTACAGTAGAATTCCTGGAACAGAAAGGAAAAGAAGGAGATGTATGGACATAATGTCAGTCATGAATTGCACTTACTTAGCTTGAACTCCTAAAAATTGCTCAGGTCAGAAGTAACAAGATACAGGGAAATTGATTCAATCAGTTTTAAAGCAGTTTTCATGAGTTACTGTAACAAACACTTGACTGGTCTTATTCCCTTCCTTAGAAACAATGAACAGAAATAGTATCTGCAGATTATAGGATCTTTTTCTTCAAACCAAAATCATCTAGAAGGGATAATCCAGAGTGGATTTGGTTGTTAACTGCCTGCAAACTGTTGTGAGGTGTGCACGCAAAGGGTAAAATAGAAGAATTTTTAGTATGCAGCTCATTTCATTGCAAAGTATCCTTTCTTCTAATAAGCACCACCTTGCTACGCACTGAAGGATTAGTCAGATTGGTGCATATCGAAAGGATTGGACTCTGGCAGAAAACAGTCAAGGAGCCAGACATCAATTCTATTGGCAGACAGCTTTTCTGAAGCATTTGTCCACAGGGATAAATTCACCTTGGCTTGTAGAGGAAAATGCATGTAACGCATACCTTCTGTGCTTGAAGTGTTTGTCGTTGTCTTTTTGTGAGGAATATGCCAGAGATGAGAAGATTTATTTTTCATCAAGAGCTCTGCAGAACTGCCATCAGCAGAAGCTGTAGGGAAGACAAGCTGGATCAAACTACATCCTTTGACATGGGCTTAATGCTCCCTTGACATGACAGCTAGTGGGGTGGGTCTGGTTTTGCAGCCAAGAGTATAATTCTTGTGAAAGATTAAAATAAGTTTCAGTACAGGATTAGTGCAAATCAGGTTTCACAACAGGTTAGAAATTTCCAGAAGAAAGTTTTTTCTTACTCTGTATTGCTTTCCCCTTGACCTTTCTTTATTTCTTTAATTGTCAGTATGCATAAGTTAAGTGGAGAGACTCAATACAAAATACCTCTGCTCTTTAGGGTGATCATGGCATTTGCCCTAACAAAGTCCAGTTTAGCTGGCTTCTTCTCTTTACACATTTCCAGAACCTCTAAGGTTTTTTGGGGTTCTAGTCTGCCCTTTAACAATGTCATCTTCCTTTTAGGACACCATTTTTCATTCTTTCCCTGTTTTATCCAAAGAAGTGGAAAGATCCACACCATTTGCTGAACGATATTTAAGCTCTTCAAGTGACCGCTAATTTTAACACTGACTTATGGGAAACAGTCTTAATGCTGAGTAGTGGTATTTGTGATACTGATGACATTTCTGAATGTCAGCTGTAATCATTTTGTTCATAATTGGTTCTGATTACAACATTTATTTTCATCAGTTTCATTTTAGAACCTCTGTAGCGCTAATAATAAAATGCACTAAATGTAAAAAAGCGTTCAACTTTTTCTGCAGCACTCCTGAGACCACTCTGCAGTGTTCTTGGACAGGCAAAGATTCTGCTCCATTCGTGGACAGCACAGAATATGTCATAAGTAGTATATTTGTGACATATTTCAATGGAATTAATAATTGATGCATTGTAGTATTATACAAGATACACAGCTGCAGTATACAACAAGAGCCTTACATCTGGAAATCACTCTGCAGGAGAAAAGCCTTCAAAATATAAACCTTTTACTGTCACCATGGACAGAATACTGGGCATTCACAACACACAAATGTACAGGTTATAAACTTGCAAGCTGCATTAATGTGGCAGTTAAATTTACTAGTCTGAAAGCTTCACTTGTAAAATATTTATGAATACATGTGGTTGTCACTGCAAAGAAACTGCACTGTCAGCTCAACCTCTTTCCCTAATTGTTTCTTCTCCCTGTTTTCCCCTCACTGGAATGTATTCCATGAAATTCAAAACATGACCCTTACCTCACTTAAAAAATACCTACATGGTAGGTGCAAAAGAAAAAAATAAGAGCCATTTTCATGATATCCTGGTCACTGTTTTATCCACTCAGAAAGGTTTCAATTTGGTAAAACTTAATGGGAAATTAAATCTCTTTTTCATGTCTGTATTTTCTTCGAATTAAAAAAATGAACTGTGAAGAATGATTTTAATTTCTTCCCACAAAATTTAAAATGTTCAGTAAGTCATCCAGTGCACTGCTTCTACAAGTGCCCTGGATAGCTGCCTAACTGGGTTTTGTGGGAAGAGAAGGTTGAAAATGAGGCTGGAATGATTCAAAAATATGCTACATCCTTTAAATCCATATTGTATGTTTCCGTTTTCTTTGTCCCTAAGAGATCACAGCTTTCATATTTAAATGATGACTAATTTTATGTATGTATTGATCTTGTTTATGGGCACTTCCATGACTGTGGAATGTCCTCATGTAGATTTTGGAGGGCTCAGGAGCTAAACAGGCTGTACAAGAAAGGAAAGCAAAGGAAGAAATCTTATTGTTTCCTTACCTGACATCAAACTGACATCCATGTGATTTTTTATTCAACAGATGCTCAGGACTAGATCCTTTCTTAATGTAATATTGAATTGGGGCAGGGAGGAAGGGAGAACAAACAAGAAATTAAAATGTTCATTCTGGTCCTCAAGTTGCTTAGTTGTGATTGTATGCACACAACAGGTATGACCGTATTTATTTAGCACTTTCACGTCTTTAAACACTGCAGCCCAAAGTAACAGAATATTGGTACTGAAGCTTGGAGCCCAGGATGAAGGGGCTCTCACATGAGCTTGGAATAGTAGCTGTGGTGCCTACCAGCTGCATGTCCAGCATTTCAGCATCTCCAACAATTAAATAACTCCAAATTCATGGCTGTTATTGCTTAAAGCGGGGCACCTTTGCCAATAAATGTCCTACTAAACTGAGCCCACACACCACCAGACTCAGGAGCCTCCACACCCTTGGGGTCTAGCTGAAGAGGAACTGCCAAGACCTGCATTTCAACAAGGGACATTGCAGAGTTCTGCAGCTGAAGAGGAATAATTCCATGCACCAATTACAGGCTAGGGGTCAACCATCCAGAAAGCAGCTGGTTGTAAAGGACTTCACAATCCCTATGAACACCATGCTGAACATAAGATGGCAATATGCCAGGGTGGCAGTGAAGCCTAACAGTATCCTGGGTTGCATTAGGAAGACGATAACAAGCAAGTTGAGGTAATTATTTTCCTCTATATTATTTTCCTAATTATATTTGTCTATATTATATTATTTTGTGGTATATTCCTTTCCTGAAGTGCTGTATTCAGTTCTGGGCTCCCCCATACTCAACTGACTTGAGCACACTGGAGCAAGTTTAGAAAAACGCCATGAGGGCAATTAAAGGAAAAGAGCATCTGATGCAAAAGGAGAGGCTAAAAGGGAGATTATTCAGCTTGAAGAAGTAAGAGGATGATCAAACACTAGAACAAGTTTACCCAGAGAGGTCACAGAACTTCCATCTCTGGAGATAATTGGAACTAGACCGGGCAATTTTGACTGTTCAATTAGCAAGCTGCCCCAGCTGACATTGGTCTGAGCAGGAGGCTTGGATTAGATCATCTCCAGAGGTTCCTCCCAACCTCAAACATTTTATGATTCTGTGATGGCCAGAGCTTGATCATGCTCTCTTATGGACTCTGGGATAAGTACAGATAGCATGGGTCAGAAATTGTGTGGGTATCATTTTGACCAGGGAAACCTGCGTGTCTGTAGAAACCTGGACATAGGGTTTTGGCTCTTCTCTGTGCTTCTGGTATTGTGGATCCCTACAGTTCACTTTGGCTTGTTCCCTCCTCACAGCAGTGCTGGGACAGCTGTTGAGCCCCTCATTGGCACCACTCTATCTGAAAGGAAGAGAGGGAGTTGTTTGGGGACCCATCCTCATGGACTCTCATTCACCACCGTCCTGGCTGTGAAGCAAGCATCACCAAACACTGCAGACCATCTGGAATGCTTCTGAGCCAGCAAAATGCTGACTGAAGTGTGGGTAAAGAGCTCTGGCACTCTCTGAGAGCGCTCGAAGCAATATCTGATACAATACTAGTGTGAGTGTGTGCGCTCTGCTGCAGAGACATATAATTAAATCCTTGTTATATTACACAGCTGATAGATCAGGAAAGTTATATATTCACCAACCGACATTTCCAGGGGTGAATATTACCAAAATCTTTATTCACATTTTAACATGTGATATAGCTCTCTCCTCCACAGGAAAAAAAAATGACTGCAAATGTCTGTGACACTTGAAAAATCAAAGTCTTTCAAAGTAATAAAGGCAGTGCTCAGAAAATATTATGAACAGTAGCCCTACTACAGTATTTCCTTTAAAGAGACGTCTGGGGTGAATTAGGGTGCTGCTCAGGCTGTGGCACTGCTACAGATGTCGAGGTGTAAATGTGTTTTGCAGGTACTGTAGATATGTGATCGTGTATAATGCTTTTATTAGGACCACAAGTACTATATTTCCAGTAATGTGAAGAATGACAGAGAAGAAAAGAAATACCTTCTGAGTTTGAGTTACAGCCATGTCTAATGAGCTCAGAGGTGTTTTTCACTCAATTTTAGTATTACTTTTCAACTCCTGCAGCTTAAATGAGGCTACTGATCATAACAGTAAATATGGGCTCAAAGAATATCCCAAGAGGTGTCATTAGTAACATATTACATCCTTTTCTAATTTGTACACTTACCATGTTGCTGGATTTCACAGGACTGATGAAACCTCCAGAACTGCATGTTTCCCTCAGCAGTCTACAATAACCCTTAGTCTGAATGACATGTATTATTTCCTTGTTGAACATGTGATGTAGAGGTTTTAGTAAAAGATTTATTGTAAGGAAAAGTAGATGTTTTATTTCCTGCCTAATTGAATACATTATTGCTCTGAGTTTAAAAATGCTGTGGTGATATATTACACCTCAACACAACTGTATACATGAAATCTGCAGCAAGAAACTTTATTGGACTACAAATCAGAATACAGCTGTTGATAGGAGAGCTGTATACCTTTAGCTGCAATATGTTACAATAAAGTTTTTACTGTGTAAGTCATAGTGGGAAATAAAATAAAAGTCTGATAAAATAGTTAAGCAATAGTTATTTTTACTGACTGTAATAAAGGCAGGTGCCAGAACTCAATCCTGTCTGTTGTGTATGGATGATAAAAGGGCGATAGTGGAATTTCTCTGTCACAGTTACACAGAAGATAGTGATAAAGCTCCTAATCCCAGTAAGGATTAACTGCAGAACAGAACAGCTTCCAAATTTGCCCTGGAATGGAAAGTCTGCTTTAAGCCATGTTTGCTGCTTGCCCAAGTATTTGGACACAGTACAGACGAGGTGCAGAGCAGCCAGGGGATATGCAATTCTCTCTTGGTTCAGGCTGTGCCCAGCAGGCAGGACTGCCGTGCAGCCATCCCTGCACCCTCCCACTGGCTGTTTGCTCCTCAAGAACCATGGAAATGCATGGATCAGGGGCTGCTCTGCTTTGCATCCATTTGGCCTCTTGTAACTCTCAAGCTGGATACCTGCAAGAAATGGTGCCAGTACCCTTCTGCAGCCTAGAGTAGTGCCCTTTTGTGATAAATTCAACAAGAGAGATGCTGCATTGCTCTTTCCTGGGACTTTGGGGATGGGAAATAAGTTATCGTGAATAGATGATTTCTACAGATCTTTCTTCTAAGGCTTAAGTGATGTCTACATCATTTTACTCTGGGTTGAATTTCTGAATAACATGAAATGTTAACTTACACCCTTTCTCTCCTTTCATATTTCCTATCTCATTTCTATTTTTCCCAAGCATGTATTTCTAAGTAACAGCTGCTCAAATTATAAACTGTCCTGCAGAGTATCAGAAGGTCTGGAACATCACACTGGCATAGAGAAGCTGTAGCTGGCTCTGTGTGTTATGGCTCTTTGCCTCTTCATCACTCTGCTTTGTACCTGAGCTACCTCTTTAGCCTCAGTAGAAAGAAAGGAGGTGAAAAAAAACCATAGAAGCCAAATAAAAATCTGCAAAATGCTTGGGCCTGATATCTAATATTGTGACAAATGTAGAACCATAGCAAATTTAAGAAGATTAAATGTAAATTAATCACCCTGTGTAATTTATTATATAAATATATTAATTGGGCTGCAGTCCTACCTGATAGCACTGGGCCTAACTCAAGTTGTGGTCATGAAATATTTATTGCGCATCATTAACATTTGAGTTCAATGGGGGTCCTAAGAGGAAAGTGACACACAAATTTTCCAGATAATATTTAAGCAGACTTTTTAAAGAAAATAGACCACCCTGTTAGGTTTAAGCATGCTGTCTCTACCAGGACAAGTTCTTTTCTTCTGCCAAAACCATAAGGCCAAGGATTAGAACCCCACTAAATATGTACATGCCTACCTTTAGATGTATGACAAGCCTAAGAGGAACTATCCATCTTTCCAACCCCTATATCCATCAAGTCCTACAAGATGACCCAACTACTCAGCCTGTCAAAAGTTTGTTAGTCTTCCAATTCTCTTTCCAGTGGCATAAGATTTCCATTAAAAATAAAGCCCTCAAGCATTCATTGAACACTTGAAATACTCTTTCGTGATGATCTAGAAGTCAGAGGTTTGTGAATTGCCCCTATAACTTCCATCTGAGTAGTGCCATCCTACTCTCCCTTCCAGTATTTTCACTACAGGCATTATTAGATCCTGCTTTTACTCTGCCAAGTCTACATATTGTTAGCTACTACTATTCCTACTTTGCTTAAGTTTCCTTTAGTTGTTTGTTGTCTTTCATTGGTTCTTAATATAAAGTAACTTTTCCCTGTACAGAGCATCTTTGTGTGTTTCTCTTGATGCACCAATTTTCTGAACTAACCTCCATCTATTGTTTTAAAAAATTGATCCATGGGCTAAAATGGGAAAACAGAATAATCCCTCATTTAAATGATCAATGGAAAGGAATGACTAGGGGGAAATGTTGATCACTGCTGCAGCCCTAATCATCCAAAGTGTTAGTGCAATTTAGAGACGGGAGGAGGGGAAGAGATTTACAACATTGGGAACTCCCAGGGAAGGAGGTCTGCAAGGAATGGCTCCCATATGGAACTGGAATGCTTTGTACACCCTGGCTTAGCAATTAAATTTACAAGGTGTCGTTAAGTAGCAGTACCCCGTAAACTCAGCAAACGCTGGAAATGCTGTTACAAAACTAGAGACTTCTTTTATTGCTTCTCACATTTCAGTAGGGAGAAAGTCATTAGCAGAAAGCTGTTCTTTGTACAGACTTCCCATTTGGAGAGTTGGGAGGTGTATTCTGATAAAAGATCTGTGAGAGAATGCAGCACGGCCCTTTGGCAAATGCAGGTTTTTCTGTAGGGAGGACAAAATATGGAGCAAAACAAGTATATTGATCTAAATTAGAAACTATGTGTCTAAAATGACTGGTCAGTCATTTACTTACACACCCACATGTATATACATATACATATGTACATTTCCCCTTGGAACAAAAACTGCCTTTTAAATTCTTCTCAGTCAAGTTTCACTGACAAACTTGCTTGACGGGCATCAGGGACCTGAGGCAAGCTTCAAAGGAAAAAGTAGCCATCACTCATGCTTCATTGGATTTCTATGACAGAATGATCAAATCCTGTAGAACCTGGCATAAGCACATCATTATCAAACCCTGCTTTAGCATTTCTTAACTGATCACGGAGGCTGAGGTCCTTGGTGACTCCTGTTTTCTGACACTGTTTGTAGTTATTTGACCTTTTCTCAGTGGATAATCCACACAAAAAGCCCTAATTACTTCCACAGCTTTGAGCGGTCCAGCACTGTGAATAATCAATGACACTGATTTAGGTATTGCACAATCAGATGCTTATGGTGTTTAAAGAACATTTTTCCATTGACCTGCCACAGCCGTAGGACAATACCGAGTGCTGAAGTTGCTGTTGTAATCACAAGCTGGCCAAGTGACCTTGGGGGTCTGAAGTTGATTACTAGGGCCTTGAATTGAATGGATACAATATATTTTTAATGATTTATTAATTTTTATT
Source organism: Parus major (assembly GCF_001522545.3). Taxonomy (NCBI): domain Eukaryota; kingdom Metazoa; phylum Chordata; class Aves; order Passeriformes; family Paridae; genus Parus; species Parus major. The sequence goes on from NC_031769.1 coordinate 33,074,389, forward strand.
TTCTTAAAGGCGCACTTAGCGATGATGCATCTAGCAAGATACTGACAGAATCTCAGATCAAGATTCATCTAAAAACACAGCTGAGTATTTTTTTCTTTCTTAATATCACCTTAATTTTTATTTTGACTGTAAAAAAGCACAGTGACAGGACTTAGTTTGTCTTTAAAAAAAAAAATTAACAAACAGTTGAGCACTTGAGTATCTCCTGCTTCAAAAGTACTCAAGCATGCAACTAGAACAGGAGAAAAGGAGAACAGAAATTGCCTGGATATTGCTATAGACTACAATGTCTGTGAGAGGAATAGGGTGTGGATTCTTAGAAATTATTCAGTCTCTGATTCGCTGGGTTCTTCTCCCCTCTTCACATAACATGAAAATGCAGTTCATTATCCTGGGTTATTAGGCTTAAGTCTACCACCTGCTCAGATATTTCAGCTTTAAAAACTAAAAACAGAGAGCAGTCACATTTTATTTTGTTCAGAATGAAAGCTTTGCAGACATTTTTTTCTAAGGAGCCATTTGCTCAGGTAAAATTTATGATGAAATACCTGATTGTTTGGGGGTGGCTGTCAATCACAGGAAGCTTCCACTAAAGAGATAGAAAATGGGAAGTGTTTGGTGGTGAAAGACATAAAAAGAGGAAAAAAAGGAATCTCTTCCCAGCAGAAATTTCAATCAGCCAAGAGAAAAATTTCCTCATATACATTTTGGGTTTCTTTTCTAACAAAACCTGTTTGTGTCAATGAAAAGGAGTATGTTTCAGCAAAAGGCTCAAAGGTTTACTGGAGAAATTTTCAATACTTCACATATTTCTTCAGAGAAATCCCAAGCAGTTAGAAAGAAACACAGAAAGGGGGAGCATAGTTTGAGGGAAGTCTCTGGGTAGCTCCAGCACCTTTCCTCTCCCAAAATGGTAAACTGATGGGGTCACTCCTAGTATTCCAGCCCCTGAAGCAGAAACAACAGGAAGAAACACTAGTGTGGAGTTTTTTGTTTTTCCAGACTTCCTGCTGGGCCATGAAGAGGAAGATAAACAGAAATATATAATAAGACCAAAGATAACTTATCAAGTAAGAACCATGTTTTTCTCTGCAACAGAAAATCCTATCCTTTTCTCTCCTTTGAGGACACTCCTGTCCCCCCCCCAGATGAAATGTCTTTTTAAGACACCTGCTTATGTTTGCATTCATCCTGATCAAGCCTAAGCAATGATGTCTGAGGCAGAGATGAGAAAGTGCTTGAAGAAAGTTCACATTGTGGAGGCATAATATGGACACAGCCTGCTTGGAGAGCACTTCTGGAGATGCCAGACAAGCAGCATAAATAACATTAACTGTCCTGAAAAGCTGGAACTCTCCACCTGTGTGGCTCTGCTGCAGATGACTGAGCAAGAGGAACTGCAGGACAAACTTCTTCTCTTACCTGAGAGCCCTTTCCTCCCTCGAAGACAGAACAGGAGAGCAAATGCTTACTACTGAAGAGGGAAACATAATGCTGTAGTTAGTATGGCTCCTGAAGTGAAAACAGGCATAGCAGTGAGCTCATAAGGAGGGTGAAACGGTTGTTGGGGCAGCTGTCTTCTGTCCTGCTAATTCACATCTTTCCAGGGTACACTGTAGTCTCCTTAAATATACAAATTACTGTCAGATGTACTTGTCTGATCAGAGACTGCACAATCCAGACAGACATTGCAGGACGACGGGAGCAGAATGATGCAATTTATAGACTAAAATACCCTGAAAGGAGATGTAGAAAGTTCTTTTAATAACTTGGCCTTGGAGGTTTATACTGCTTCTAGTGGTTTCAGTTTGCTTACCTAACTTCTTGAGGAAAATAAACTAAGTTTCCAGTGATCTTTGCCAGTTAAATTTGGTAAAAGTTTTAGAGCAAGCTGATTTTGAACACTGTCTCCAGTGAACTGGACATGAACCTGCATGACTGTTTCGTTCATATTTTCTACATGAAGAATGTGTAGACTCAAAAATTATTTTTTCTTGGGTGTTACAAACTATACTAAAACTTTTTTTTTTTTTTTTCCAATTGCCTGGTAAGTAGTCAACATACTAGTTACAAACTGGTTTATTCTGCAGTCAAAATTTTGCTTTATTTTGGAAAGGATGTCTCTGAAACTATTTATTCTGAGCTGAAATAGTGTGCAGCAGTGCAATCTCTTTTTTCTATGATTGATCAAATCTGTGTGCTGTCAGCCTGCTAGGATATAAGTCAACTTCATTTCACCTCTCATTTGTCACGACATCCCTTTAGATGGTTGTACTGTGGGCAGAAACCAACTGAGCCTCAGATTCCCTGGAGAGGTACGGCTCTGGAAGAGGATTAAGCTGCACTTGCTTTTTAGCAGTTTCTGAGCAGGGAGAGTTTGAAAACAGGCTGTTAGTCTCTTTTCTCTGCAGTGACTCCATTTCTTTGTACCATATGGTTATATTTATGTGCTCTATTGAGTGAGACCTTTAACAGCTTTTAAGTCAAGGATGGTGTCAGTGCCAGAGAAGGAGCAGTTTTCTAGTCAAGTAAGAGGGCTGAGCTTGATTTTGGAGAAATGGCATTGTTTCTAAATGCCACTTTCAATCCTTAAAATCTTTTCATTCAAAAACTGCTGAACCTAATTTTACAAAGAAGAGATGATTTCAGTAGTTAGCATTGACTAGGTGAACCTTTTCTTAGTTAATATATAGACAAATGGTCAATGGTCTTTCCTCTGTGCTGGATTCACCAGTATTAAAGCAAGATGAGATAAAATTTAATTGGAATAAATATTCCATCTCCTAATCTCACAATTGTTCTTTCTAAATGAGATAAAAATGTGACTGAAATAATAGCCCTATTTCTCCCAAGATCAGAAAGTCTCAAATATTTTAATTTCTCAAGTCTTCAAATTATGTGTAGCCTGCTACCTTCAGTAATTTCCTGAGATGAAAGAAGAATTAGCTTTTTCACAGGCTGCCATGGTGGGTGTTAACATCACAACAGCTGAGGACCAGGTGGTTGTTCAGCAGACTTCCTTAGGAAGGTGTGTTTTTTTAGAAAGTCTGAAAATCAAACAAAACCTTGCTAGTAATAAAAAAATAAGAACCTCTTGCCAAGATGTGAGTAGTCTTCTCCATGTAACTTTGTTATTAAGGAAATGATGTCTAAATAGCAGGCACTTCATTATCACAGTCTCTGCTAGTGCTTAAGAGATAGTCACAGAGTGTTTACACACTGATAAGACTGTTGAATCTGCTGAAAAATAGCATGTTAAGTAGTAACTCAGTTGAATAACATAATTTCAATTTATTGATTCCAGTCAAACACAAGATATTTGATTCATAATGGAAATACAAACACATCTCAGGAATTCACGGAGAGTTAGATCCAAACTCTTACACAGGTCAGTAGTTGCCTGCGGGCTAGAAGATGGTCCTTCATTCTGTAATAATCCTGGTAACTCATTTGCACAATAATTCTTAAAAGGTGATATGAAAAGGTGCTGCTGGGATTTTTCAAACATTTTGTGCAGTTGAGCTGCAAAATGAGTTGCATGGAGACCCTGGCCTGCTGCAGGAGGAGGGGAGTTTGTGCCTCTGCTCAGTGACAAAAATCTGATGAAAGAGCCAGTTTTGTTATTTTATAGCAAGAGCAAAGACAAATCTTTCATACACCTCCTTCCCTTAACAGCTCCTGTCCTATGCTTTGTTCTGCTTTGAGTCTTAATGGAGAACAGCTCGTGTCTTATGTCTTGTGACAAATCTACAGCTGCTTCAAAAAGGCCTTAAAAAAAGCCTTTCACCATTTTATGCCTAATTTACATTTCTAAAAAATGTTTTTGAATCCTTTCAGAGAATAAATACCTTTTTTAAATGTATGCTTCCTAAATGTAACATTAGGAAGTATATGTTTCCTAAATATAATACCCTCATTTTTCTCCTACACATTAAATTTATAGTATCATCAGATCTGACTGAAATTTACAGTTATCCATAAAGTTATTTTGATATATTTGATTTTTTTTTTCATTACATTGTGGAATAGAAAATGTGTTTATGTCTTTGTCCTATGAATATTTTCACAGGAATTTAATCAATAAAGATTTTAACCAAGAAAGTTTGCCGTTCTTTTTTGACAGTCACGTCTCCAAATGCTTAATCATTTTGGCAAAAATAATGTTTCTTCCAGATAAATTTCCCTTTCAAAGATCATATAGCTGCTGCTTACTCAGACAAACCAGTCCTGAGAATCATTTCATTTCACGTGCATGAGAATTCATATACATTTTCCCAACATGAATTTAAGTGCAGACTTGCTGTGAAAGATTATTGTTTATATGCCTTTTTTAAAAATCAAAATGTAACAAGTGCCCTGGGCTGCATTGGTAGTTTAGTTGACATTGAATTTTTTTAATTTTCTCAGCCGGTTAAAAAAATCCCTTTTTATGTAGACATCGTTTCTGTTCTAAAATTAGACAATGGAATGTTTTTACATAGCATTTATGCTACAATCTAAAGGAGAAAATAAAAGGAAAGAAAGCTGTATAGCCCATCTCAAATCCAGAATAACAATATTCTGTTGTTATTAAGTTGTATAGTTATATAAGTTATATATATATATATATATATATATATATAAAGTTATATAGTTGTTATTAAGGAAATGCATGCAGAAATGGTCCAAACAAGATTGTTTCCTGCCATCAGAAATGCATATCCTTTAGCATGAACAGGATTATTCTATGAAGATTGTAAATCAGGATAAGACCATGTATTATAGCTGTGATTAAAACAAGATAAAAGTTCATTACTTGAGAATTCTTATACATATTTCAAACACACATTTTAAGTATTATAATTTGGATTGTTACTTCCTTCTCCATTACTGACATGGGTAGGCATTTATTCCACAGAACTCAAAATCAATAGGACCAGCTGTATAATATTTTTGAGTTGGGCTGTTGCCAGGATGCATATAAATATTTTATTCTGGCCAAAGCTTGGCGAAGGAGACGGAAGTAGTAAGGCAATTTCGAGAGGAGTTATTCTGTTTATCGGTGACTCCAATCTTGGAAACTTCCTTTTCATAACTGAGTATGGGAAATTCCTAGCTTTTTATTGGCTGAACTTGCAAAAAATCATAGAGGAACAGTCAGGTTGCAAAGCTGGCTTTGAGGAACAAAGAAAGAATGGGGTGCTTTATACATTTAAAGCACATGTGCTGGGCTTTATTCATTTCCTAATTATGGCTGCTCATTTGAGAATTTCTTTAAAACATATCAATAAAAATACGTCTCAAGAAAAATGGTGCAGGTTTAATCTGAGATACCTGAGATAGTGCTGTTCCTTACAATGTCTGCTTTGCCTTCAGCCAGGTTTGCTCTGCTGCTTTTGTTTTTATTTGCTATGATCAATACTTACACAATACTCCAGGACATACCTTTTTTTCCAAAGATGTAGAGATTTAAAATAGCCAATTTGTTTGGAAGCTTGAACTAGATTTGGGCTTGGATTAGGGGTATTCTTCATTAAAACAAAGAGAAGCTGAGGACATGACCTACTGCCAAGGAGAGCATGGCTTTTAGGATAAGTGGTGGGATCACTCTATGTGGCTGGTTGCCACATCTGGCACTGATCCCATGTTTTCTGTCTGTCCACTTATTAGTCTGGCCTTCATCTGCCTGTCCTTCCCTCTTTTCTGAGCTTCCCAGCTAGTTTTATCCAAGTCTGAGAGAGGGATAGAGGTGTCAAAAATATTAAGTTCTTAAGTCATCATGAAAATTATCAGGCAATTAAGGAGGAAAATCCTCTAACTGCATCTGCATGAGGAAGGGTCACACTGAGCCCTTGCTGGAACAGTCAGACACCAGGCTGTGCTACAGGAGACCTCATCTGTCCTGCAAGGAACTTCTGTTACCCACATGATGGGGGCTCATGGCTTGTCCTCATAAAAAACATTCAAGGACATGCTTATCTCCTGCCTTGATGCTCCTAAATCACTGCATCATGCTGTATTTGACTTGCAGCTTACTTCTACCCGGCCATATTTTGTGGATTACTGTTAGTTTATGTGGTCACTGTGCACTTTACCAAAGACAGCTGCAAAACTACCCAAGGAACTGATTCTCTCTTTCACCTGTTAAATCATGCAACTAAATCAGTAGTGCCAATGCTTCCTGGATTGCTCTTCCATCATCTCATACCTAATATTCAGTCTTTGCTTGCCCAACAGTAAGTGCCAAACACCATATTTCTGTATTCTTGCATATATCAGAATTGTTCACTCGTTTCAGAATCTTTTTATCGTGTTGTATTAGTAGAAGAGCAGGTATTCACATTAGTAGAGCTGAGAAAACTGATTTTAGAGTATGCAAGCTGAATGGAAATATTGCATCGCCTAAAAGTACTCTCAGTTTTCAGTGTGAAGTTACATCCTTCACCCTTAAAAAACAATAATCAACTTTGTATAATGAGGATTTTTCATTTAGACACCAGGATCCAGGAGACAGAAGTTTAGATCTTCTTTTTCCTGGAAAAATTAAAACATTCTTGAATAACAGTTAAATATTTTAAGTGTTCTGGGAAAATAAAAAAATAATTTAACTTGGCATGAATTTGTCCATTTTTTCAGCTGAACCAAAAGCTGCTTTTTGTAGTGAACAAATATTTTCTTTGCAAATTTGAACCAGTTGTATTCAGAGCTTCATTCTGTATGAGTGTAGGGCCTTGATGGCATGGTATAGCAAGGCAAAGCACTTGCTGTCATTATTGGGAGCGATAGCACATGGGAGCTCAACCCTGGTGGTAAGTTTGTGAAGGGAGGAGTGGTGCCTCAATGCACCAGACCCTGGATATCTCTCCTAGGCAGCCATGGGGAGGTCTCAGATAAGCCTGTCATCCTGACAGGGCAAATCAGTGCTGAAAAGGCTTTGCACTCCGTGGGGCTCAGCCTGCTTGATAGGACAGAGCCGCTTCCTGATAAGCAGAAGTGTTCTGCTCCCTTTGACTCCCCCAGGCCATTTTGAGTCTCACTGCCCTGGGATGGGCCACCAGCAGGTCTGATCACACAATGGTGCTCATTCTGCCAATATTTTATATTGCCAGGCTGACGTGCTTCCTGCTCCTGATGCAGGAGGAGTGTTGCAGTACATTCACTTTATTGATTGTCAGTTATTCATTTCAAAATTAAGCATTTTTGTCACAATAAAACTACACCTATGTTGGCACGGGAAGGAGAGGGCGACTGTATCGTATTTTCAGTGCCAATTTGGTTCAAGTGACACATTTTCTGTGTGGCCAAAACACTCTGTTCAATGCCAATATGCTTCTGCTACTCAGTTCACACTCGAGGTTATACCTGTATAACTGGAAAGGCAGGTGTTAAAACTGTGTCTTAATGTCTACAACTTGTTAAACATCTCAGAAAGCAGCAGTAATTAAACCACAAGTTTGAAAGGTTTGGTTGCATGATTTCAATAGAGAACATGGATTTGTAATCCTGTCTGTAAACACAAGAGTAATGAAAGATGCAGACTTATGCACATCATCTGGTTAATGTTTGCCGATATTAAGAATACTTTAACTGTCTTGAAGTGGGATATATTTCATTTCAAAAGGGCCCGATTAAGGTGATCACTCTGACTTTTTTCTCAAACCGTTATCATGATTGTGAATTATTTTCTAGGGTTTTGAACTGAAGTATTCCCAAAGGAAAGACAAATTAGTTGATGATGCTGCAAGAGAGGCTTTGCAGTCCTCCTCTTTTGAAGTTCCTAATGATGTGAGTTTCTCAGTACTTCAGTCCTGACTGCTGCTCACCCCATTCATTTAAAAATAATGTGGATTGAAAATTATCCCTAGGCTTTTTTTCCTTTGTGTTTGCTCCCAAGAACTGTGACCAGATGCAAACATGATGATGTGTCTGTGCATGCCACTGTTGCTAAACTGTAAGCAAAGCAGGAGAAAAGGCTGATTTAGAAAATAAACCCAAGGTGCTTGATGAGTGAAATGTCAAGTAGATTCATGTCTGGCAAAGGACTCTTCCTTGTCCATCATCATCCAATCAATGACACTTGAACCTGGGTTGACCAGGTCACCACACCACCTCTGCTCAAAGCAGGGGGAAATTTATAGGTCACCTTTTTGAATGACAATTAGTACAAGAAGATATGGTAATCCTGCTGCCTTTCAAAGCATTATTGTTTTACCATGCAAAAGTCTCAGTGTACCATGCACAGCAGTACCTGCTCTCTGTGTTCTTTACATGAGGAGAAACAAAAGACCTTTAGGAAACTGTCTCCCTAGTGGCTCTTGTCTGATTAGAAAGTCCTCAGGGGATTAGCAGGATGAATTTCACAGCTTGTCCCCCCCCCAGTCCCTCCCACCTCTCTGCATTAAGGTTAGAAGGATGTGCTTAGATCAAATCAGAAGGAGATTAAAGGAAAAGAAACCCCAGAGCAATTCTCTTTTGCATTTGAATGAATATTTGTAGTCAATAGTCATTTACCATTGCTTTTAAAATATCCTTGAGTTTCAGTGAAACAAAGTTCAAATACTGCCATAAGACAGTAATATCTTATACTTCCATTTTAGATTGGTTATATCATTTACAGTTAATTTGTTATACTTGTACATATTTGCTGTTGAATGTAATCCTTCAATTTGCTCAAGAGATTTCATCAAGTCCCCAAGAAGATCAAAAGCTTTAAAGGTTTTGTTTGCATTTCCATGTAAGACCTACTACTTTCTTGCTGCAGAATGGCCTAGAGAGCATTCTTTAAACCCATGTTAACTGCCAACAGACAGAGCCTGCAGGGGACATCTTTGAGGTGAGCACGATCAAACAGAAATAAATTTTAACCTTTTGTACAACAAAGTGAATCCAATTTCCTATGAAGCCCTTGCCACATTCCCCATGAAACCTATTTCACCGAAGATGGTCTTTAAAGGGGCAAATGATGCACATGGGTTTCCTTGGCAAGGACTTGTAAAGGATCTTTTAAAAAGCACAATGTTTTTCCAAAAGGAAAAATACAGAAAAATGTGTTCTAAAGCATACTCTTTTATATCTGAATCTGTTACCAAATTGATGTAATAAAAGCTGGTCTTTGCACTACCATCATCATGCTAAGTAATACCATAAGTCAAACCACTGATTCTTCACAAAGGGAACAATAATCCCACCTAATGCAAGCAGGGAGAGTCATGGCTGCGAGATTGATATGCAAGGGAAACCACTCTGGATTCATTTTTGCTCTCTTCTACAGATGGATAATGTTATATCTCTGACTGGGTACAAATGAAAACCTAACTTAATCCAGCACACTTTAGAACTTAAATAACCAGATGGTGAAAAGGTAAAATGGAAGTATAGATAAAGGGGCAGAAAGCGCTCTGAGAGTGGATTTGGTTTTTGAGAGTGCTTGGCTTTCCATGTAGGCATCAGGTAAATTTGACATCTTTCACTGGGAGCTGCTCGGTTGGAAGCACTGTGGCAGACCCAGGCTCCCTCCCTCTCTTTGTGTATTTTGTTATGGGAAAAATCCATGATTAAAGGAATCCTGTGGCAACAATACATGCAAATAGAAAGCCATTGTTCATTGCAGCCTTCCTAACTTAGATGTGTTAAGTCAGTGGCTTAAGTGCTTCACCATACCCTGGGCTGAGCATGTAGCCCAATGTGAAAAGCAAAAGTGAAGCAATGGTGTGGGGAGTGTTTAAAACAAAAACTCACATGTGACACTGTATCTGTGACTGACCAGTCAGTCTGAGACTCTGAGACTCTTGAGACATCTGAGGGACTTGGGAAATGGAAAGGTCCCTTTTCCTCCCACAGTTACCATGGAGACTGGCACGACTCCCTAACTTGGTATGTAATGGCACAAACATTTGCCCTGACAGGAGAGCCAACTGAAGAGCTTTCTGCAGCTTTCTCCCTCCCAGAGGTCACTGGTCTCTCAGCGATGCTGGTTTAGGGGTTGTTGATATTGTGTCCTAAAGTGGATCAGTGCAATGACTGAAGGAGCTTGTTGTTCTCTCTGATTTTCATTTTTAATTGTGCTTTTGGAGGTATTTAATCTAAAACAAGTCACCGATTGACTATATAGCAAAATTGCTCTAATGGCTGCCCTTAAGCAACCTCTGCAGTGATGAACAGAGAGACAAAGGAGAAAATTATCAACAAGACTGGAACCCTTCAAACTGCCTTTACTGCCAGAGAAAAATGTTCCCCTTTCACATTCCTAGAGTTAGAGCTTGCCTTGAACACCAGCTTTGCTGCAAACAGACATCTGCCTACAAATAACACCAGCAGTACGGCTTCCAGCGAGTGTTCAGGTCAGATAGGAAGCACAGCCCAGCAAACAAGTGCAATCAATGCAGATTAATGATGCCTGCTTTCATTCATGTCTAGGTATTTCATTGATGTAGCTGATAGCCAATCTTTCTTTCTTTTATTTATGCAAGCCACATTTATTTGGTTAGCTTTTGGTTGATTGATTTTGTACTTCTGCTTGTTTGGGTTTTGTTAGGCTTATTTCATTTCATGACAATATAGCTGATTTATTTCTGACAACAGTAGCAATTTAATGCAAAACACTATTGAAAGCTTCATATAACTTATGTTTTTAATTTCTGCAAATACCACCTAGATGCTGTAGGGAAAGACACTATATAAATCTTAAAGTTAAATAAATATTTACTGTACAAGTGACTTGTGTTAATGAATATTGCAGAAGAAGAGGAGCACCAGGAAAGAATTGCACAGAATAAAACATCTTCCTTGGGTGAGGGCAGATTTGACACACATTCAGGCTCCCCATGGTTTTATTTGCTCTCTTAGGGCCAGCTGTGTAGTGATGCTCACTGGTGCTGTGTATGGGTGATGGCAGGACAGCCTTCACCAAAGGGTGATCAGCACAAAGGATTGAGTTCATTCACACCTTGGATGGAGACATACGGAATATGACATGGAAGGAAACAGCAGGTAAAGTCGTCTCAGCAAAAACAATACAAAGACAAGCAGAAAATAAAAATAAAAATAAAAATAAAAATAAAAATAAAAATAAAAATAAAAATAAAAATAAAAATAAAAATAAAAATAAAAATAAAAANAAATAAAAATAAAAATAAAAATAAAAATAAATGGTTGAAATAGAAGACCAAAGGCACAGATCTTCTTTCCTCATGAAAGTTCCTGTTCACCTGTCTGTTGCCTGCAGTTTTGTACCTCATTCTGCTCTGCAGTATCTGAAAACCTTCCAGAACTCAAGAAGAAAACTGATTGATGTCCTTCTTCTTTCATCTTCATCACAAGAATGGAAAAAAAGGGTCCAAACTGCTGGGTCTTGTTTTCATTGGTCTTGTTTCATAACTTACAGTCTGTGTGGCCAGTGCCACAAAAAAACCAACATTGTTCCATTCTCTTTATTTTAATTCTTTGTGTGACTTTTGTTGCATGGTTTCATTTTCTCTTTCATTCAATTGCTTGATCTACTAACAGTAATACACCTGAGTTTCTGCAAATAATCCCTATTTTGAATTTTATTGCTTCATTTTATATCACCTCAACTTATCTGAATTTCTTCACTTCCTTGGTACATCCTTCCCCCTAATTTCAGACATGAATAAAATGTGAACTCTATGGCTCTTTGCTGGGCCTTTTCATGTGCTTTCAACTTTGAACAATGAGCAACAGAAACTGAGGCATTTTTATTATGTGTACCATTCTCATACATGTGTCCCCAGGGATTTTTTGGTTGGTTGGTTGGTTGGTTGGTTGGTTGGTTGGTTGGTGGTTTTTTGCTATGTTTGAAGATGTAGCAGGGTGGCTAAATTATTTTAAATTAATCACTATAGTTTGGAGTCATCCCATGGTCAGTAGAACTGTACAGTTCATTATTTAGTCTGGCAACACTCAGAAATTATATTATTTTTTTTTTTAGTTGTACATGAAAGACTCAAAAGGAAGGATCATGCAATAACAATGTAAGTTGTAAGGTGTCACAATTTTCATCTCTGAGAGCATTTCATGAGGTCTGTGTTCCAATACCTTGCATTTCTGTTGTTAATTTAGTGGAACAAACAATGATAAAGTATTTGTGAAGTCAGAGGGAGTCTAATCAGCAGTAGTAGTTCAAAGTATTCCCTGCCACTGTCTCAGACTGGAGGCTGGCTTTTGGGTAGGTGGTGAAATACCCCTTGGATAAAATTCAGCCTGTATCTGCATCTTTGATGTAGAACTTTTATGACTCCTGTGATGCTGAGTAACAAGCTCGATTTGCATTCCAAGGCACTCAGCCCTGCCGCTGATATCTCGAGTAGGAGTTCAAGCCCCATTGAAGGAATCTCACTTAACATCGGTGTGAGCTTTAACATGCATTCCTTTTTCCTGTTGACCTGCTCTTGGGGGGTTAAAGTTGAGTAGCTGAACTTTAGCTGCTGCCTAGATATGTGCTGAGTGTTTGATACATATTGTCATCGTAGGTCCATAAGGAACAGTTGTGTGCATTGTCTCTGAGTATTTTTACACATGTTTTCTGATAAGTTATTGAGAATGCAAACACTTTTCAAAGCTCCCTTACCAGATACTAGTTGTAAAGGGTAAGTAATACTTGAAGCAAAGCTGAAGAACCATTTCCTGAAACTTTAGGAAGTACAAGTACCCCTTACATATTTTCATTTTAAAAGTCAGGGTTCACAATTAAGATTTACAATTTTAAACTATGTAACAGATTTTTAAATTTATCTTCTTCTGCACTATTTTGATTACAATGGCTAGATCAAAGGAATTTTCCACTCCTTCAGATGTGTCAGTCCTGAGAATGACTTGGTGTTAGTGCAAAACCCAATTTGCTACTACAGCCAAGCTACTCAATTAACTACAGCAGTATCACCCTGCAGTCCTGACCAGCACAGGTTGTGTTGTTCTACAATACATTGTGACATCCAGGCTTGAAGCATTTTCAGCTATATTGACAAAATGTACAAAAGGACTGGGACATACACAGCAACACAAATAATGCCAGGTATAAACTTCATATCAGGTGAAAGCTCCTTATGAAGTGTGGTGAGAGAGAATATTTTAATGGTGACAGAGGCAGGAAGAAAGGAAATAAGATATTACTTTGCTACAGCTATGTCCCACTTAAGACCAGGCACTTAAAGGCATGAATCATTACTGTCTACTATATCCCAGGTAATCAGCCTTCCTGGTAAGTCATAAGTGAAGCAATAACACCCTGTATTAGAACTGGTACAAGAATTTAAAAACTTGATTAAGTAATAACAGATATTTTCAAAACTCTTGGGAAAGCCAGGCCAAATTTCCGAAAATCAGTAAGAACTCAATGAAGATCCCAGAAGGAGGAACCAGCACAGTGACCTGTTAAATTAGCTGCCTTCATAGTTGACCCCTTAACATTTATCACCTACAGTTATGCCTTCAGTTACTGAAGTTACAAGTTACTACTACTGCCTTCTTCCAGGCCAGCTGAATCTTGGATGATGGGAAAGGCCAGTTGCTGATGCTGCTTCTCCAAACTCTTGCCCTGGGAACAGCAGAGAGAGGATTTGTCTGTATCAGAACAACTGAGAAAGTAGAAATACCATGAGCAACAGATGAAAAGGAAGATGCAGGAAACCTCAGTGTATTTTATGGGCAGATAAATATCAAAAGAGGGGAAAACTGGGGGGGGAGAGAGAAAGAAAGAACAAGCAGTCATGCTCTCAAGTGTGCCGACACCCATCAGTAAAGTTCTCTGCAGACAGATGAAATACCACAGAGAGGGCCTGTCTGAGCACTACAAAGAGATCCAGGCTCTGTCCTGAAGAAATTTATGTCTGTAATGATACAAGGCTAGCCCGCCACCCAATGTCTCCCAGCACTGAATGTATGTAATTAGGTTTTTCTAGGTGTGCAGCAATTATGCTTGAGGTGCTGTCTTTCATTTGAACCATTGCTGCTTATACATAAGGGGAAAAGCTTATTCTGTGTTAGGTGGGAGAGCACATATAAACCTGAAAGAAAATGGAACTTCCCTGAATGTCATTCTCCCTTCTGCCAAGACGCTATGCTGTAGGAGATACAATATTTTCTTGAGCTGCTGAGCTTCCTGCCTCCTTCCTGAGACAGATCCATTCTCATTTAAACTAGTTTTCCACTGGTCTGGAATGGCTTCAGCTGTTATGCTATAGTGGCCCTGTGTAAGAGCAGAGAGTTTAGCTCACTGACTTCAGTATCTGGTGAAATCATTTAGCCCTTTTCATGCAGAGTCCATTATAAGGAAGAGCTGGAGTAGCAGGGGAGGGTGGGTTTGATGTTTTTTCTCCCTGTCAAGACCCTTCCTCTGCCCATGCCTTGGATGTAATAAATTTATTCAAGGCAATGAAATTTTAAGTATGAAATCTAGTGAGCTTGTAATTTGCTTCTGATTGTTTAGATAACACATGTAGCTAAGGAGAGGCTAGAAATGGGGTTGAAATATCAGCTCTTTATTTTCCAGACATAAGCCTGAATTAATTATGATTTGTGCAATTATATTTCTTACTTTTTTCCCCATACTAGGGAAGAAAATCCTGATCCTATGAAGCCTATGGCAAGACAGTCATTAATTTCACAGCTAATGTTTTCCTCTTTTGTTTCTAATTACTAGTCAAACACCTGGTGGAAATATTTTTTTGTAATTCTTTCTTCTCATCTCTTTAGATACACACATACTGTCTCACCCCTCATCACTTAACATAGCCCTGTAGAAAATTTATGTAAACGTGAAAATATATATTTTTGAGCTTACAGACAAAACAGGATTGGTACACAGAAATGCAAGTGTTAGTTCAGTTTTCCTTCCTGGTATTTACTGAAAGCTATGACTTCACCCAGCTGAAAGTCAAAGACACAAAAAGAAATCTAGGAGATATGCTATGAATATGTTAACGTTGAATACCAATGGTGGACTTGGGTCTTCTCCTTTGAGTTTCAGGTGGATGATGGATGATGCTTTTACTGTATTTCCAAGTTAATTTTAAAAGATCTTCTAGTCTTTGAAATAGGGAACTTCATCTATTGTTTGTACTTTTGATCATTAAAGGCTTATAATATAGAGTCTTATTCTTTCCTTTTGCCTGTAAAAGAGCTTTTCCAATCTAGACACTGAAGCCTTCAACATATCTAGAAAGATATGGCAGCTTTTATGCTAAAAGAGGTATAAATCTTTCAACTCCGAGCACGCTTGTTTATTCATGTCCAGCTGTAGCCATTTTGCTTCAAATTTATCGATACAACCCGGCTAAGTTACTCATTTATTACCTTTGGCAATCAAAAACACAGTAAAATCAATTTGTAGGGTCATCCATCTGTGATTCTCACTGTTGCAAAGTTTTTTGTGAGATTGTTGCCATTCTTCTACTGTCAACTTCTGTTGTGATGGTAACTATAAACCAAAATTATGTTATGCCTGGACAAAGAATACAGAACAATGTGACTTCAGTTCATCACAGAGCTCATATACACCACAATATTCTAAATAACACTTTCAGATTTGTTTTTTTACTGACAGATGAGACCTTACAGCTACTTATGCCAGAATTTTGAAAGGCCTTTCTAAAATCTAAACACCTGTATCTTTCTTAAAACTCAACCTGAATTGGAATATGTTTACCATAAATCTAATTGCTATGCCTCATTATCTTCAATTCAACCTCTTCAATTTTTTCAATAAGTACCTAAATGTAATGAAAACAAGTCTGGTTTTAGTCACCTTGTGTAGACATTTTAGAAGTAGCCCAAAAGCCCCCAGAGGCCAGTGGACAAGAGAATGACATCCACTTGTCTAATACAGCCTTTTCCAAAGAGTGTAATATTCACATATCTTCTAGACTATGAGTATGCTAGTTTAGTCTTGGCTATAGGTAATCATGAAATTGTTGACTTTCATAGAACTACATGTAATTTCATTTGTGGCTAATATGGTTTCATGCTTTTGACTGAAATTGTGCATGCAAATGCAGCAGCAAAACCTTTTTTATTATGTGGTAGGTTGCATCAATCAGATTGGCTTTGGCACAGACTACAAAGGCTCCTAAAGTGCAACAAATATACCCATAATCCAAGAGAAAACCCTTCTAAAATCTCGTACAAAACAAAACCCTGAGCAGTAATAGCTTGAGAAAGCATTAAAAGAGTATAATGGAGTGGCTACAGTTTGTAATCCCAGTGTGGTCATCAGGACACCTGCAAATTCTGCACATGCTTTCTACTAGCTTCAGGCAACCATTACCAAAACATCTGTACCAATCAGTGTTCTTGAGACTACAGTCAGGGAACAAGACCATACCAGGGACTGTGTAACAATTTATCAGTAACACTAACAGATGTCCAGGGCTGGAAACATACTCAGCAGTGCTTACACATCTAGCAATACATCATCTTTAAAAGTCACACAGAGGTAAAGCAAGACAATTCCAAGAGGAATTGAGTATTGTCCAGTGAGGTGCTACCTTACTGAGGTCTAGTTTGAGGTTCATTGGAGAGGCAAAAGAGAGTTCTCTTTGCTTGCTGTCCACTTTAAGATGTTATTAAGTCTACCTATGTTACTTAGTCTAAATATTCAACCCATACAAGCACAATTTCTATCCATAATAAAACTTGTATATCACCTAAAACAATTTCAAACTGAAAAGCTTTAATCTTCATAGCATTTCTTTGAAAGTATTTTATAGACTGAGATTATTTTAATACCTAATTTTTTGTAACACCTATTTACTCATTTTATAGGGCTGCTTGCTTCAATTAATACCATTTTATTATTATTGAATAAGGTAGTTGTGAATCCATCAACAGAGGACAGACTGTACAGTTATGCCCTAAAGGAAAGCTTTAAAATAGTGGGATTATATTATGCAAATAATTCAAATTTTTAAGAAGCAATACTTCAGCATTTAGATATTGGCTGAAGCAGCTTTAATATGCAAGACAGGATGTTAGGTGCTTAGCTGATCCAAATGCCAGTCTATAGATTTGAAAGACTAAAGATCACATCACTGGGAGGTTGACAGAAGTGACACTTTGCAAAGTGCCAATGATTTATGCCAACGTCTTGCTTGATGATACTGTTATAGACAGCACTGTCATTACAAAGTCCCTAACGACTTCAGTCTACATTTATGGTGCACAAATTATAGGTGAGCCCAAAGATCGAAACCTTCCTGACTTTTAGATTTCAATGACCAAGTAATTCTCACTAGGTTCACTTCTTGTGTGTTGCCTGATACTTTGCACTCCCTTTTTTGTTTCAGCATTTGTAATTAGATCGCAGTAACAAGGACAAAATATGTGTTCATTCTATAGTACCAGGAGTGTAACCTTAGCCTTAGCTCGCAAACACCATGTAAAATGTGCTAAACTTTATACTCCAGCAGCAAGCCACAATGCAGCTCTGGCTTTTTCATCAACAGAAATTTTGCAGCCAGTTCTGCAAGGTATCCCATACCTCATGCAAGCTGCTTGGGTTCTCTGGTTCCCAGTCATGTCCCCCATGGAGGTGTGCTCCAGATCATGAAAACTACACTTCCTTCTAAAGAATATGTCTTGGTTTGGATGCATTCCAAGAGCAAGCTTTCCATGTTGTAATAGTCTGACCACCTGTGATCCTGTGATGTGTATGATGTTCTGTGAATTTGTGCATTTAAAATGCTACTCCCATGCAACATTATTCCCCCTTTAGTCAGGACTGAAATGATTGCTGATACTGAAGCAAATCACAGTGTTTGGGTGGTTTACTCTCTTCTGTAATTCAGATACCTTAACAAGAAGGAAATCAGGGACTTAACTTCATGAAGCATTAAGGTAAGTAACACTGACAGTATCAGAGGTAGCACTGACACTCAGATGGTATCAGTTTAAACCAGGATAAATAGTTTCTCATAACTATTTAAAATGAAGTAGTAAACCTTCCTGGGCCAGGATTTCTCCTCTGACACTCTGATAAAGCCTGCCAAAAAGGAGGATAGGTCTAAATATGGTGGGATGATAGGACATGGAGAGAAGCTTTAGAAGCAGAAAGTTCCATCTGGTTAAGCCATAAAATTTCACATCTCCCAAACAAAGTTCTCTCTTACTACAAATCAGAGATAATCTTCCTGAGGGAATAAACATTTTAAAACATTGAATGAAATCCTGCAGGTTATTTTAAAGTAAGTAAATTCTTTCTGTGTCCATCAAGGTACCTACTTCATTGTCTAAGAGCTGCCTGAGTGCTGAACCAGAATACATCCTGCTGTAGAAGCCTTTTAGCCTGAAAATGCTAGAAAGCATCTAATTGCTTCAGTCTTGTGGTTTCCTTTGTAACCACAAATCCTTCAGAGAAATAACAGCTTCATATTACACAATAGGTTATATTCATGTCTGAGCTAGAACTTCCTCCAGTTTCTGTCCCATTGCAATTCCCTGCTGGCTCTGAGGACAGAAATGTAACACACAAAACCAGACAAGCAAACATACAAATGATGAATGTCTAGATAGAAACAATGTCCTTCTCAGAAATTTTTTGTGGTGCAGCTGGCAATATTCTTCAAATTGTTCACTCCAACAACATGTCATTCCAAAGTCAGATTACAGCTTAAGCAGAAAGTTATCTGTCCAAAAACATATTTTCTTGACTGGCCTGAATAAAGCTTCTATGCATCAAGCTTATTACCATCCATAGTAATGCTAAATAGGGAATTATATGACTGCTTAATCTGCAAGAGCAATGGGTTCTCTAGAAGAAGCAGTATAAAATCAAGTGCACTTGTGTCTTTAGATGCTCTTCAAGAAAGATAGATAAAAAAATCGTAATTTGGTCAGGAAAAGATGATCATCAATTCGTAAAGACTGATCTGGCAGACACTAAGAAACAAATAACTTCAAAAATGCTTCAATTCAACAACAATCTCTCTTACAGAACTCTTCACTTTTGACAGGAGTCTGAAACAGTGTGTTTCAAGGGTGCTGTGTTAATGTAGCTAATCACATCATTTATATGAAAAGAAATATAAAAAAAAAAGTTAAGTAGCTAATCTTGTTCGTAAATATATATCAGTTTAACACTCCTATTTATTAAGATGAATGAGTACTCACAACATCAATGTATTTTTTTTAATTTTTGAAAAATATGAAGTCAGCATTTTAAGTTCTTCGTTCTCATATTCTGGTAACTTCATAAAAGGAAGTTCTAGGCAGTTAAGTTAATCTTTGCAAGACTAAAAGCTTAAAAGAAGGCTGAAAAGACCATTGAAGGTCAGAATTTACATATTGATCAAACTGTAAGTTTATACTCTTGTAAACATGTAATTAACTTTGCTGTTATTGAATTTTTGTTCACAACCAATTTTATTAGTCATAGTTTCACAAGTAATTCCACTGGACTGAAGCATGAGTGACAGACATCCTTAATAAGGTAAAGTGCATACTAAGACTTTGTGTTTAAAAACAGATAAAAATCACCTGAACCACTGGTTATTTTGAAGAAAACTATTCATAAAAAACACAGCTCTTGGCAATGGAAATGAAGCCATCTTCTGAGAATTATTGATCAGAAATTGAAATAAAGACTTGCACAAAAGTTATATTTCAAAGTTCCGAACCACTGAACCTTTTGCTATGTAGTTTAATTTTGTACGTTAACAATCATATAGTCATCAATAAAACAGCTAAACCCTATTATTTTGACCCTTGGTTTGCTGACCAACACATAGCCAGAAGCTGGTAAAACAAATATCTGCGGCAGTCAGCCTCAAGTGTATTGAAGGGGTGATTCCTGTCCACACAGCAAGCAAGAGCATGTGGCTGAACTCATGTTGCTACATATAACAATTTCTCCAGAACAATTGATGAACAGTCTGGGATCTGTTCTGGTTTGCACATCAACAGCAGAAATGATTGTTTGTATTCCTTCTTGATGAGAAAATGCAAGATTTTCTCCCTGAGATATAAAGAGAATACTCAGGGACCAACAGTGTCCTCTCAAAGGACTATTCCTTAGCATATGGTCCCCAAAACTGCACCGCAATTATAAGTATATAAATGAAGTATAAGTATATAAATGAAGACCTCACATTTTTAATGATAAGGAATAGTAACAATATTCATAAGCTACTGATCTCAGTGGCCCTTTCACTTTTGGATGGATGAAAAACAGAGGCCAAGGTCCTTTCCAGTGTCTCTCTGCACTCACCGCCCTCTGCACAATTGAGGTTTCTGTTTCATGTTCCTGCTGGCAAACATAGAATGAAAGCACATCCTCAGTGAACCTGCATCCTTTTTATGATATCTTATCTGTCCTTTTTAGCTGTCTACCTGGGCAGCCAGCAGCTGTAGGTTCTTCCTTCTTGGAGGCTAATGAAGCCTTTTAAATACTAGGAATTTAAAAGCTGAGCTTGGGCTTTGCTGCAGACTTGCACACCAGGAGCTCACATGCAAGTGTATTGGCACTGCTAAGAATGGAAATCCCACACAGGCTACAGTCACATCTGACTCTGATGCCTTTTCCACTTTTCCTTTCCAAGTAAAAATACCTGAATAGAAGGAAAAAAATCAGGAATTTGCACGTGTGCTCCCATGTCTAAAAGACATATAAAACAAAGCTAGATTCAGACCTGAACTTTTTGAATTATGATACCTTCCAATGAAGCCTGTCCTAACATGAAAAAATGTTGAAAACTTTAGGATTATTTTTAGCATTTCAGGAATGACTATCACCAATCTCAACAGACTGATGTGCCTTCAATACATATTACCCTCAGCCATCATCTCCATGTCAATACAGCCATCAGCAATGAAGGCTTCACTCTGAGAAGGGAATTCCTAACTTCACTTGTTATAGCAGGACCCAGAAGCACAATATCATACAACACTCTGGGAAAAAAATGACAGGATCATTGACAGTTTAAGCAGAGAAATGTTATGTTTAGTGGCAAAATGTAGCTGGTTGAAATGTGTTTTATTTCTGCTGAAGTTTACGCTTCAAGAGACTGTGCCATTGGATACGTGTCTACTGGAAAAAGGAATAAAAACATAAAAGCGTTGTGGATATCATTAGGCAAAAGCACCCAGAAATGGCAATATTGCTCAGCATTCTTCTGGCCACACACTCTCTAGATACAGAGAGGCAGTGTGTTTAGTCAGACTTCAGTTCCAAGATAAGAGCTGTTTCCTTGTTGCTTCAGTGGTGGCAGCAGCAGAAAGCTTCTTGTTTTAGCAATTGTTTTGAACAAATTACTCTGTCCATAAGCCACTGTCAATAAATCTCTTACTTATTCTCTTTACTACAGAGAAAATGTGGTATCAGATTACATCAAATACCATGTTTACCAGCCATCAAATCTAAAAAAATCATTGTATTTTTTTACAGTCTCAGTCTAAAACCTTTTATTTAAACTTCTCCATACCTAAACATACAAAGCAAGCCAGCAAAATGAGAAGGTGAGGTAGAGAGGACAGTCAAAAATGCTTCTTTTCTACACATCTGAGCTTCATCTCATCATCTTTCAGAAGTTAATCAGTATGATAGCTGTGAAAATTAAGTGACTGCCCCAGCTATTACTCTGAACAAACCCTTGGTAAAAAATAGGATTCTGATGCAGCATATATTTACTCTCCCAAAGTGACCTACCAGCCTAGAGCTGTGTCAACCAGTTTTCTTAATTGCACACTAGCTCTAAACACTGTATTAGCTATAGCTAAAAGGTGTTTAAAATTATTTAGTATCTATTGTACATTTCATAACTCATCCTATAACTCTGAAGTGCCAAGAAATTGAAATTCAGAGCACAGTGTAAGATGACCTTTTGTATGCAAGCAAAATCAATTTTATACTCCTTAGAATTTGACCCACTGAATATAAAAGAGTCAAAGCTGTCAAAAAGAGAAAGCTATATTTAAAAAAAAATGGTGGGGGGCATCTCAGCTATGCTTGCCAATAGATAAACAGGTAGTTCAAGAAGTGTCTGTGAGACTCTAGCATAGACTTCCTCCCTTCCAGAAGCCATCATGAGCCAGTACTTGGTGCATGTCTCAGGTGAAGAATGGGACCCAGCCTAACAAAATCTTCTGCAGGAGCAGGAGGGAAGGCAATGGAGGCAGCTGGTGGCAGACTGGCATCCAGGAAGGAGCTCAGCCTAGTCCAGTAAAAACCTGAAGTTTTCTTGAGTGAGGCTTAGGTGTGCAGATTAATGAATGGCCACTGTAATTAATTCTGTGCTTCACGTTATACAGCTCATGATTACCTCAGTGGTACACACTGCACTCAGGGGGTGCTAGAGGGGAACAGGCCTTTCACCTGCCTGGTGGGCTGTGCAAAACTGGTAAAAGTGCCCTGCAAGGAACTCACCCTATATTTATGCCTCCAGCACAACAGTCACATCCACACGGTTGTGCTGCGTCTTCTAAGCTTCCATTTCTCTCTTTCTTTCTAGTAGAATCAACAATAGGTGGCAGTAGCCAAAGGAGATGGTTTTATTTGAAAGTTCTATGAAGGTGGAAGAGATGGGAATTTTATCACTTTATTTTTACAAAATTCGGGTCTAAATTCTGTGTTTGGTAACAATCAGGTGACTTCAGAGGAATCAGCAGGCACATCAGAGGGCTAAATCTGGTTCTTAATCATTAAAATATTATGTAAAGGAACATGAATAGAAACAAAGGCAGGAGAGTCTTCACTTCCATATCAATGTTCCAGATACTTTGCATTCATACAGAGCAGAGTTCATGAACTCTCTCTAACCATGTTAACAATCCTCTGGGTTTCTAAAGGAGCAGCAGGGGTTGGAATGAGAAGTCTCCCCATATACATCAATAACATCAGTCTTGACACACTGATGGGATTTCCAGGGGGTTCTTTTCTAACTGTGCCTGCTAAATCCTCTGCAGCACTCAGCAGTGGTAGCTCAGTATGCCTCGCAGGGAGGAAAAAAAAAAAGTCTGAAATTTGTAGTTAAAAACAAAATGTGCATCTGTGGGATGTGATTCCTTGTGCAAAAGCAGATCAGAGCATAATGAATTTTAAATGCATTTTTCTCAGTGACTGAAGTCAGATGGGCTGTCTTAAATGGATATTTTACAGAAATTAGGCACAGCAATATTTTGCACCACACATTTTATATTTCACAAAATGTATGTAGATAAACTTATCTACATTTGAAAATCCAAGAAGTACAGTAGTCTCTACTATATAAAGGAGAAATGTGTGACTGATGACAGCTAGTGTGTTGTTAGTTTTGAAGAAGTAAAATAAAATCAGAGTGACAGAACTATCCCAGACCAAGCAAGGATCAACATAGCTCAGTCCAGGCTCGCTCAGTGTCTGGCACTTAATTATTAGAGAATATTATCAGAACAGGACAAGCATATTTTTATTCAGCAAACCTCTTAGTACCTAAAAATCCATGTTATAAGGACACCCTAAGAACTTACATCCCTTTTATGGAATTGTTCTTGATGTTCTTCTATGCATGATTTTTTTCTTCTAATTGTTTTTTGAATTCATTTATACTCTTTGGAGTTAGGAGACTGCATTCAGAATGAGATTGTCAGCTGCAGTTAGTGGCATGTTGGCATGCCAGTTTCTATCAAATAAGAATTCATCCCTTAGAAAATTCAACATTAATATGTTAACGCTTCAGCTTCATAAACTTTTTAACTGACTCATCTTCTAATGTAAGCAGTTTCTTACAATAGAAAAATAACTGTGTGCTGAAATCTGGCATTTTGATAGAGTTTTCCTTAGTGATACAACTTTTTTTTTAAATACATCTTGAAAAGAACTTTGAAGCTTTTGTACTCTGACTTTTTTAGAAAAGGTAGATTTTATAGACCTGTAAATTGCAAACCAAATTCATATTGAAGAAAATGTTGCAAAGTAGCAGTAGTGCTCTATCTGGTTTAAGTGCTTTGATGCTACATATATGTACTTCCTCTTTATAAAATCTAGTATTCCTAAAATCCAAAAGTTAGTAACAAATAC
The DNA here is from genome assembly GCF_001522545.3 of Parus major. Lineage (NCBI taxonomy): Eukaryota > Metazoa > Chordata > Aves > Passeriformes > Paridae > Parus > Parus major. Next base: position 33,098,369 of record NC_031769.1, read on the forward strand.
AATCTGCTCTAAAATTTTATTTTGTGGCATTTTTACAAAGGTGAAAGTGAGGTGAAAATTCCCTGTGCCTGTGATTAAGCACAAAATAAAACCCAGTACCAGGGTGATACTATTGTTTCTAATGGTTTTCTGTCTTCATCCCAGGCAGGTGAAATTTCATGCTGGATCACCTAGTACAAGAGAGACCCAGATGAGCTGGCGTGAGCTCCATCTTGAGCCTGCAAGAAGTCCTTATTCACTCAATTCCTGAAACCATGGGGATAACTAAGGACAGTGGGAAGAGCCTAGATAACTCTAAGGGCTCACCTGTTCCAAAGTCCTTGAGCAGTAGTTTATTCTGTCACCTTCATTTGAACCCTCCTCGTTTCTCCAAGCATGACAGTGATGGGGTAGAAATGCACCTCTGCGGTCTCCTCCTTGCTTTGCCACACAACTCTCTGAGCTGCTTGCCAGAACCTGATCAAATGCTTGAATTTCCATTTTGCTTTGCCTTAAATGATTACTTAAACAAACAGAAACAAACCTTAAGCAAAGTCCTCAAGCTCTGGATGACTACAGTGAATTGGTTGTACATATGCAAAATATTGTCATAACAAAACAGGTGTTCTGTGGTAATTGTGCTAAGTATCCTAACAAACAAGGTTCATCTGGCACAGCTCACCCAAAGCCTTCAGGGGACTTGCAAAATTTATTTACCAGTGAGAGAGAAAAAATGTTCTCCTTAAGCTAAGGCAGTGTAGAATAACAGAAGCCAGCCATATACATCCTTTTTCTGATGGCAAGAAGGCCTGTTTAAACAGAGCATGATCCTCCCAGGCACTTCTGCAAAAAGAAATGGCCTCCATTCCCTACCAGGTCTCCTGCCCACACAGCTTGTTTGGAAACTGGTTCTAATCTTAAGCAACAGTGGAAGAGAGGCATAACTGGGAAAAAAAAAATCTGATTTAATCCTGGTGAATTTGGGGTAACTCAGTAATGGGGTGTATGAAAGAGGTGATCAGAAGAAATTCTATAGAAGAAGAAACTTTGTTAAGAGATATGGAATAAAATATTTGTAATCAAAATATGTCACAGGAAAAAGAAGGAATAAATGAATTTGCCAGCTCAGAGGCAAAGGTCAGTGTTGCAGACAGATGCATTCATGTTTATATGTTTTCCTATGGTTAAACCCCAAAATGTGCTCAGCAGCATGTAATCATAAATCCTGTCTAGATCAGAGAAGCATTTTTCATTGTTCGATCTCCCTTCCACCGAAAAGAGTGCTGACAGCTTTTCTAACAGGTGGCACTTGCTCTATTATGTGCTACTAAAGAGTGAAATGGTACGGGCTGTCATCCTATTCCCAAGTATCATGTCTTAAATGTAAAAGAGCTTTCAGCATCTGACTCAACTTAAACTGGCAGTGTGGTCTTCCGTCCTCTATCATAAACCTGAATATAAAAATATTTGGCCTAAGCTTAAATAGGTGGATTCTTACAGATGATTTGTAGGTCTATATAAAATTCTAGGTCTGCTGAAATCGATGATAAAGTTCATACTAACAGTCATAGAGCCAAATTTTACTGAACTATTTTAAGGCCAGGCATTTTTAAATGTCAGAAATAATGCATTCAGGAAACATTAGTGTCTTTGCTCAGCTGAAAGTGGGAACCCTGCTCATGAAAAATTTGGCTGTTCTTCCAGCTTAGCTGGTTTCTGGACATGCTTTGCTGCCTCCTACACATCACGCAATAGTGTTGAAACCAACAGAAAACAGGATCTTTCCTTCCCTCCTAAAAGCTTCGCATGCCAGTCCTCCTAATGAGCCCAGGGTAACAGGTGGGATCTCAAAAAACACATAGCCTTTTGCTGATGGTGGATGGGATCAGCAGCGCTCAGGTTGTTGGATGCTTCGATGTGGGCTCCTGGAGCATGGCTAGAGCAGTGTTGGATCAGTTCCTGTAGGGGTTTGGATTTGCTTTCCCGGGGTAATGAACCCTTACCCTGTCGTGCAAGAAATGCTGATGTCGCCAACAGTGTCTGTGGGTAAAATACCAGCTGAATTAGAATCATTAAATCCAGACATATCTTTTTAGGGTCAAGGAGGCAAGGAATTGTAATTCACACTTATGGGTGAGTAAGCACATAAATTACAGTATTTAACTAATTGCTTACCTTACAAAGATGAATTGGACAAGGCTTTCCCAGAAAACAGCAACAGTTTGGACATGTTTGTATATGGGAACACTTTCCCAGTCCTCACTCGAAACACTGCCAGAAGGTCATTTCTCATTACTTAAACTTTCTGAACTACTTCAAATCATTTAATGGACCAAATATATCCAATGTTTCTATGGCAAGGATAGAACAATTCCCTTAGGATCCCTCAGAGATGCAGTAGGCTCTCAACAACATGGATAACAGCCTTGTGGGCTGGCACAGGAACAGTTAAGAAGCAATGAACTCTGGTTCGACCTCTAGTAAGAGAAACTGGGTGTTCCCCATCCAGTCCAACCCTGGGGACAAACTGTGAGACACTAAGCCAGCTATTTGTGGCCATATTTCCCTAAAATATTTGTATTTTTCCAAAAACAGTGAATTGCCATAAAAATGGGACCTGTCCCAGATGACAGGAGTCAGGAGCTTGTATTTTATTTTCACAGGAATAGAGCATGAGGAGTTATTTACTCTAGAAGGGGATGTGCAGTAACGGGTATGAACCAGCACTATTTAGCCCCAGGAAGAATGTATGAAGTCATAAGTTCTGCATTTAAAAGAAGAAAAAAAAGCTACAGGAATCAAAGATTTCATCTGGGAACAGAGGATGCCTGCCAGAACCAGAAATAGTTCTGTTGCCTGATGCTTGCTTTCCTCAGGCTCAAGGACCCCAGAGGTGTGTTGGGGAGTAGGTGGAGTTGCAATGTTTTAATAAAGTACTCTGGAATTTTGTTAATGTGAAGGGTTGCAAATGCCTGCAGTTCTGGTCATGTGAGAATCTGCATTCAGCTGTCCTGGATTTTAATGAGGTTCTGAAGAACATTAGCTATGTAATTCACATGGTTTCTCTTTTGGCCAGCCATAGGGCATAGCAAGGTTAACATTATGTTCACGTTTTGATTTTAGTGTTTGGCTTACTGGAAAGTAAAAATAAGTAAAAGAAATCCTATGCCTTAAAGCAGATCATAGGGACACTTGGAAATGAAAGGACTGATTTGCAAATGTGGAACTCATGGAGTGATGAGTAAGGCTAGCCAGGAGAGACAAGGAACACAGTGTTAGAATTTCATACCCAGAGACTTCACTGCAGGTCTCAGACTCACGGAAAGCACTGAGTGTCCTATTACATCCCTAGTTAGGAGGAGCTGAAAGCTGAAGTGAATTTTAAAAACTTTTTCCCTTCAAGAGAAAACCAGGTTGATCATGCTTCTTAGGAAAAACAAATGCTTACTACCTGGGGACTTCTTTATTAGGGCATAAAGTTTGCCCTTGGTCCCAGTTCAGTTATGACTGGAGCTCAGTCCCTGCAAGAGGACTGCCTGTGCATTGATGCCTCCCCCAGAGAAGCAGGGGTTGGCCCAAGAGCAGAGCACTGCTTCAGAGGTATCACTTGGAGCCCAAAGACAACAGCTCCTTACCAGGAAGCAAATTGAATTCCTCTGTGTGCCACTTTTTAGATTTCTGGCCATAAATATCAGGAAGCTTTCTGAGCACAGACTAGTAGTTCATCCATATCCTGAACATATATTTAATCCTCCTTCAGCATGCTTAGAAGTGGGAAGATAGCAATTCCATATGTGAATTCTACTCTGAACTTCAGCTTCCATTAAACCTATGGTCAAGTTACATGTCTTTTCCACTCCCAAAATCCACCCCCATTGCTGGATCTGGTGTAGTGCTTCTTCCCTGCTCCCAGGGGAGAGCTTGGCCTTCCAAAGGAAGTACTGTGAAACCAATCAGCACACAAGCTGTCATTTGCTGTGTACAGCCCTTTCTCTGGTCAGTTACCTGTTCTGTGCTTTGGGGTGGAGAATGGTCCTACCCCCAGCTCAGCCACTGGTTGCTGAAAAGTCATCACCTCTCTTGGCTTTTCTCCTTCTGATGGCAGTCTGAACAACTTACCCATCAACATGTGCACTCCAGCAGACATACCAAGGACTCCCACCCTAAGGACCATTTAAAGGGTCTGGTCAGACCTGCAACATCAGACAGCTGTTCTTGTTGAATCCCCCTCAGAAATCGACTTCCAGCTCCTCCCGAGCTCCTCAGGAATGGGGTGTCACAGCTGGGGAGAGACTCTAGGCATGCTGGGCAAGAGCTGTTGTGCAGTCCCTCTCCTGTAAATGCAAAGGCCAACTTGTCTGTGAAGATATTTGAATCACATTTTTCCCCTGTGCCACATTGTGAGCTGTATGTCATGCTGTCAAGGCTAGCAATCAGCCTGATTGTTGCAGTCTTGACAAACATGCTTATTTTTAGAACTGCTGGATATTACACATTGCACTGGATCTCCCTTTCATGTTAAAGACTTTAATCTTCTGCTGGAGTTTCTTATTGGACATCTGCCCAGAATATAAAGACTGATCTTTCTTTTTTTTTTTCCTTTTCTTTGATAAAGTGTCAGAGCCTCACTGAAAGGTGTAGATGGCAGTCAGAGGATCTCAGCTGAAGTCATGCCTCTCCCACCTCTCATCCAAATTATAAGTAGGGGTTATTGGCAGTATGTTGAAATAACTTTACCTTGGGATAATAGCCTTTTGCTTATCTCCCATCTATCTGTCACACTGTCTAACTTCTGTATTAACAGAGTCTACCTTTGGGCAGCTCACACAGTACAGTAGCTGTCATTCTGTCCTCACTCCTGGGTATTTAATGTAAACTAAACTAAAGTATGCTAAAGGTATACCAGGAAAGACAGTCATTTTTCCATTTCACTCCCCAACAAAGTGAGAGGTAGCCAAAATAGTGGCCCTGCAGCACTCCAGATGTGAAGTAGCACAGTACGTATCATTACAGAAGAAACATTTTCTGCCTCAGGGGTCTATTAGTAACTTTGACAGCAGATGCACTCTAATCCCACGCAGAAGAAAACAAGAATAAAATAAGCTGGGACCTAGTGAGGTCCTAAAAATTAAAGTTAAGACCCAACTGAGATACCCTGGCCCTACTCTCAAACCAGAGATTGCTGAACACTGCATTCTGGACTGTAGAACTCAATATTGCCTTACTGTGATGGCTGGGAGTAAAGTGAGAGTTGAGAAGATGGGAAAGTTCACTTGAAAGGCTCATTTCTTTTATCCCAAATGTAAGGCTAGGTGACAAATGTCCCACAAGGACTATGCACTCCAAGGAACACCCTCTTGACTAGCATGCTTCCCCCTCTCTGCAGGAGGTGCTATCCAAACACAACAAGAGGAGGCAGAAAGGAGCTGAGACAACATCAAAACCTTACTGGAGTACCAAGATTGGCCATTTATGAGACGCAAAGGTCTCAGCAGCTCAGCATCCATCATTTGCACTATGGCACAAGATGAAACTTTGTCTTCCCTGAAATTTAAAAAAAAAAAAAAGTATCTAAAAAGATAAAGTGGATCACATAAGTCAACATGCTTATGACCATGTTCCATAAATGAGTTTTTCTACCTACTTTCACATATTATTTCTGCTCTCATTTTTTTCTAAATGGCATTCCCTTATTGTTCTGGTTCTGGTCCATGGCCTCACTCAATAAGACTGGGGATGTAGACTTTTGATCCCTCTTTATTGATTTGCATTTTAAAAGGGGGTCGTGCACAAGTAATCTGTGGCATTTGAGTGAAAATATAAATCTATCAAGTTTAAGATAGTCTTAAAATCTAAGAAAAAACTATTAAAATATGGTATAACACTTCCACAGGATAGAATATACCCAGTTCTTCAAAGAGGAAATATGTGGGAAAATTCCTTAAGAAGGAATCATTATACCTTTACAAGATATGTGATCTTTAAAGCTGCAAAGCTAAAAACTCCTAAGCCTTTCTTCAATTCATAGCATTTGAAGTGCACCACAGCCATATCTCTCCCTTCTAGCCTTCTGTCCAGAGAATCCAGCTGGTTGCATGAACTGTCCTGATAAGGACACACTTGGCAGCCAAGCTCCAAGAAGAACAAATACCTGTGCATTGCCTCATGAGCAAGTGTGAGAAAAGGTAGGAGTGCCACAAACAACAGGGAACTGGCCCGAGGCAGTTCAGCTTGTTAGCAGAGAGAGTGGAGCAGCCCTGAAACAGATGTAACCAACACCCTTCGTCTGTAATCACTGCACAGTTCTCATGTCAGGATAGCTTGGGCAATATGAGGATCTCAACTGCTGTCAGTGTCCTATTCATGAGAAAACAGAAGATATGGCAAACCTCCAAACATAGCTCAGTTTGATGGTACAGCAAGTCAGTAAAGCACAGGAGAGACAGTTGCTTTCCAGCTATGGATCTCAGTTACTTTTTTTTTTTTCCATGACAGATGGGGATTAGTGTAGCTAGCCAATATGCCTAATCTCTGGGGAGTGGAAACATTTTATGCCACTCAACAGGAGGCTTTATAGATGCTAGAGGTCAAATTCGCAATGATATCTGAAAAACTAAAACCTACAGGGGTACTTCCCTTTGGTCTTAGTGGGAATTTAGTCTCTGGAGGGTTAAACCTTAAACACCTTTGTGAAACTGAGCCTGGACACTTAACATTTAAACTATCTCTTGAAGAGTTCTTCCTCAGGATGTTCCCAAGTTTTAAGAATCCCTACATCTGCTATAAAAGCTCAGACTGTGTGGAGAACAGATTATAACTATTTCCACAGCGAGAGAGTAATCCTGCAAGGAGCAAGACTTGCTGTACAAAAGTATACCCGCTGCACAAAAAGTATTGACGGGCTTATAAGGCTTAAGCATAACATTGGCCTTTCCCCCTAAACTGCATAGCTGGGAAACTGTTTAGTGAGTGATATACCTGCAGTCACACACCCTGGGAGTCTAATATCCCATTAATCCTATTAAAATGGAATGGTGTTGGAGAAACTGAATTTTATGTCAGACCTGTCAATAATTCCACAACACTGGCATTTTTCCATGTTTATTAGAACAGTGCATCTCTCGTATACTACTAGCATTCCTCAAAAACATTTGCTATGTCTTATCATCTGCAGGAACAAAATGAGCCCTGGATCTCACTTTGAAATGACGATGCCCAATATGTATCAAAACATGCTGCTTCTTTTATTAATTCCTTTCCATAAGCATTTCAATGACCACAGTTTAAATTAAAATTTAAGAGCAAAACAACCTGGAATAAGGTATCACCTGTAGCTGCTAGAACACTGTCCCTTTAAGGCCTTGCATTCTGCCCCAATTAACATTCCACTTTATTGCATGTACCTGGCCTGAAGAGAGTCAGTAGCCACTGGGCATAGGATAAATTGTTGGCCTTCAGCAAAATGAACAGCTGAAACACATGCAGTACCTGACCATGCTTGTTAGGCTATTTGCTCCTTTAATCACTGCTGCACTCTTGAATGCCTGCTATTCAATTATCTTCCAAACCTTCATCATGTCACTAGACAATAAAACCTGACAAGACAGGTATTACTGTGGTAAGGTCATCTGATATCTAGAAGTGTCTCATTATTCCCTTCAGTGATTAGCTACAATTACTGCTTTAACCCAAGTATTTAAGGCCATAACTAAGTGTTCCAAATATTCATCACGGGATAGCTTATGAGAGGTAGAAACATTCATGGAGTGTCTCCAGAGCAACAGCAATCCCAGAGACAGTGCTCAAAAAAATGTTGGGACCCCCAGTTTGCTCCTAAGACAAAACAAGACACTCACAAGAAAAAGGCAGCCTGTATCTTGATTGTGCTGGATGCAAGTGGTATCAGAGATAAGAAGGATTCATGTGGAAGACCATCCTTGACTCATCTTTCTTGCTCTAGTCACTCCAGGCACTGCTGACAGGACAGCTGGAGCCCAGAGACTGACCTGAAGCACCCAAAACATCTCCCAGAGGGGATGCCCAGAAACACCTGTATATGCAGGCTGGGCTGGCCCCAAGGATGTCATTGTGTGGCCACTCTTCCATAACACAGGTACCTTTGGCTTCAAAGTTCCTGCAGTTTCTGTATTTGTCAGGAATTTATAACTACATTTAAGATTAGGCCATCTTGTTTGTTAAGCCAATGTCATCCTATCCTAATAACACCTCTTCAATCAGTTCAGGACCAAGAAAATTTTTTGTTCCTGATGCCTGAAAACAGCAACTTGCAGGAGTTACAACCAATAAAAAAGTTCACGATCCCATGTTCCTCAAGTTGGGGTGCATTAGGTAACTCGCTGAATTCCAATTCTTTGCGTCCTTGAGGTGACACCATTTATAGTGCACAATGGAGACTTCCCTCCAAGAGAGAATCCCACAGGTAGGCAGAGATGAAGGAGGCAGGACTGGCAGCTGGAATGCTGATTGTTGAGGAGACGGCAGAATAGACCCAGGGTTTAACATTTCTCAGTAAATCTAAATTACATCCAGGATCAAATCAATGTTGCCTCTCCCCCTTTCATCCTGCCCAACCAAAGTCAAACTCTGGTGAAGGGGAGAATTCATCCTCATCTTTGAGTTCAAAGGCAAGACACACATTTCGTAGCAGTTCTGTGGGAGATGGCAATAATACCTGCATAAAGTAGTAAACAAGAACAGCCAGACTTTGACCGGGGGAAAGGCAGTTTTACAGGCACATTGCCAATTGAAACTTCTCTCCCACTGTGGCTCAGTGGCCCCAGTATTTGCTCTGCCTTCCACGGAGCATTCAATGTGACAAGCTAATAACCACAGCTGGCACTGCCGCTGGCGAAGTCAGCAGCTACCTCGAGCAGATGACTGATAGAAACGGGCAAGATGGCTTTTGCATTACCTACCAGCAGAGCCCTGGAAAGTCAAGTGAGGGGATGTGGCAGATGTCCCACCCCAGTGGCACAGGAGTAGCAAGCTTTGCTCTCCAGGACTCGCCTCCATTCCAGCCCTTCTTTTGTCCTTCCCCATCCAGCAGCAGGACAAGCCCAGTCCTCCAATCTTGGGACTGTAAAATTCAATCCTGCTAACACTGCTGAAAGATTTGAGCTGGCCCTGCAACAACACGGCTCACTGCAAGAGAATGAGTTGACGATTTTGTTTCTTGTGGTACAATGAAACTTATTTAAATAAAATTCTGATTAAGACAGAAAGGCATGGACTTGATTCACAGCAGGGAAAGCTGAAAACTGCTTACTACATGCCGTTAAATTACCAATTTCTACCATTTTATTTTTAAAGCACTGTGCTTTTTCTTTGAACTGGGAACAACACGGCATGCACATCATTTTGGGTAATGTCTATGCAAGGTCAATTTGTTCATTTGATGCTATTGAGCCCAAAGTAAGAAACATGGGGGATTTTTTTCCTTTCCAGTTGAGCAGTGTCTATTGCCATGCAGAAATCAATGATCCTGTGGTAGCAAAAATCTGTCTTGACATGCAATTGGTAATTCAAAGTGGCCCACCCCACCATAAGGATCATGCAGCTTTTAAGAGTCTGTGTCCTATGCCAGGGGTGCATGAATGAGGTAAAAGAAACTTTGTAGCTCTCTCATCTATTCCTCACATTTAAGTGGTAACTGCTATAGGGCACAGTTAGAATTTGCAGATCTTTGCTTTCTATCTTGGTTACAGAGGACCTGTTACACATACCAGGCACAGCTGGCTACACTTCAATTAGACAAATATTAAGATACCCTATAACAATACACCAAAACTTTAATTTAATGCTAAGTGAGAATAATTTGATTCATTGTGACCATATTTCCCTCTAAATCTTAATCAGCTAATTACTAATCAACATTTCCATTGCCTGGCTATGACTATATTCTCACATTAGACCTTGCAGCTATGTTACAGCTGGTCATTTCAGACAGTTTCTATTTCCTACTGGTATAAGCATGTGAGCAATCCTTAAGCAAATACTCAAATGTACTTCATGTGGATAGTTGTATCTAGAAACAGGAACACAAGAACTTCCACAGAAAATGGCTATAAATAGAACCAGATGAAGAAAATTCAGTTACAGGAATTCCTATTTGTTCATCCTTGGGGCTTTTTTCCTAGATCTTCTTGGCAGAAATGTTTGATCTCCCATCAGCTAGCCTAGCTATGAGTTTGGGGCGCCATATCAGCTTGCACCACTTGAGAATCTGGTTCTTTTTGTACTATGTATGTTTAGCTATGGCAGAACATTCCAGAAAACACGTCCTATACAAATGAGAGGAATGTGTCATATATATTAACCACTGTAACTGTTGGGTTTGTTTTTACTACCCAGACAGAGAATTAATTGCATTGATTTTTAGGAATCTGCATTTTAGATGAGGGTGCACTGCACAGCACAGCACAGATGAGTTTGCATGATTGTGAGAATAAACACTCAGCCTTTTTAGAGCATCTCTTTGAAAATAATCCCTGGCCTTCTGTAATGACAAAAGCTTATAGGTGTAGCTCTTTTCTATAATAATTTTCGGTGAAACCAACTTCCTTCAGCAATGCCCTGTTTACAGGGATCCAGCTATATTAGCAACATTCCCTTCCTCTGCAGTGATAGCCCACTGTCACTATTCTGCTGCAATTCCATATTAGGCTGTGATGGAGAGCAGTCAGCCCTGTCAGCTGCAGCCAGGATAAGCTTTCATGTTTAAATCACGTTAGATCACTCAGCAGTTATACCCAGGGCTGCCTAAATACCACAGATAACAAGCCTGACAAGTCTAAGGCAGGTACATTAATAAGTGCTGTGAAACTCTTCCCACTTACTAGATTTCTTTCACTGGATTTTGAGGAGTATCTGTAGACCCCTTCTCTTGTGCATGACATTGTTTTGTGCCTGTGCACCCTCCTCTCCAGTCGTTTTCTCAAACAATCCTACACCACAGCTGTGAAAATACCATTTATTCCACACCATCAGTGCCCAGGTAGCATGCAGATACGTGTCCATCACTAGATGGGAAATTCTCTTTTCCTCATTAAAATATCCCTCCTCTTATGTGAGATAGCAGACAGATGGAGGGATTGAGGACAAAAAGTTGATCCAGGAAAGCAGAGAGGGTGAGGTAAAGAAGACAGGTGATCCTGCCAATTCATTAGTCTATTAGCCCAGAGGCCAAAAGGCTATTGCAAAGCCTCCAGGTCCTACTAGACACCTGAATGCAGGTCAGTACTTAATGAGAAAAATTTATTTCAGCTGACTGTGCTCTGGCTTTTTCTCTTCCCCACATGCATCAGTATAGTAGCAGCAGTAGATCTGAGTGGATTATTTCAACTTCAGTTATCTAAATTCAGTGGCCAAATATTTGGCCATGTGCTTGCTGTACCTGGACTTTCTATTGGATCATCTGAGTCCCCTGGATGTAATCAAAGTCACTCAACTCAGTCTGGGTAAGGCTTACTGAATTCTTTATTATAGCAGTCCTTCTGTGGGGCCCTGAAGTTTTAAGTGACTCACAGCTATGCACTATGCTTACATGTCACTCCTGAGACTTGTATTAGTATAATAAGCCATTGGAGAGATTATTCATTGTATGTAATTAAGATGTTGGTTAACCATGACATCCAGAATGAGCATTAGAGCAAAGACACTTTGCTAAATCTGTTGCAGTATTCCAAGTCATCAAGATATCAGTTTGATTGACAGATCAGATAATCTCTTTAGTAATCCCCTGAATTCTAAACACAGAACCCGTAACTCATCATCAGATAAGAATATGTTGCGTTTATATTCTAACATGATGGAGGACAGCATCTCATCTGGCTGGGTTTATCCACTCACTGCACAAATATTCTTAGCGCATGTCTGTTTCAAAATGAAGTTTAACTTTAGCACATCAGGCAGGCTTATCCTTTAATGTCAATGACATGCTCTTGCAGAGGTTCTGCTTGTTGGTTTGGTTTTTTTACAAGGCACTAATGATGTAATAAAGATTAATTAGTGTAAGTTATAGTGTCTGAAATGTATACATTCAAGCTGTTAAATGTGTCAGTGGAGATCCATTATGACAACAATGGACATTTTAGTCTCAATAGGAATTGCTCTATTTGCCAGTGTGAGATGTGTTTTCTCTATTAAGACAAAACCAGTGAGAAGAGCCCAGATTTGAATACAGCTGAAATAAGAGCCTTGCTTTACACAGCATGATTAGCCTTGATTTTGTAAACACTATTACTTTGCTTTCATTACATATTCCTGCTGGAGTTATTTCATGGCATCAGCTCTTTTACCAGCTTTTATTTGGCATCATATTAAATCAGACCAACAGAACTCACCACTTCACAGCTTAAAAGAACCCAAAATCAGTGTGGTGTTTATGAAGGACAAGTAGTTGAATTTCAAATAGGATCTCTGTATCCATATAAATACCTGGTCTATGTGCCCAGGTCTAGATTACCCATCAGATGAAAAACTTTAAAGCTCACTGAACTTCTGCAGCCAATAAAACTCAAGGGAATGCTGTGGATAACAGTACCTCTGTATTCTTGGATATTCCATAGCGCAGTTCAGCAGGCATCCACACTCACTGCTGGATCAGAGAAGTGATTACCAGTGCAAAGCCCAAATCCTTCCATGTCTGTGGATCCATATTGGCAATTGAGATGTACTCCTGCCATCTCCTCAGTCCACCATCACTTTAAATTGTTAGAAGACTTAAACTGATTTTAAAGCCATTATCAAGATATTTTAAAATAAATGAAATGCAACAGTACGATATTTGCTGCAAACTGACTGCTTAAATGCAACAAACACTAGTAAATAGCAAATTAACAAAACTAGCAACTAGCAAATGCATTGCTTGGATCATTTTACATGCATAAGGCAATTACTAAAATACAGTGCTTGATCTGGTTTCCAAAAAGGCCCATGGGATGGGCAATTCTTCACTAGGCTAAGACGGGTCCATCTGAAGGCACTTCCAAATCCCCCACAGCAGCTTGGAGCCAGGGTGGATTCAGCCAACTGGAATGGACAGTCCTTCTCCAATTCCCAGGTTGTCACACTAGAGTTTTCCTTTGTATTTCTCAAAGGAGTATTTTTGCCATGCACACTTAGAAATTGTTTCTCAACACTGTTTTTACAAACTTGAGATTTTACATAGGATTCTTCTGTGCATGGCATCTCTTGAATTTTGTGCATCGTAGCCTTTGCAAAAGAACATTCAGATGTCAAAATTAGAAATTGTTTTCTCTTTCTTGCTTGTTTGTTTGCTTGTTTGTTTTTGAGCTGTATTCTGTAAGAAGGTTGGCTGTCCCTCTCTTCTGTGATTCAGTTTGATCAAAGATTTTTTCCCAAAATTTCAACAGGATAAAAAGGTCTTTTATAAGCTGAGAGCAGGCATCAAGTCTTTCAGCCCCAGAGAAGCTTGGGAGCAATTTATAGGTATTTGAAATTGAGGGGGGGAAAACAGTTCATGCCAAGAGTGACTTCCCTGACACCTGGAGAAATGCTGCTCTCACCTCTCCCCCTGCCATGGCCTCCAGTTAAAACAAATTTCAACTTTTGCGAAGCAACATGAGTGAGGCTCAAGGCTACATCTTCCCCTCCCTTTTTTCCATTAGGCTTTCTGCTAGCAGTTTCATTCAGGTTCACCTTAATACAGCAGAAGGAAAGTGAGGAGGGAGATGTGGGAATATGAAAGATCTCCCCTTCCTCTCCTAAATATAAATGAATGACTGCACTGAACCTCAAACAGAGAAATGCTCACCTCATTCACTCTGATGGGCAACTCATAGTCCAAGGGGACTTTCCAGGCAACTTGAGGGCTGCACACCTCATACAGACTCTCTGAAGTCTTGCAGTTGTACTGGCACAGAGCTCGGCTCAGCTGCCACCTGAGGACTCAGCTGTGACCGAAGCAACAGGATACCTGTTCATAGATTTCTTTGATCCAGAAATCCAGAGAAATGCCTGTGCTTGGCTTCATACCTCTGGGACAGCATCACAAGTGCAGACAACACCACAGCCTAAGGAAATCGGTAATAACAAGTAGCACACACACCAGAAACTACCAGTGCTGTCAGGGATTGAAATATTAGTGGACTGTGCCTCAAGAGAGCCATGAAAACACAAAACATTGTCCATATATCACTGACTCTGATCTGCTTGTTTAATTAAGATCTCAAGATTAAAGTTGGATAAGGAAGAAAACCCTTTCCACAAAACCTTCACCTTCTCAGAAACAAAGCATTGAGCCCAATATGTTATTGCAGGAAATTATGATTTTATTACATAAGGTGTCAGGGCAACCCAACCCTCAGGAGCACAGACAGCTACACTAACAGAGCAGGCAACTTTTGTAGATTAGGTGAAAATTCACATGATCTTGGCCAGTTCTGAGCCTTCAGCTGATGATCCCTACACCACAGATCCAGAGAGCTGCCCAAGTGCCAGTGCCTGAGTTTGCTCCCTGTAAACAAAAATATGTAGCAATTGCCACTCTGCTGTTGATCAGTGTCCCATTTGTGGAACATGTTGAAGAAAGAACTAAAGAATCTTTGCTTTATAGGTTTGAATTTGGAATTAAGACTAAGTTATTGTAAGGTTTCCTACATTGAAGTCTGAAGTCTGCAACAGATCTAAACTACTGCTTCATGTTACTTTCTATACATTAATCATTCCTACAGCTCAAAATATGCTCATACACCTTAGTGTATGGTATGAACATGTATTTACTGAAGATCCCATCTGTGCTTTGGCATATTTATAATTAGATGCACAGTTTATCGGTCAGGTACAGAAGATTATTCTTCTTCTGGTAAACTAATCATTGCCACAATTTGAAACTATGTATTAAAATGCTTCAATTATATGTCTTTTACTGTAAATGAACCTTTTTCTAGTAACAGCATTGCACCTGAAGTAATTAAATAGATGTGGAGCTTATAATAACAACAGAAATTGAATTTTCAGTTAACAATTCCGAAGTCCTATTGATGAAAATTCCTACTGATTACAATTCCTATTGATTGAAAGTGATTTTAATCAGTTCAGTTGTTTTTTTTTTGGAGGATTGAACACAAAATAAATACTCTTTTCCCATATGAGAATATTTACATTGCTAGGAGCTATACAGGGATGAAGCTTAAAATTCGGTGTTGGTTTACTTTATCTAGCTCTCTTCCTCTGAAGGAAAAAACAACTCTCCTTTTGAAGACACTCAGCACGGTAATTTTAAATGCCTGGGCATATCCATCTCCAACAGATAAGACATCAGAAAATTTTTAAAAGTCCATTTCTGAGACTGTCAAACAGCTCAGCCAGTACAAACATCTACCTGCTTAAATTCTTGAACACTGAGCAAGCACAGGAATCAGTTATAACAAAGCTTCTGGCTTATCAATCCTGATATTAAGGATTTGTAATAGGTAAATAAGTAATAAGTAAGTTTTCTTAAAGACTATTAATTTTTTTAATATTATGTACCTGTAGCATTTCTCATTTTTATTTTTTTTCTGAGATGTATAAACCTTATATTTATGTCAAAAATAACCATTGGTGTGGAATAGCTAACATGAACCATCCAGATTACTTCAGCCTTCAGAGGGGTTATGGCCTAGGATTTCTCAAATCTTAGATCAGTGACAGCCAGATCAGCTCTCTATGCATGGTTAAAACCCACAGTGGGTATTGGTATTTTACCACATATTTTTCTGACCTAAAAGTGTGTTTCAGTGTGGAGAGCATAAGCTAGTGGCTCTGAAGCCATCTCTGTGACATTGCACAAACCAAACGTCTGCCTGGGTGGGGACTCTGAGAAAACCCAGTGACTGGCTCCATTTTGGTGATAAAAATTTCACTCCTGGAGTTGAGTTACTGCCACCAGCCTGCTTATTCAGGGATGCATGGCAGTGAGGTTTATGAAAACCTTTAAGGAACCAGCACTGAAGTCTCCATCTGAACAAAAATTCAGTTGCAAGTCCATCAGATCTGGCCTATATAGTATAATAGCATAATGCATGATGACATATCTGAGTTAATACTCTTCTAAACCACACCACCTTTCTAATTTCACATGATTCATAAGAGCATAATCAAGTCAGAAACTCCATCACAGTAGGAAGTACTCACTTTCTCTCACTGTCATAGTATGGACAGGCTCACAAAAAAATGTCTGTAATTGGAGCTATGAGCACCTGAACTTCAACAGAGGGCAGCTGTCAAAATACTGTAAGTTCATCTTCAGATCAAATATCCTCAATGGTTCCTTTGCACAGTATCTTTGTTTAGGTGTTAGAGTGCACAAGTCCTCCTAGAAGGATCTTGGTTAAGGTAAGCTGATGTCCTGTCCTTTAATCGTTTAGAACCCTGACTCTGTGTTGTTATTTACTGTCAGCTCCAGAATTCTGCAATATTGTGACCTCATCCTAGTGTCTAACATCAGGTTGGAGATGTACTCTGCTTCCCTTAGCACTGTAATGCTATTGCTGAGGACAAAAGGTATCCTCTGTCAGTGGAGGACACCTGCAAGTCTTTTCATAGATCAGATTGCCTAAAGATTTACTCTTCTTTTTTTTTTTTTAATTAAAAAAAAATCAAGTGAATTAAAACCATTTGAATTGTGTGATAGATAAATTATCTGGGAAACTTCAACATACAGAAAAGATTCAGGACCCAGAGTCTGGCAATTTCTTTAAAATTTCACACAGGTCGAGATGACAAACAGATGGCACAGTTAGTGGAAAATCTAGAAGGCAAAATATAGCCCCCATGTCACTTTAATGATGCCTCTGCTTATCACAGCCTATATTTTAAATCAACTTATAAAGTATTTTTCTAAATCATAAAACTCTCTTGAGCTCTATTTTCTAAAGACAAACTGGTCTGTAAATATGCATCAGTCAAGCAGAAGATTAATTCCTGTTGTACCAAGTTGTTGTTTTTGGCACAGAAGTCAATATTTATAAGACAGAAAGCAGCTGCAGCACGCAAGTTAGCATAGTGCATAAATCTTTGCAGCAGGTTATAGCAGGATGATGATACTATCCACAGGTAACACGATGGAAGCACTGCCACAACAGAGCCTTCCTAATGGTGGTCATCCATTTACCAGTGTGAGCCACGCTAATGAGGTCACACTGATTCACTTCTTGTCATTTCCCCTTTGGAAGCAATCAGCACAAATATAAACCAGTAATACATTAGAGGAGGTCACCCAGCGCAGTAGCTCTGTAAAGAGTGAGCTGTTTGTATAGGACTCCGAGCCAGATCCAAGCCTGCCTGGAGCAATAGGACGTGTGGCTACTGACAACAGGGCCTGGGAAGCAGATTAACCCCCTGTCCCCATGAAAGCTGGCTGAGGTAAAGCGCTGCTCTCGGCTTTGCCTGTGGTGCAGCTCTTCATCCCCCCTCTCTCATCACCCCTCCACATCGGTGGTGGGGGTCGCAGGAAGGGCAGGGGGTTAACTCTCAGTTTTCCTTCTGCTGATTGAAGCTTTTGCCTCCTGCCTGGTGATGCCTGATGGCAGCTTTGGGGCAGCAGAGGGACAGGGGCACAGCACTGCCAGGAGTTGTGGCAGATGTGGTCCTGCCTCCCTTACAGGGGGACAAGAGATGTGATTTGAGAGACGTACTGACCTCCTTCTGCATCACTCCACCACACTTGCTTGATGCATTAGCAATGAGATTTCCACTGTCCCTTTCCTCCACGACAGAGACCCGGTGTGGTCACCAGCAGGGTCAGGGCATGTTGGATAATGCCCAACCAACCAACCAGGCAAGCCCCAGCAAACCCCAGCCTTGCCTTCCATATCTTCAGTCCAGCAATCATTCCCTTCCATGGCATATTTAGAGCTCTGCAGTGAAGAGGCTAGAGCTGATCTAATATTTGATGTGCAAGATTATACAGGTTTTCCATATCTCTGTCAGCCCTTTCCCCAGCGCTGAGATTGAAGATATCAAATCCCTTGCCACAGTATTGTCTCTGAAATTAGAAGTGAAGGAAGTTCAGCCTATGAAAGTACTTGGGTATTTCTCCCCACTTCTTGAGAAGGCTATCATGCCAAACTTGAGTTTCTGGCACTTTTCACATGAGTGTAGCTACTCACTTACAAGACCAGATCCAGCTTCAAGCCCTTATCTCTCTCTCCAGCCACTGCTGCACTAGCTCTGACATTTTCAGCCTCGCTTGACCAAATTATGTGGGGTGGTAGGCAAAGACGTTTGAAATTTAATGAATAGATGCAGATTGAGCCCACACGGGAGGAAATACAGTAAGAATGTGGAACCCCATTATAAGAATTTATCAGTGTACATTCTGCATGCTTTATAAATTTCACTAGCACAATCATCTGTTTCATTCCTAGAAGAGAAAAAGCTATATTAATTTCTTGAAATAGGCAACAGAAAGAGATTGACTTGAAATAAACAAAATAGTTGAAATTAAATTTTCTTGGCAAGATTTGCTTGTGTTGTTCGTTAATAAATGTACATTATGTCTTGCACTGTTACTCAGCTGTGATCCTGTAATGTGTTCTCTGCATCCTGTCAGACATATGATCCTTTGTCCCATAATAGACTCAACTATCTCACAACCAGCTGAGCTCAGGGTCATCCCAGGGTCAGGCTGGTTAAAGATGGCTGTCAGTTCTCTGCCTGACTCACAGACGAACTTTAAATCACCTTTATCTCACTTGTGCTGATGTTTTCCAGCCATCATTGTAGCAGGAGCTGTAGCATCTATGTACAATATGGGGAAATGTCTTACAGCATCCCTGAAAATTTCTCTGTGGATCTGCAATGTGCAGTGCACTCAATATAAAGAAAGTGCAGCTTGATGCATAATGTGAAATGGGAACTATTTCAAATACCTTTATGCAAGGTAGTTAACAACATGGTTCTCATCCATCTTGCAAATGAAAACAATAATTCAGAGAGTGAAATATCACCTTTCGGATCAGAAATATAATTATTACTTAGCCTGAAATTTCCAGCAAAAAGAGTATTTGCATAAGAAGGACAGATAATCTGGGAAATGCATCACCTAATGTTTTTATTGTGATAAATACCTCTCTTCAGCTACTGCAGCTATACAACTTCTTAATGCTTGTCACTAGTCTCCAAGGTACAGAAGAAATACATGCTTTAATTGTAAATTTACACATGCTTTATTACTGGTGCAATGGCATAAACACATTTAACAGGATTGTTATTCCAGTTAATTATGCTGATTGTGACATGTACCTGTTTCATCTAAAATCGGTAGTGCCTTTTGACCAGTTAGTAGCATTGCAATGTGTTGTGTCTTTCTTTTTAAGGTTAAGCATGTTAGTAGCAAGAGAATGGCAGGAGAAGAGTGCATGTATATCAAATAAACACCAACAGATCAGCAGCCAAACCTCCTTTTAAGAAAACTGTAGATAGCTGAACCCCAGCACATGTTCTGTGTTTCCGTGTCTGTTGCAGCCAGAGCACACCTGCCCCAGGCACAGACAACAATCTCCATTATGTCTAATAGTAAATAACACTGCTCCAGCCCCTCAGAAACTACTGGCCTTGTTCACAATGTGTAGCACCCAGCACCCAAGCAGATGGTAACACTTATTAAAGATATTAAAGCAGAAGAAATGACAGCAGAAATGGAGGCAACTGTTAGAGAACACATTGTGACAAGGGAAAAAGCAATTTCCATGTTTTCCCTGCAGCAGAAGTCTGTGAATTCCAGACTAAAGAAACTGGGGGGAGACATGAAATCAACAGCAAACAATAAACAAGATCCAATGACAATATAACATCACCCTTCTTCTCAGCAGAATTACCAATGCTCAGATCAAAGCCTCATTCTCAAATCTCATAGTGAGAAGGAAACCACAAAAACTTGTTTCCTTCCCACACACTCCACTACAAATCTGGCAGGGCGTTCTCAAAGGGAGATGGAGGTACCCGTATCTTACAGTCATGGGAGGGAGGGAGGGAGGGAGGGAATCTGCTTTTCTAAAAAATGTATTAAAAAATCTTCATGTCATTAATTTTCTATCCTTTTATTATTTTTTATTTTATTATTTTCTATGCCTTTTAAAGAAAAGCAAGCTTTTATGCTCTATCAAAAGCATAAAACCATGGGTGATGGTAGGCAAACCAAAGAGTGCAAAACCTGGAAGAAAAAACTTTGAGGAATTAAAAATTAGTTTAAAAATAGCAATCCTGTTGGGCAGTCGATTGACATGTAACTTGAAATGCATCCCTATATAATACAGAATTTCACACTGTGCTTGGGAAGGGACAAGGTATCTCCACTGAGGACTCTCCTCTTTATTCTGTTCACCCACTCCTGCCCCTACTCCTGGGCAGCAGTCTCTCCTTACAGCTACCCCACTGCTCTACAGCCAGGATTCTTGGGGACAGTGGTAGCCATGTCCAACAGAGCCCCTGCACAGCTGTCCATCTTCCTTCCTCACACAAGCCTTGCCCTTTTGACCACCCTCATTCCAACCTAGATTACAGCAATGGAAGAACTGCACCAAAAGCTGGAGAACTTGAAGCTTATGAAGTCTGGAAAACTGGAAAGGCTTGTGCCACCTGTGAACCAAGCTGAAGAGCTTGTCTCATAGCCGAGGATAAGCATCTGGGAAACATCTAGTATAAAGCTTTGGACTTAAACATTCTTTTAAGTAGGGGAGTACAATGGATGCAAGGAAGAATTCATTTCCTCCATTTTCCTAAAAAGGATTTTGCAGGTCTTCAGCTTTTGAGTACATCTAGAATTCATTTTGCTGGTCAAGAAAAAGTCGTATTTTCTGTAGTGGCATTCTGGCTCAGCCCATATACTCCTGCTCACAGTTAAAGGGATGTTCTCATGAGACAGCTCAAGGGATGTCCTTCAGATCCAGCTGACAGGCTCTCTGGAGCAGAGCACAGACAAGCTGCCTGCCTTCAGACAAGCTCACATTAGGTGGGTATGTCTCAAGACAGTGCTGCTGACAGATTTCATTCCTTTCTCCTTCTTCTTTTTGAGCTCAGATAGTGGTTACCTCATGAGTAGTGTGACTTTTGGGTCTACTTCCACACTCCTTTTTCTGAGAAACTCCCCACTGAAACTACTAGGCCTTTTTATATAGTGAAATATGGCAGGAGTTAACCCTTTGTGATAAAAGGAAATCTATTTGATGCCTGCTGGCATTTTTTTACTCTAAATATTTTACTACAATAATTAAAAAAAATAAAGTCCTACCTTCTGAGATATGAACAATATATCCTAGATTATTTACTCTTCACTTAAATGCAGATTGTTTCTTACAAAGTCTGCTATGTATTCCTTGCCCTGGAGAATATTTACAGACAAACCAAAGTTTAGTCTCAGGCTGGCCTCCATCACTTTTAGTGCTGCTGCTCCAAACTAATATGGAATTGCACTAAAAAAAATAACTGCTTTAAGTATTAAAAACCTGAAATAACATGCTTCATTCTCATGAATCCTAAAGGACACACCCAGGATGCTTCAGCATGGACACTTCAGGCATGTCAGCACCTGGGGCAGCTCTCTCAGGTGCTTCACCAAGGAAAATGGCTATTGGAACTTCCCATAGGTAGTAACAGCATCCTTCTCACTCTGAGGTTCCATGCTGAGTGCAGACACTGGGGTAGAGGGACCCTGTACAGCTGCACAGGGATCATTGCTGTCCCACGTGGCTGAACATGCATCCTGCCCTCAAGGAAAGGGGCCAGGTTTGTCTTAGCCAACACACACCTGAATGCAGTTAATATTGTTCAGCTCTTCCATTCATCTTCTGGCCAGTATTTCAGTCTCTAAGAGGAAAGGAATTTTATGAAATAAAGATCTAAGGGCTGAAAATGTGCGTGCAGAGGAGTGGGGGGTGGGGAGTGTGACAAACCTTGTAGCCCGTGTGAAAGGTTGCTTTGCTTCTAAACCAAAGGGGAGGAGGCCTGATCCTGCTCCCATGCTAGATAAGCAGATATCCTGCAGGCAAGCAAAGCTGGCAACAGGCTGAAATTGTGGTGAGAGTTGAAAAGCTTGTTTTTCTATATGCACAACAAACCAGAAACGTTGACAGAAAAGTAAAAGAACATCTGCTCATGCTGATCTATGAATGCTTTTCCTGGATCCATTAACCTCCTTTCTTTGTCTGTCTCTCTTTTTTTCCTAAACTGAAAATTATCATTTTAAATATTCAAGGCTTTCATTTCTCTATTAATCAAATTAAATCTCCTTAGCTACAGTTAAAATACTCTGTGAGGTCCTTCGACCAAAGATTATCTGACTCGCAATTAGAACTCATTTTTAATACAACAGGCGGGAAATAGAGAACCAGAGCTGTAGAATCAATACAACTATAAATTACATGGGAAAGGAAACGGTAGCATCCTAGCTTGAAACAACAGATTTATTATCAAAGAGGATGGTATTTTATCGACAGAGTATATAAGTTTTATAAAGAAAGAGAGAAGGAGACACAGAGAGAGAAATCAATGTTAACATGGGCTCACCGTTGCTTTAAATGCTGCATTTGTGGTAACTAATTTTAATTTCTTTTTTTAATTTATAAAATGTCACACTGAAAAATGTTTACTGGCTAAAAAAATCCTGCCTGGAGAATTTTCTAAGGCAAAACTCTACTGATTTTAATGAATAAGATCTGCAGAAGGAGGTCCCATTATGTGTTCTGTATTTTATCCTGGTTAAGACTGGTTGCTAAAGGACTTCCTCCATTCTCTTATTTTGAACGATATCATAGTTCAGGTTGCAGCTAAGATTTGTATTTAAACTTCAAAGACTTGCATTTATCTTGATTCTCACCTACAGGATAGGGTAAGAAAAATTGTTCCTTCTGATAGCAGCAAATACTTTAAATGCATCACCTTCCCCATCCACAATCAGAATTCATCAGTGGTTGGTGATATATAGGATACAAAAAAACAAAAAAAACAAAAAAAACCCTAAACCTGTGATCAGAAGATTTCTTGCTGGATTTTCACTGCTTTCAGTGCACAATCTGCCCTGCTGTTTTCTCAGTGAAAAGCAAAGGGGAATTTTTTCCCTGTTGTTGAATACGGAGTTTCCAGTTAAGGCACTGGAGGACCTTAAGAAAGAAGACCTAAGGAACTTTAAGTTCAGAGCCCAAGGTAATAGCTATGTCTTCATCTCTTTCAGCTCCAACAAAAGTGGGAGTCACCCTGTATGGTTGACCAGTCTCAAAACACACCATGATGTTCAAGAAAGGGGATTACATAGAGATTATCTGGATTTCTAGAGTCTCTCATCTGATTTGCAATCAAACTCTCTTGTTAGAGAGTCCTCGGCAGAATTTTCTGTGGGTTTGGCTGCGTTCTTTATATATTCTTTATTGTATAAATGCTGTTCAACCCCTGGGGTGCCAAAGATGTGATCTGAAGAGAGAAAATTTATCTTTACTGGTGGATTACCAGGCTCAGTGAGGCTAATTTTGGATTTGCAGATTTATGGGTCACAGGTGAGCCGAGTCTCCCTGAGCAATGAGCCACAGTAGGTCTCACTCAAAGCCATGTATCACAGTACAAGCCTCAAAATCTTTCAAATCTTTCTATTTCTGAACTGACTTGAAAGAAGCTAGGGTGATGCTTTTTTACGTGAATCTAAGTTTTTGGGAACATACATGTTCCTATGGATATAGAAAAGCACTGCATGTTTCCTGTGGAGTAGGATCTGAGCTCTGTCACTGAAAACAGATCTTCTCAGACCATTTTTACCCCACTTTCTATTTCCATGATCACTGCCTTGTGTCATAGCACTGTCAGAAATACAGAAAATAAAATATAAAGGGGGATGTAATGAACTGCAAAGCCCCTTGGGGTCCTGCCTGTCTGCAATACCCACTTCTATGTCTAAACATATTGTTCATGTTAATACTGTTTGCTGGTAGGAGTGTTCCTCCAAGATAACATTTTTGTGCAGTGAAATATGCATGGTTTTCAGATGGCTCAGCTCAGATGGGATCACCTTTCAGTTTCTAGACAGTGTTATTTTTTTTATCCTTTTTTTTCCCCATCACAGCATGAAGAACACAACACTATCCCACCAATGCCTTTTGTTTTATGACCCATCTGTCCACAGAACTATGCAAGGATGTTAAATCCACTGATATTGCAGAGCTGTGCTGCAGGGATTTCATTTCTTGCAAAATAGAGTAGTCTGGTCCAAGTGTCTACCTTCACTGGGTGCTAGTGGGAATATTTTACAACTATGCTAAGAAAATAAATTGATGTTTGGATGACATTTCCACTGCAACTGATGTTTTGCACTAGAGTTATTTGAGGTAATATATCCATTGCAAAAGTAAAGAAAAATCTTGGCTTTATTGGAACAGAAGAGTTTCAATTGAAACTGTGTAGAAATTCCCACTTTTATGGCTTAGCCCCTTCCATGACCTTCACCTTCTTATGAGGTGGGAAGTTTGGACAAGTGGTTGCTCTCCAAGATCTCTCCAATATGCCCCCACTGCTCCCAGAAGGGGTCTGTGATTTATACAGGTGTCCTTTGCACCTGAAGGTTCACTGGTGTGCAGTGGAGGTGCCCCTATTTCCACCACCAGCCTCATCCTCACCCCCATCTCTTTTCATTACTTAACGAAGCTGGTCTCCTGTGTTTTCTCTGCTCTTTATTGCTTGTCACCGGGGCTGAGTGACTGCTGAAGATGAGAGGGGATGAGGAGTGTGAAGAGGGAAGCTTCTGCCTTTGGTCTGAGCCTGACGGGGAATGATGAAAAACACATGGACTATGAAAAAGTCCAGTCCAACTTTCTGTTTACCGAGCTCCCTAGAAACGTCAACATCTGTCACCAAGTTACCCCTAAAAGGGGCACCCCCTTGCTACAGGACCCCGATGGCAGGTCCCATCCCTCTTCCCCCAGCTCGGGCTGGAGCGGAGGGGTGTTGACAGAGGGAAAGGGAGGTTATCCGGGATTTGGTGATGGCTGCATTAATAGACAAAGGACATCAGAAGCGATATCCGCGGCTCAGCGCTGCCGTGCCACCTCAGGCTCGGCCAGCCGGCCCTCAGGGATGGGGTGGGCTCGCAGCACCCCTCGGGTGAGCCTGGCTTTTGCCGTGCCCGCAGGCGGGTCCCGAAGGAGAGAGCCGCTGGGTGCGGGGGAGCGCGGCCGCCGCGTCCCGCACCCCGGCGCTCCCAGCCCGGCGCTCGCAGCCCCGCTCCCTTCTTATTCCAATCCACACAACGAATTCTCCTCGTATTAGTAATTTCACCGAGATCAAATACAAAGACAGCTGCGAATGAAATCGATCCCTACAAAATATGTGTTAGCGAAGTGTTCAGTCAAAGTAGAAGTAGATATTTCCTCGTTCTTTTTTTTTTTTTCATTAATTTATAATAGTGGATAGCATATTGCTTTTTTTTTTTTTTTTTTTTTTTTTTTTTTTTTTTTGCTTGCTTGCTTGCTTTCCTGGCGGAGAGTTACAGCCCCGCATGGGATAGAATTAGAACATGCATAAGTACCTCGGCAAATCCAAGCTTATCGGATGCAAACAGGAGCCCCGGACGGGCATCGAGACAGGCACCGGGGCAAACACCCGGGCAGGGCACGCTCGTCCCCTGGCTCTCGACCTCTCGGACACTGCCTACAACCCTGTAGAGCAAAACGCTCTATGAGTCCCTGTATATTCCTAATCTTCCGCCTGCCGCTGGCTGCATCACATCTGATATCGATGTGAACACAGGCACGAGAGTTTGTAACTGAGATTGGCTTCGTACCTCCCGCTGTCCCCGCTGTATTTGGAGTTATTTGACTTTTTTTTTTCTTTTTGCTACTTTTACTTTCTTGAGCGGGAAGAGTTCTGAAATAATTTGTGTTTGTGTTTATAAAATGGGCACTCAGAGAAGTCATCAACTGGCTACGGGTTTCATCGTAGTCGAGGCTGATCATTATTTGACAACATTTTCATCAGAATCAGTAGTTCCGATTTAACTTCGGGAGATAATACACTTTCAAGGAAAATAGGTTGGGAAGCCAAAATAATGGTAATAGCTGAAACATTCTCCGCCTGGAACAAAGGCTTACACTGTGTCACTGCCCTATAAAAAGTAGCACAGAAGCATTCTCCGGACCCCTTCCTGCTCGTATTAGTGAAATGTGCAATCCTTTTGAAGTGGCAAAGAGGACTCCTTGCATGATCAAAATCAACAGTTTGTTCCCAAATGCCTAGGCATAAGAGAAAACTTTTTTTCCCCTAGAGTGCCCATTGATTTCATTGGTCTTTCCGAGCTTGAAACAGGAGTAACTGTGACCTGTAATATTTTATGACACATAAACCATAAAAGAATAATGTTAACAATGAGAGTGGGCCAAGTAGTGTGCCTGGGGGAGAAAAGGAATGTTTCTCTTGGAAAAGGAGAAAGGCAAAAGGGAAAGAGAGAGCCAGAGAAAGAGAGAAAAAGTGAGAAAGGCAGACCAGAAAATAAAGATGGGAGGGAGAGAGG
>NC_031769.1:33125079-33129097 GCF_001522545.3 Parus major
GGAAGGATTCTCAAAAAACATTACATATCTCTTTATTCATATGTTATTAATTTCATTATTTATGTAATGCTTTTTTGTGGTTACAAATTTACTGTGATCTCACAGAGCTAATTACTAAAGAAAAACAAACAAGAGATCTTGCTCCTAAGCTGACGCAGAAAACATTCCGAAACTGCTCTTTCTCCCTTCAAAAAAAACAAAATGCCAGCCCGGTGTTCCGCCGGGTCCAGGGCCCGGCCGTGCCGCGGGCAGGAGCGGCCTCCCCCCGGGCCGTCCCCAGCTCGGCGCTGCCTCCCGGGCTCTCCCTCGGGCGGCCCCGGACTCCGGCCTCGCTCGGAGCATCCCCTGCTGGGGCCTGGCCGGGAGCTCATCGCCTTCCGTGCCCGGGGTCCTCCGGCAATTCCTGGGTGGGAGGGGGCATCGCTCTGGAAAAGCAGTTTGCCGGTAAAAAGCCGCCCGAGTCTATAGCCCAAACGTGAGCTGCCATCAGAGAGTTACTAATAAATCCCTATTAAGCATGCATTTATGCAGTGATTATGTGAACTTTGGCCTTTGAAGAGTCCCAGCAATTAACGTCTATCGCATTTTTCCCAGATTTCTACTCTTTTCCCATACAGGATGGAGAAGGGAGCACGGCTCCTCCAGCGCCTCCAGCTGCCGGGTGGCTCTCCAGCCATCCCTTTCCTCATCACTGCTGAGGAGAAAACCCCAAGCACGCCTCCCTTTTCCCCCAGACCCCCGCTTGCAAATGCCGGCTCCTTTGCGGGATGGATTTTTTTTCCCCTAGCTCCGGTACCTCTCGCAGGGGATACCCGCCTGAGCGTCGGAGGCAGCGCGGGGAAGATGCCGGGTTTTTGCTGTTTCCGCAAAACAGCGGAAAGATGTTAAAATTTAGTAAAAATCTGCTGGGCAAAAAATGAGAGGAAAGTTGGCGCGGCCGGGGAGACAGCGAGAGAGAGAGAGGGAGAGGGATGACTCTGTAATTGTTGCCTTTATCAAGGCTGTGAGATTAACTACTGGGATTTATTCTAAAGTGACCCATCACCGAATTCATTTCTGCTTGAACTTTCGGTGAACCTGAGATTAAAGAGGGGAGAGCAGCTAAGCAGTTTGTTGTTAGCTGCCTTTTCAACAGCCCTTTCAGACTGAGTAAATATTGATCGGTTTCAATCTGATTGCCCCAGAGGAAAACACCAAAGCATCTCAATAGCCTCCAAAAGTAAACTTTAAAGGTGAACAGCAGAAATGGCCTTAAGTATGATAGGAAGATACTAAACTCCGTTTGACATTTGAATGCGATTTTTGTTGACGGGTTTTGATGAGAGGCGGGGGTTTTCTTCATTTTTTTCCCCTGAGATTCTAGACAGATTTTTTTTTTTTTCATTTAAAAATGTGTAAAAAAAAATCCTTACAACATGAAGGGTAAATTACTGTCTTCATTGAAAGCACTTTGTGGGTTTTTTTTAGCGACATTTTTGTGGTAGAAACTGTAGGCTAGAGATTTTAATTTCTTTTTGCTGCATCTCTGAACCCAAAGGCTGATGGTATCGAAATAGTACTAACGCTAAATAAACGAGATAAGATGGGGAGGTTTGGAGCGTTTTTGCTTGAAATACATTATGACTGCGGGGGGTGGGGGGGCGAATATACATACATATATATATATATATATATGGTGTATATATATATATATATGGATATGGAGTTTGGGCTTGGAAGGAGATGGGATTCTCTGCTCGAGAATCGCTCATCACAGATTGATGCACTGACAAGTGTCTTGTCTCTCGTATTTAGGCTGTAATTTATGGCCGCTCTTTCTAACACATTGAGTCAACACCGGTGGAATCGAGTTGTAGATCCGGATTCCAGCAATGTTTAGATCCAGATTTCGATATTGAAATGCCCTCATTGGCATGTAAATGCCACTTTAACACATCCAAGACTCTGGAAGAAGGCCATCTGTTTTGCTTTGTGGCTTTACACTAATAAACAAAAGGTAAAGTATATGGCAGGCGGGGAAATGAAAGAAATAGAGGCATCGGCGGGAGCCTTTGGAGACAGCCCTGCTCCTTTGCAGATAGCTCGGCTCTTGATATGGCCGCCGCGCCTTGCAAATCAAGGCTTGTCTCTTTTGACACCGAAGTGAAGAAAATTTCGTTGGCTCTCTGCGGATCCCGCAAAGCAAAGCCTGCGTGGGCAGAGCAGCCCCGGGAGAAGGCCGGTGGCACTTCCCGCAGCTGGGCCGGGTGAAGAAGATGTTAGGCGTGTTTGCGTTGTAATTCAAGAGGCATCAGTGACTTGAGACATCCCCCGTCCAGCTGAGCGGGTCTCTGCTCTGTCTTGCCACCCAGGTTCTCCCCACAGAGACAACTCTCCCTTCCCGACCCGCAGTTCACTTTACATTTCTTGGAATAGTTATTATATTTACCTGCAAGAGCTTTCTCTTGCACACCGAGGGGACGGGGGGGAGGGGGGCATGGAGAAAGAGGGGAGGGGACGGTGGAACGGGCTGGGGTTAACACCAAAAACACTGGGAGACATCTCCCGCTTTGGCACCCCATCAAGCGCTGGGGATAGCAGCCTGGGGTGGGAGAGAGAAGCCGGACAAGCTCAGTGCCCAGGCTAATTAAATGTGCAGTCCTTGGAGAGGGGCCTGCAGTGTGAGGAAAGACTGGCTGAAGAGAGTTTCTGCTTTTGCAGGGTGCTCTGTTTATTTAAGTGTCAGCATCCATCCCGAGGTGAAAAGGTTAGCACTTGACCCAGGAAGTTCTCCTGTTTGTGCTTCAGAATTAGATTGGGATCATAAATTCCTCCCAGTTACAGAGAATGGAGAGAAGGACCTTATATTTTCTAAAAATAATATTATTTAAGCATAGGAGAGGAAGGAGTTTTGTGTAGGAAGTCAGATTGGGCAGCCAGAGCTCTGGCCACCAAAACAACATAGGAGAAGTAAGGCTGTGAGACTCTTACTCCCTTTCCCCCCTTGGAAAGACTCCAGTAGGAGAAAATAAGAGAAACAGAACTGCTGAGCCCAGCCTGTGACTCAGCGCTGACGTCACGCAGAAGTAGGCAGACGAGGGCTACCTGAAAGTGGAATATATTTATTACAGACATTATAAGGACCCGTAAATCCTACCCTGGATTCCACCACTGGTGGAATCACAGAGCCTTTCATGATTGTACAGAAAAATCAGGAGGACATTTTGCTCACACACGACAACTGATAGAACTCAGTGTACCCGCAGTACAGCAAAGCACGGTGCGTCATGCAAAGGTCTGGACACCAACCACAGAAATTATACATTCATTTGGCCATTTGTCACATTCACGAGTAGTTTGAAAAGACATCGAGTCTAAAGGAAGGTTAATATGAAAATAGGAAGAGGTCTTTTGGATGGTTGTACCCCTCAGCTGAGCATAATCCAACAGAGCTTTTGGGGTGGGGGGAAAAGGAGAGGGAGCAAGCACACCGGGTAAGGTTTAAAAAACCTAGTGCAATTGAAGCCTCGTTTGTCACATTTAAAGAAATAGCGCTACTTATTTGAGGTATCTGCTTGAGCTTAAGACGTTTACTTTATACGGTTGTCTACTTTACCAATATAAAAATGGATCCAGTTTGGCGAATGCACTCACCCTGCTTAACCTGATAATCGAAACATCATTCTAGAAAAATCTGTAAAAAGATAAATCTCTCGGACAAAGTATTTACAAGCAACAAACTCATTGACACGAACAAAGAATACATTAAATTAAGGGGATGAAAGTCCTATAAGTCGTGTAAACACTTGCAATAGTGCATCTCTTTGTGAGGTTATGTACCCTATATAACCTGTCTTTCACTCAGGGAAACTCGGTGGAGCGTCCTTGCAGTGGAGGAGGGAGACCCTTACACGTGTGCCAACACAGCTCCTCCAGCAGAAAAGGAAGGGGGAGGTGGGCCGGGCAGAAAATCCCCTGGCACCAAGGCGCCGGGACCCGGCGGAGCCGGCACCCCCGGGGCCGGGCGGCGGCGGGGGCG
>NC_031769.1:33130877-33164151 GCF_001522545.3 Parus major
GGGCCGGGGTGGGGGGTACACACAGACACACACAGACATACCCACAGACACACACAGCATAGACACACACACAGCATAGACACACACACAGCATAGACACACACACAGCATAGACACACACAGTATAGACACACACACAGCATAGATACACACACATACACGCAATCACACACACACAATAACACACCTCCGCCGCGGCAGCCCCCTGGGTCTCGTCCGCCAGCTGAGAGACGAAGGCAGGAGAGACCCGGAGGCTGCGCCCAGCCCGCGGAGCCCACCGGCCGTCCCCTCCAGGGTGAGTGCTGCTGCCAGGGTGCCCCAGCATCACCCTGCTGTCGGCGCTGTCAAGCTTGCACGAGGCACCTCTGCTGCCCACCAAGCCCCGGCCCCGAGGGGGGGTGGCGGGGGGAGGCGACTAGATCCAGGGCACGGGGCTAGGGATGGGGCGGAGAGAGGCAGAGACAGTACTGAGAGCATCCGCCCTTGGAACGGGAATGAGAATGGGACCGTGGATGCGCTTGGGGATTTCTGCGAGGATGAGAATTGAGATAGGGAGAGGAATGAAGGTAAGGATAAGGTAGAGAATGGGCATGGGACCGAGGATACGGATGTGGGTGGAATGCGGGTGGAGATGGAGACGGTAACAGTGCCGGTGCCGAGGGATCTCGCTGGTCCTGCCTGCCCCGCCGCAGTCCCAATGCCGCGCTACGCCAAGAGTTAAAGGGGCTTGTCCAGCCGCATCACCAGGCGGCCGCAGACATTAGCATGGAAATGAGGGGCTTTTGGGACTGACGGCCATTGTGCTCTCCCAGGCTCACCGGCCACCCTCTGGCCTTCATCCCTGCTCCTTCCGCACCTCCGCCGGGCTCACCCTCGCCAGCCCAGGGTCGGGGTAGGGAAGGAGGAGCCGGGGACAGGAGGACGAATGATTGGACGGGGGCTCGGGGGCTCCGCAGCCCATCTGCTGCGCTCCCGCAGCGCCGCTGCCGCCCGTCCGCCCTGGGACGGGGTGGGGGGAAGGCTGTCCTGGGTGCCGCAGGTCGCAGCTCGAGGGGGCGACCCGGGACAGGGGCAGAGGAGCGGCGGGAGGCGCAGGGCCCGGCGCTCCGGCCCCTTTGTCCCTGCGCTCCGTCACCCGGGTGGGCGGTGGGGAGAGGTGGCAGATGGCCAGTGGCAGAGGCGGCCCCAGGACCCCTGGGAACCGCGCTGAGCATCGACTCCAACCTACCCCTCCCCAACACCGTGTGGCGGTGGGTCAAAAAATGGGTCCGTGGCCAGAGAAGGAGGGATGGCGGTGAGATGTGGGTTACGACCTTGTATTCGGTTTACGTATGCGGAGAGGGAAAGGGGAGGTAAAGGCCGGGCATCCGTCTGTCCCAGCGCACCCGGCCGTCTGCAGGCAGAAAGGACGGCACCAAAAGTCGTCAAAAGAAGTTCTGTAAAACGTCACCCTGGGAGAAAGATGGATGGAAAGTCATGTCCCCTGACACCGGCCCCAGGAGGGGCTACCCCCTCTATTACTGCAGGTGCCGACTCTTATGTTCCTGTGCGCTCGATTCTTTCTTGTTTTGAAATCCAAAAGGCTGGTCTACCCCGTCACCGCTGCCCGATCACGAATATACACACACCCACCCATACACGCACCCTCAAGCTCCTCCCTCCCACATGAGCTGCAGCACTCGCCTAGGTGCAGAGCTCTCCTACTGCTATTAGGTCAGCCCTTATCCCACGGCATCTGCACGGCCTCTCTAGTGTCAGCCAAAACCGAAGGGCGCCTCTCTCCACCCCGCGCCTATCCCGGTGCCCTCAGTATGTCTATTTGTTCTGATTTACTGCGAAGGCAGGGATGGTTAAGGGCCCTCTGGAAAGGTTCCGTTTCTTAAACTGCAGGGGGGCTGAGTGGAGGACAAGAGCAACAACACTCCAGAGGCATTTATGGTATTATACTGCGCCAATCTTGGCTATGGTTACGGCTATAAACACATTTATTTCATTCTTGTGATCCAGTTGTGATAAATACTGCATAAAGCAGAGAAAAAAAGACAGCGATTAGGACTGCTTAGTAAAAGGGCTGACATCTTCTCAGTGGTTTTTCCTTCAGAAAAAAAAAAAAAAAATCCTACAAGTAGATCCCTTTCATCCGTAAATTCCGATAAATCGCTTTTCTTACTGTCTCCAGCATCCTGAAATCCTTTTTTCTTTGCCTTTTTGGTGCCATTGTCTCTTGTTGCATTGTCTCTCTGGCGGGGCTTTCGGGTTTTGCTACCCGCACTATGCATGGGGGCAACACCATGAGAAGGGTCGGAGCAGAGAGGAGGAACACACACCACAGCCTCCCTCCTCCGCGGCCGGGCGAGGGGGAGCTACTGCCCCTTCCCCCTGCCCCCAGGCCATCCCGGCCCCTCCGCGCCCCTCCGCGGCTTCGCTCCGCGTTTCCTGCCACGGAACTGAGGCTGAGGGGCGATCCCGGCTCTTTGGGCTTTTCCGTGGGAGTGTGCCCCCGCTGTGGCCCCAGAGTTCACCCGGAGCCCCGGAGGCGGCTCCTGCTTGCTGAATTCCCCCGTTTAGTTAAATAGAGTTTGCGAGAAGTTTAAACCCTGCACCACGTTTCCTTTTTTCTTTTTCTTTATTTTTTTTTATTTTTATTTTTGTTTGATGTTTCTGGTTTTTGTTTGGATTTTTTTTGGGTTTTGTTTTATTGTTTGGGAGGTTTTTTTAGTTCGTTTTGCTTTGGTTTTCTTTAAGCGTTGTCAGCATCCGGAAATCTGGGCACAAAAGAATCCCCAACATCCCCAACCTTACATGCACGTTGCGGTCCAATTTAACCCAGTGGCAGAGGAGTGAAAATGCCGGTGAGGCTGCTCGCTTTCCGCAGGGACATGGCTGGAGCAGAGGGAAGGAGGAGAACCAAGGCCGAGGTTTCACCGCGCCCGCAGCTCAGCCAAGCTGTTGTTTTAAAAGGGCAATAAAAGTGAATTATGACTAAACGCCTTCTCACTTAATGGTTTTAGACGGGGATCCCCAGCCCTGGCAAATACGTAAGAGGATTTTTATTTGTGAATGTGTTCCTGCAATTGATCTCTTTGATGACATTCTCATTCATAGAAAGAGTTTGATTTATGACTTTCGGAAGAATTGCGTTCAGCCCTTCCAGCTATAACCCACGCATCCCAGCTCCGCAGCGTGTTCCAGGGCTGGGAGACAACACTGCTCGCACGGATGGACAGCAGAGCCCCGTTCACAAGCCCCCAGCCAAGCCCCACTCGCTTCTGCGATGTAAGCGCTCGCACTCACTCGCACTCTCTCGCCAGGAGCCGCGAACGTCCCCGCCCGGATCCCCTGGCCCCAGAGCGGCAGAGCCTCGCTGGCATCTGTTGCTCGGTTTTAGCCCAAAGGACGGGGCTCACCCTCCACTTTGGGGTACGGCAGGGCCGGCTGGCAGGCAATTTGGTGGAGATTTCGGAAAGCCCGTCTTTGCCGCCTCCAGCAGAAGTGGGGAGCCCGAGGAAACTGTAACTTTAAAAGTCAGGGTTTCCTCTTTTCGTTATGAGTCTCACCTCTCAAGAAGGCTTACAAAGAAAAATATCTTCGGGTCTGCCCTCGCACCGCCCCCGAGAAGGATGGAGTGGGGAGGCCGGTTCCTCCCTAAATACTTTTTTCTTCCCCCTGCGTTTCTGCCACCCTTTTGATTTCACAGGCACTAACTTCTCCATTTCCTCTCCTCCTAGGACTGATTTCTTGGATTACTCGGCACGTGAGAAGTAACCAACTACATTCTTTGTGAGCTCTGATAAATTTTAAGATACGTTTTCTGAAATATCTTGCTGGCTGTTAAGCGCTGCTTTCTAGAATAACAGGATTATTTTAAAAAAAACCAACAAAACAACCAAACCAACCAAACGCCTTTCCTTTCGTTCTTGTAACAGGCTGGTTTCTGCAGGAGACGTTTATCCTACTGATTCTCTGTTACATTATGCCTGTAACAGAGAAAGTCCTCGTTCATGCTTTTGTTACAGCTCAGGATTTTCAAGCTTTGTATCCTCACAGATATAAGATGCCACTTTTGTATATTAAAAGGAACAAATCTCCGTTAAACCTGTGAACGGCTTTAATTTCTTTAGTTTGTTTTTCCTTCCCTTGTGAGAATCCTTACAATAAAGAAAATGAAAGATGTTTTCCTCTCTAATTAATGTCCTAAATTGCCAGAAGGGAAGAGCTCGTTGTCAGAACGTTGGATTTTGATTATAAGTAAATTAATGGTGGAAGGGATGGGGAGAGAGACCCGTCATGTTATCCATCTTGAAAGCAGAGAGAAAGAGAGGAGAAAGAGAAAGAAAAAAGAGAAAGCTCCTTGTAGCAAACAAGAATTTATTCTACCAAAAATACTTATGACAACGCATCCTAATGCAATACAAAAATAAAAAGAAAGTGAAGATACATTCCTATATGATCACTTTCTTACAGACCTCATATATTGCTTTCATAGAAGGACCTAGAATGTGGCTAGGTTAAAATTGAACACAACTAAAACTTCATAAGAAACGGCATATCAGAGGGAAGTAACAAACAGAAAATACTGAAGAGGGCAAGGGAGGGGAAAATAAAATTAATTCACTGGGGGAAAAAATTAAGAAGAGTAAGGAGGAGGAAAGCAGGACCCTTGGAGAGGACGTCTTAAATTTCTTAGTAATTCAGATGTTGCAAGTCAATTGTGGTGAGTGTGTCTGTAAAAAAGTCAAAACTGTCAGCAGAGATATCTACGGGACTGTCCAGAGATCCTGGCAAACTGGGGGAAACTGCATCTGAAAGCTGTAGGCAGGAATCTGTGGAGAAAACGTTAAAGTCCTGTAAAGAAGGGACATCTAGGGCCTCAGGACTGTCATTGTTCAGGCCAGCTGCACAGTTCTGGGCCATTGTTGAGAGGCAGTTTTGAACAGTGGGTGACTGATGTTGAAAATGTTTCAGATTTTTCTCATTGCTCGTTAAAGGCGAAACGGGGAAAGTTTGGGATTCGCCATTGTGCGCATTCTGCGCCTGCTGCTGGGAGAGGGCATTCTGCTGGAAAGCGTAGCCTTCCCGCTCCAGGAGAGCGCCGGAGACGTTGCTGAGGGCTTGCTCGAAGAGGGATTTCTCCTCCTCCTCCTCCTCTTCTTCCTCGTCCACCGCTTTTTCGGGGTCCTCTAGGTTCTTAAATTTCCCCTCGCTGTTTTGATTCTCCTTGCACTGGGTCTGTCTCTTGTGCTTCATCCTCCTGTTCTGGAACCAGACTTTGACTTGTCTCTCAGTCAGATCCAGCAAGGCTGCAATCTCAACCCTCCTTGGTCTACAGAGATACTTGTTGAAATGAAATTCTTTCTCTAGCTCCAAAAGCTGGGTGTTGGTGTAAGCCGTCCTCAGGCGCCTAGATCCACCGCTACCGCTATCGGGGATTTCAAGGGGGTCTGTTAAAAAAGAAAGAAAAAAAAAAAAAAAAAGAAAAACACCACCACCACACGCACCCCAAAGCATCACCGCCAGAACGGCGAAAGCAAAGACACACGGACACACATACAAAACAGATAAATGCACGGATTGAATTTCAGCACCCCAGCACATCGCATCCCGGGGGGGTGGGGGGGAGTGCTCTCTCTGCATGTATATGTCTATATCTATATGTCCATATAGCATAAAATAGCAACTGCAACAAAATGGCCGCCTTTGGATGCAGTAAACCCATTGTGTTGCTCTGCTGAGCGCCCGGTGCTGCGTGCCCCTCGGCCACCTCCGCCAAATCGCTGCCTCCAGCTCCCCAACCTCCCCACACCAGAGCAAACTTTATATTAGCCATACCGCAATTTATAATTAATGCATCAGCTGCTTAGCTGAGCGGGAGCAATCTATCACTCTTCATTACTGTCAAATATCCTAACTCTAGGACGGCGAGACAAGAGAGGTCAGCTCCAACTCAAATAAATCATCCCGCATTAGGCAAGTTTGGGGAAAGTTTGGGTTTCCATCGAGCCCCGCCAGCTCCGTCCTTCCCGCCCGCCCGCCCTCCGCCTCGTCCCCCCGCGAAGCTGGGGGGATGCGGGGAGCCAAAATATCGGCCCGGCGGGGCTGGCGGCACGTCTTTGGACTGACCTTTGTGGCTGAGGCAGGCAGGTCCAGCGGCTGAGGCGGAGGCCGAGGCGGGCGGCAGCGCGGATCGCTTGGACGCCTTTTTCTCTTTCATCCAGGGGTACTCCGGGGGCGGCGGGGCTCCGGCGGGGCCCGGGCTGCCGCTGCGGCCGCGGGGGCTCGCCTTGGGGCGACCGCCGCCGCTGTGGCGAGGGTGGCTGCCGGGGTTCAGGCTGGGGATGGTCTGCTCGAAAGGAGGAGGAATCAGTGTCGAGTGTGAAAGCGTCGAGTTCTTGATTGATGAACTTTGAAATGTATCACCGACAGGGGGAAAAGATGTCAGGCACTCAGCAAGCGATGGCTGGCTATTGATAAAACCGATCTCTCGCTCAAATGCGAAATTCATGGCCTTCAACTGGCAGCCCCCGCGGAGAAAAAGTTCCCTCGGATTCAGGGGCCTCGGGGGGAGGGGAAGGCCCAGGAAAAAGGAGAGAGAGGAGAAAAAAAATATAGCATAGAAGATCGCTGGTGGGGTGTTTTTTTTCTAATTCACTGATTACAGCCGTATGGGGACCGTGCTACTATTAAACTATTGAATTCATGGAGACAAGGTTGAAATTGGACCGAATTGGCTGTCACATGATTGCCTCTGCCCAATGACAATTTGGGCTTTAATCAAAAGAAGCCACTGTCTGTTTGATTGATCCAAAAAAGTCGGGAAGGAACGCCTCATTGGGGGCCAGAAAGGCTTTATTTACACTTTTTTTTAAAAGGGGAAATGATATCTCGAGTATCTATCCCCTTGGCGTCCTAATCTGAAATGATCGGGGGTGGGGAGGAGGGTGCGTGTGCGTGGATATGTTTGTGAGAGAGGCTGGGAGTGAGTGTGTGTGTGTGTGTGTGTGCGTGTGTCTGTGTGTGTGTGTGTGTGTGTGTGTGTGTGGCTGCTTGTCCTGCAGCCTGCTGCCTTCCTCGCATCCACCCGCACACTCTTCTCTCATTGTTTGGGACTGTCAGGAAAACGCTTTGCACCTCACAAATCATTTAAGCACCTCAATCTGACGCCTTGAGTCATTAACAAAGTAATCCATTAATCTTCAAAGTTTTGACACCGTCAGGCCCCCGCATAAGAAGTTGCACCCAGGCAGGAGTCTGAAGCAGAGGGTCTTGATTTTTTCCTAGGAATAGCACTTCCTCCAAAACTAGTTTCTCCTTCCCGACTCAGCCTCAATGGGCTCATTTGTAATTTTTGTTTGTTTGTTTGTTTTGCTTTGTGTTCTTGTTTGATTTTTTTTTCTTTCTTCCTTACTTTCTTTTTTTCCTTTTTTTTTTTTTTTAATTCCTCCCTTTTTTTTTTTTTTTGGTGGCTATCGGGTGTACAGTGCGGAGAACAATCGGTCGCCGGTGCTGAGCCATTGTTTACCGGGATCTTCCTCAGCAACCTTGCTTCGAGGGGAAGAGTCACATAGGCAGCAGCCCTGGCGCTTCATGACTTCCCTCTCCAGTTGGCTTCCCGGGATTGGACCGTAACACATAACCCTAGGAGAACCTCTCTGGGCGAGCCAAATCGCGAGGCTGCAAACGCGTCTGGCTGTTGCCTCTTAAAAAAAAGTATATATCCCGTGCCTTAGCTTGCAAACGATACTCCCGTCTGCTGGCATAATTTGCTTAATAACCGTAGTAAGCTGGGTCTGGTGAGTATTTTCGATTACCAGGAAATATATGGGCTGGTAGCGGGTTTGTTTTCAAGGGGCCAGACAGAGCGAAAATGCTGCGGGGTTCTGACTTGAGAGACGGCACTCGCCTCCGATGCTTGGCTCTTACCGCCGCCGCTTCCAATCACCCCTGCCAGGTCGAGGCAAGTCCCGAATTTGGATGCTTTTGGCATAGTTTTCCAACCATGCTGAGGCGACAAGGAGAGTGATGACAATGATGGCCACAATCACCAACCCGATGAATCCTATGGTCACAGCCGCCCTAGAGAGCCAGGATGGGGCTTGGTTGCCCGCGGAGCCCGGGGTGCACGGCGGGGTGGGGTGCGCTGGGGGCCGGGGGGAAGGTGCTTCCGAGCCGCTCTCTGCGTCCTCCAGGAGACAGAAACCATCGCCAGCGCGATGAGGTGCCGTCTCGCTTTATTTTCGGAGTTGCCAAACAGAGGTCGGCAATCGTCTTCGTAATTATATTAAAAAAAAATTTAAAAAATAAAAAAAAAAAATCACCAAAAACGGGGGGAGAGGGGGGAATAGAAAACAAGACCCCAAGCACTCAGTGGATCAGTCTGCATCCAGTCTGCACGAAGCGCATTTTAAAAATCGGTTTTAAGTTAATGCACCCACAAGATATAGCAT
Source organism: Parus major (assembly GCF_001522545.3). Taxonomy (NCBI): domain Eukaryota; kingdom Metazoa; phylum Chordata; class Aves; order Passeriformes; family Paridae; genus Parus; species Parus major. The sequence continues at coordinate 33,139,322 of NC_031769.1, forward strand.
ATCTGCGAAGGCATTGGAGAGAGGGGGAGGGGAGGGGCCGAGAGGCTTTAAATGGGCTTTTTGGTGGTTGCTTGTTTAAATAAAATATAGAACGAGACTTGTCATTTAATCCCTCAAAAGGGATGCCTTACAAATATCGATGCTGTTGGAAAATGCAAGGGTTTAATTTTCTTGCTTTTAGTCCAAACAAAGCTCTGGTGGTGTCTGCCCGCGATCAATCTTGGCCGCCAAAAGGTTTGACAGCTACTGGCCCTTAAGAACACATTTAAAGCTTCTTGCTCTTTCCAAGATCAAATGTGGCCGTGAAAAGAGGCAGAGCAAGAAACGCAAGTAAACAAGGAAAAAAGCTGCTTTTAAAATATGCTGGCAGAGGACTGGGCTGCTTGTGGGAAAAGTCCGGTTTTATTTTGCTTCTTAGTGCCTACGTTTTCTTTTCTTTTCTCTGATTTCTCTTTTTTCCCGTCTGGAAAATATTGGGACTAAGAGCAGGATGACAAATAATAAAGAGAAAGGTTTGGACTTTAACCAGGCTTTGTGAGTGAAACCTGTGTGGGTGTCTCTATTCTGCACATTTGTTTCTTGTGGTCAGTCTAATACAAAAACCACCTGGAACAAAACATTTGCAGAAAGGACGCGAAATTCTTGGGAAAATCAATTACTGCTGCCTCCAGGGGAATATTTTAATCGGACGAATCTTAAATGCAAAATTACAAACTCTTATTTGCAACCTACAGGCTCTGAAGAGAGGATTGAATACGGTTTATGGAAAGAAGGGGGGAAAATCGCCTGTATTTTTCTTTCTTCGGGGTGGGAGGGGAGTGAAACGCCAACTTCCTTCTATTTGAATATTTTCCTAAATGTAATTCGTGGTGCTAAAGGAACCACGCAGTAAGTATCGTGACTGTACCGTTACCTTTTGTTGTATCTAACCTAACTGATCCGACAGCTGCGGGGGGGGCGGCTTGAATTTTATACGGGTGCTCCTTTGAAACGAGCATTGTCTTGCAATGTTGCAAAAATGCTTCTTTCGCCTACAAAAGTAATAATCAGTCGCTGGTCTGTACTGGGTAATAATCAGGTTTCAGTGAAAAATATTAGCCTACATAGCCTTTCCTTCCACGGTTAAATGTCTATATATACAATAAACAGCAGAGTATAAATCTATTTGCTATCCTTTCCTTTGACTGGGCATGCTTTATCTATTTATGCAGAAAAGCTCTATATAGATTCACGGATGCATGACAATGTTTCAGCATCAGGCAAGGATGGTTCTGGGAACAAGGTAAAGCCCAGAGATTAATAATATTTCAGCATGAGACCAAAATGGCGACATTTTTTTTCTGTGCTCTAAAAGATACAGATGGTGAACAGCGTGCGTTATTATCTACACAGCATAGGAATATGTCTTTATAAACGTGCAGGGGTATATTTTACCTAGTCTATTAAGGTCCGTTTTGATTTATCTTTCAAGTTTCAATCTAAAAATTACGGACATTTCGCCTGAAAGGAAGAAAAATCGGATTTAAGCACAAGCTTGCGGGTTTCTCCTCCAGTACCTCGAGCCGATTCGGACCGGGGACCCCTACGGGAGCCCGTTTGGGGCCGGGACCGTCTCCCTTCTACAGTACCGTGTCCCCCCCACCCCGACACAAACACACACCCGCACACACATCCGCAACCCCCCCGCAGGAAGAAACGGAACACAAGGCTCCCCTCCCCCACACCTTCAGGCTGCCGTGGGAGGAAAGGCGGCTCAGCAAAAATGAAATCAGTAAAATACATATATATATAAAAAAATTAATTCGGGGGAAAAACATAGTGAAAGGAAAAGGTAAAAAATCCACTTCTTAAAGGAGAAGGGAGGAAGGGCGGGGGTAGCGAGTGGAAGTAGAAGCAGAGCGCACATCCACCCCCCAGCGCACTGGCGGTTCAGGCAGATCCTGCTCTCCCCACCCTGCTCCCCGGTGCTGGCGGGGTTCCGCAGCCTCGGCCGCCCGGCTCGGGGCTCCAGCCCAAGGACCAGGAGACCCCTCCGAGCCCGCACCCACGCGGGGCTTTATGCTGCGCTCCGGTGCCTGTGCTTCCTACACACCCTTGTACAGGCACACATACACACACGCACACACACACACACACCCCCGGCGCTGCTCCGCGGCCGATCCCCCAGCGGAGCCCACGGGGAGGGGGAGATCCGCGCCCGCCGGGCACCGCGCAGCGGGTGCGGGAGGAGGCGGCGGCCGCGGGCCCTGAAACCCTGCTGGAAGAAAGGGAAGAAAAAAAAAAAAAAAAAAGGAGGGGGGGGGGGGGGAAAGGAAAATCTCTCTCCCTGCCTATGAAATGCTGAAAAGGCGTCTCGGGGCCCTTCGGGTGAGCAGATCCTCGTGTAAGTTTACAGACGAGTTTCCTAGCTCCCCACGTCACGAAGGGCTCTCCATTCCCCTGCGCTGCAAAGAACATATTCTTAACTCTTTATTATTCAGAATAAAAACTTTATTTTTTTTTTTCCAGAACGTGAGCAGCAAGGAATGTATAACTTTCAAAACAAATCTAGCCTTTTCAGCTTCACACACTTTTTGCCTAGCTGGATGTTACAAGCATAAAGTATTCAAACGGCGATCTTTTTTCCCAGATTTTATTGCATCGTCATCATCATTATTATCACTATTTTTAATAAAAGGAGTTAATAGGTTCCTTTCAAATGATAATTCTAACACGTGCCGATATGCCATCTAATATATGGCCTCCTGAATATTCAGGGTACAGATATTTTATATATATATAAATATGAACAAATGGGGATAAATAAAATTTTAAACACTTAGATTATTCAATGTTTGCGAAAAAAAAATATAAATAAATCTGAATGTTCACCAGCATACACACATTGAAAGACTTACACGTATCAATAATTGTCCAGGAAGTCCCTGTCCAAGCGCTTTTGATGTCTTTCTTGCTATTTAAAAGAAGTGCAATAAAAAAAATTGCTTCCCCGTGGGATCAATCATGTACGAACAAATTCACATTTAAGAATTCCTTTTATAGAAAATTTGTTCATATACCCTGTTTTGATAAAAGTGTAGAAGGTAAAGTATAAAGCCTCTGCATACTCCCAAAGTGAGACACAAGGCTACAGTTCAAGAAGATAAATATCCACTAGTGAAACTATAGAGCAATTCAAGCAACAAATATTGCTACGTCACATAAACTAGAAAACGCTTTTACGAAAGGAAACAAAACAAACCAAAACGAACAAAAGAAACGAGAAGGGAAGGGGAGGGCACATGTTGGGGGGAGGAGAGAGAAGGGAAGGGATGAGTACTTTCCAAAACTTGGGGGCTTGGTGTTCCTCTTAGTGTCTCCTGTCTCTTACAGATGAGTGAGTTTGGGCGCTTCCTGAATTCTTCCCTGAGAAGGATGGTGAGCGGTAAGGTCTGTGTATGTTGGATGCGGATCACAAGGTCCATGGTGGTGATTGTTGGCCATTGGCCCAGCCCCGCTGTAGTCCATGTTGGCAGAGGGAGGATGAGGGAGATGAGTTAGACCAAAGATGGAAGGCCCAGAATTGGTCATGGTCTCCACGTAGTTGCCCCCTACATAGACGGGGCTTCCCTGTATATGTGGATTCCCATAACCGTTGCCTTGAAGAGGATGAGTATCATATTCAGGTGTCACAGCTGCTGTGCCCGTGTATCTCTTTTGAGGAGGTGGGCAATTATTAAGAGGAGCAGTATACGATGCAGGGATGCCATAGGTGTTTTGATGAGGCTTGTTAAATGGTGGAGGCGACTGGGGCTCATAGGGAACACTGTTTACTAAAGAATGCATAGAGTTTAGGTATCCCCCAGCAGCTGGAGGGACGGGGCTTCTGCTTGGGGACTGTCCTCCTGAAGAGGTCATCATACCCTTTCCCTTTTGATCCTTTTTGTATTTCATTCTGCGGTTTTGAAACCAGATTTTGATCTGTCTTTCTGTGAGATTGAGCAAATTAGCCATTTCTACCCTTCGTGGCCTGCAAAGGTACCTATTGAAGTGGAACTCCTTTTCCAGTTCTACCAGCTGGGCACTTGTGTAAGCTGTACGGGCTCGCTTAGAGGAGGCTTGCCCTGGAGGGCTTTTATCACCAGCACAACTCTCACCTATGTAAATCACACAAAGAACACAATCAGCATGGTGAACCTACACACGGCAACATGAGAAAATGGCCAGCAACACCAGCACATGGAGAGTCCAGCTCCCAAAGTGAAGATGGATGCCCATGCATGCAACGTGTACTCCCCCATGGCATGAGCTCAGCTGCACCAAGCCCCAAGCCTCAAAAGAGTTCCTTCACCTAACTCGTGTCACTATACGACTACACTTGCTTCCCTTAAGAATGACAGCATGCAACATATCTTGAGTTTGGTAAAGAGGTGCAAGGAAGGTCCAGGGAAACACAGTGAGGTTTAGAAACTCTGAAAGTGAGCCAGTGGCTCTGCTGACAGAGTGGGATCAGGGTCTTCAAGAACTAGCTGTTCTCCATTGCTGTAAAGACTTAAAGCCCTTTTTTTTCTGCAAACCTGTATATATATATCTATATATCGATATAGATCAGCTACAAATGCCTGAAAGTTAGCTATCTACAATAGAAAATTTTAACATATAAATATAGAATTGTCAGTATAGAGGATTTTTTTATCATGTCTGTTTTATAGCATGAGCATGTGGTAGTGATTGGGAAGTATAATATATATAAAGAAGAACATCCAGTATCTAGGCTTGCATATAGGTATAGAGATACATTTAAATATTGCTGCTTTTTAATAAAATAAATACATTATATGGAAGGCTGTAAGCAGCAGTGTTACCACAGCTTTAAAAAGCAGACTGGCAAAATATTTGCCAAAGTTTTGAACTCTATTTCCAAGGAACATTTAAGCAAAAAAGAAGTCAGAATAAGCCTGACTTCTGAGCTTTGGAGCTAGTACTGGTGTTATCAGTTTGGGTTTCCTTGAGTAATAAAAGCCTTGATATACACTTCCATCCCTCAAATAACATTTTATGGGCTGAAGTTTATAGCACTCCAGAATGATTTTTGTTTACCAGGCTTGTAACTTTGCCAATCAGCTTATTAAAATAGGAATAGGTTCTGACTGCACACAGGGCATTGATCCTGCCTGCACATGATTATGAGCTATTTTATTCCCGTTACACTTCAGCAGAGATAGGTCACTGTCTTATTAATCTAACAGCACCATGCCAACAAAGTACTCGGGACAAGCCTCTGGCTTAAGGCCTGGGCTGCTCCACTCTGACATGATTTACTGAAGGGGGGATTACCTAAGAAATGTGATAGATGCTGGAGGGCACAAGTGGTTCTGCCACTAGGAAGCAAAGTCAGTTCAGACCCATTCTGCAAGGCTGGGAAAGTTTTGTATGGTTTTTTTTTTTCACTTAGCTCCCCTCAGTGAATAAGCTGAGTGATGCCATGCCCTTTCCAAAAGTTTCATGGGGTCAGCTCAGAGGGTAAAAAAACCCCCACCCTCCCCTCCCTGAAGTGAAGGTGGGTAAGACAGCCCTCCTCCCCACCAGATGCAAAGTCAGCCCAGGAATACCCAGGGAGAGGGGGAGCATGTTTCATACCTGAACTGGAACTGCTGTTTTTCTGCTTTGTGTTTTGCCGAGACTCCTTCATCCATGGGAATATCTGTTTGGAAACGGTGGGTGAGTTAAGAGCTGGGCTCTTGGTAGGGTTGGCCGGGGCAGGGTTGCTGCTGGCATTTTGAGATGGTGAGGTGGAGGACGGAGGTGGAGGTTGTGACTGCTGGGCTGGAGGCTGTTGCGGTGGAGCCTGTGGGTCACTGAGGCTGGGGGGCTGGAGAGTCTGGCTGGGGAGGGTCCTCATGCAACTCTCACTGATGTCATTGGCCTTGTGGTGGGACACAGAGCTGCCAGGGGACTGGAGGGAGCACGCGGGGCGATGGTACTCAGTTTCCACAAGTGATGAAGATGGAGGATATTGCTGCTGACTCGCATTATAAGTGAAACCATTTGCTCCTTGGTAGGGGTAGGCACCATAGATTGCAGAGCTGTCGTAGTAGGTCGCTTTTTGCATTTCGTTGTTTCCCAATATTTATTTCGCAAACTGACAGGGTCTTGACACCCTTGGAGAATAACATTGGCACCCCTCTGTCACGTGGCGCTCTTCCTCCAATGGCCTCTCCGGGCAGACCTGGGGTGTGGGGAGAGCAGAGCAGGGTGAAGAAATGGTACAAATCCATCTTACTTTCAATAGCTAAGTGACATGAAAGCCATAAAAGAAAAAGTGGTCAGCAATATTTAGCAGCATGACTTGGCCTCAGGCGTGGAGCATTTCGATATAAAAGCTGCCTGGATTTACTGGCAGCTACAAATATGTGCTTTGCTGCATCGGGATAGAGGCTTTCTAGGTTTGTTTTTTTTTAATATTTCTTTCTTCCTAAGGAGCAGAGCAGGCGGGTTGATCGTTTATCACCAAGAGGCTGTTTTAATACCGGTCTCTGAGATAAGGGTGATCGAGGAATCGGTAATGCAAAGGGGCTGGGCTATTACCTCAGTCCAACTCTAAGATCAAACCCTCTCCTTTACCCAGCGTCATTTTATTTTTAGCCTTTCTCTCCTGGTTATGGCTCTTCATACAACTTCAAAGAAATATATGAGATGGTTCTTGTCTACGTGTGTCAGGGGGCAGGAGCGGGGTGGAAAGGTTTGCTAGGCAGAGATATTTAAACACCCCGAACCCAAGTGATGGATCTTGGCTTGTCTATGAAATGCTCGATAGGAAAATAAACGAAGCCAGCACCTTCTCCCCTCTGTGCCCGCACACCACCCCGAGCCGCCTAGGTCACGCACCCTGGCAGCGGTGGTTTCTGCCCGGGTGAGCCCCGCCCGCTGCTCACAGCGGCTCCTCTCGATCCTGGAGCGTGGCTGGAGCCGCTCCACAGAGCCCCCGAGCCTGCCTCCCACTTGCGAGTGGGTCTGGAGCCTCAACTGCCCCCGGCGCTGTGCAAAGACCCTTCAGCGAGGCCAGCAGGGGCGGTCGATGGTTTGGTTTTTTCAGCAGTTATTTTTAAGACAATAACTTTTCATGGAATCAGCCAGATCCTACCTGTTAAAACATGATGGATTGGGGGAAAAAAACACACCAGAAACCTGAAAAACCAGCGTTCATCTCCATGACCACGGCTTGAACTTTCCTTCCAACTTAGCGATAATAGGTTCTGTCTTGGAAACTGCTATGTAATTTGATGTATGAGGGTCACTTGGCTGGGGAGAGGGTGGACACAAACTCAGAGAATGCTTCTCCTGCCCGGGCAAATCCCTTCCCCCCACTTCTTTTTTTTTTTTTTTTTTGGTCCCCCATCCTCTTTTCTTCCCCCCAACCCCCCCCCCCCCCAATTATAATCTACTCGTCACCTGCCTGAAAATAACCAATTAAAAAATCGCCCGTATTAATGAGAGAGGAGACCTGTGTATAACCTCCGATCTAGGAGGTGTTTCCACACGCACTCATATTGTTCTCAGAAACTGAAGTGTGTTCCTCACCGTCCCCCTAACCCCTTGCTGGCAAATAACCACGTCTTTCAGATCAGAAGAGCCTCTTTCCTTTTACCACTTTCCCTGTACTTAAGCAGCTGGATATTTCCCCCCTAAAAACACCTAACAAGGACAAATGCTTAGGGGCGAAAAGCCTTACACAACACAAGCACCAAACGAGCTCATTCTACGCCTTTCAAGTTATACAAGTTCTTAGAAAACAGTATTCCCTTTGTTAGATCGTAACAAAATGAAGGTAACACACCTACAGCAGGGCGGTTACCCTGTTATTGCACTAATCAAGCTCTTTGGATGCTATTAAGCTAATAAGCCGATGGAGATCTGAGGCTTATACACAATTTCCAGCTCCTCGCCTCTCCTTCCCTGTGCTATCGAGGCCTGGTGTGATTTTTCTCAATTCCTTTGAAAGGGAGACCATAGACACCACTAGCAAAGGAGAAGGAGGAAACAATCAGCCAGCGGTGATTTCACAAAGGCACCCGCCTTTCATGACCGCAACACCAAATATTTCACCTTCCTTCGGCCGCTGCGAAGTTTTGTGGCGCTGGCAGGACGCGCAGCACGGAGCGGGGATGCGGGGTGCGCTGCTCCCGTAGCTGCCGGCCTGCAGACAATAGGCAACTTTACTTGGAAGGAAAAATATTATTGGAGCTTCGGCCGTCTGCCAGCAAGTAAAAAAAAAAAAAAAAAAAAATCAGATCCCGAGTTTGGGTTCGCCAAGTTAATCACTTCCTACAAAGTTATAGAGAAGCGGGGGTAACCTGAGGAGCTCCCGGTCATTCCAGGAGAAAGTGGGAATAGCGGGATTAAGAGCGACAACGACCACGACAGCGTCCTAACGGGAAAGGGGAGAGGAGGTGCATTTACCACCCCAGCCGGTGCCTGGGATGGGAAGAGCTCTCCTCTCCCCTTCGAAGACAAAAAGGCAGGTCTTACAAACACAAACGGGCCCCCAATCTTTCCAATGCCTGTTTTATCGGCTCCATCTCGGTTTGTGCAATACACGGCTCTGCACTTTACCAACTTCTCCCCCCCCACCCAGACAGCCCAGAAACAGCAGATGAAAGTTGCTTGAGGAAGCAAGTCCCCTTGGTTTCCCTCACTCCCCACTTCAGCTCTCTCCTTCCTTGCGCTTCCCCCCTTCCCAAGCACATCAGATCTTTACCCTGTAACTCCCAACCGAGCCCCAAAATCTAACTCTAGGACGAAAAAACAGGCAGCCCCCCTGAAAGATTTCCTGAAAGATAAAGACAAAGTTGAGGGAAGGTGGGGGGTGGGGGGAAGAGAGGAGAGAGAGCTGCCTGAACACGAAGTGTAAGGGTATCAGTCACTGCCTGGAAGGAAGCCCCAGCTTGTGAACTCTTCTTGAACCGACATTTAAGTCTACGGTCATAAATCACTGGGACATAAACTCCGCCATTCACGACTGATAGCAGCGTATTTGTGGCCTGCTTACCTTAACTTCTGACGACTGAGGCGGAAGCCAGCATGCTCGCTCTCTCTCTCTCTCTCTCTCTCTCTCTTTTTTTTTTTTTTTTTTTTTTTGGAGGCGACACAAGCCAGAGAGCAGGGGCTGTCTGCCCCAACTCGATCCCTGTGGCCGCGGGGTGGGCACCGGCTCAGGGCTCAGCTCATCCGCAGCCGGCACCCCCCGGCCGGGAGGGGCGAGTCCTGCCCCGCACGGGATGGGGTCGGCTGCTCCTCACACCCGCCTACCCCTCTCCCCTGACGCTTCAGGCTGCGCACCCCACCCCGAGCCGGTCCCCGGCGTACCGGGCTCCCCCTGTGCGGGCCACGGAGGACGGAGATGTTTCCCAGGGCTGCTCTGGGAAGGGAAAGGAGAGAGAGGGAAGGAGGAGGGGGGGCGGGGGGGGAGTTAGAGTGGGAAAAAAAAGGAAAATATAAAAAAAAAAAAAAAAAAAGAAGGAAGAAAGAAAGGCGGCCGCCTGGGGAAGCATGGGGCAGGGTGGGGGCTGGGGAGGGAGCGCAGGAGCACGGCAGTGAAGGAGTGCGGCCCCCCCGCACCCGGGCGTCACCGAAGTCCAGGAAAATTATGCTAATGAAGACAAACGGCGCTCACAAAGGGTCGCTCTCACCAGCCTCCAGGGTGCTGCTGTGGGGCTTTGAGTTTGTCCCTCTTACCGGTGGGCTTGGGGGGCAGCTGCAGAATAGCCCCTCTACCGCTCCCCACGGCCGGGAGCCCCGCACAGCCCCGGCTGAGTCCCGGGGAGGGGAGCAAAGCCCGGAGAGCCAACCGAAGCCCACCAGGATCCCCGCTCTGGGCAATGCTTTCAGAGCCACGCTGGAAATCATTAGAGTTACTAATTATTAACTCATGCATGCGTGAACGCACACACACACAGATGTACGCACAGACACCCCCCTGCCCCCCTGAAATATCCCCAGCTCTCGGGACGGGCACAGAGGCGCTCACGCACGCACATGTGCTGCACAGACGGCTCGGGGTGCCCGCAGCACCCCGTGGGGACTCGTGGGAGGGAGCCTCGCGTGGATGCGGGCCCGGAGCCTCGCAGCTCGCCCTCGCCCGCTTCCAGCGGCACCGCCTCTTTCCCCCGCGCCGCGGGGTTTGGGGGTGCTGCTGTCCCCCCCAGTTTCCTGCCACAGAAACACGGCGGTGACCGTGCAAACGATAACTTAAACAAAGTTCCAGATCCTGCCCGTGTGGCAGACGGTAACGGGGTTCTGGGCTCCGTGCATTAAGAGGAGCCTGCGAATAAAATCTAGGTGTAAACTTGACGTTACTTCGTTAATTAAGGCATTATAAATATAACTAGTCCGTTTAAAGCACGAGGGAACCCAGCGTCATCTTTAAACACAAACAAAGCGAGGGGGAAGCGAGAAATAAAAAGCACTATAAGGCTGGGGTGGCCTCTTACGCATACCAATGGTTTTTGTCATTTATGGCTATGCAAGATTTATGACTTCGTGCACCAAAGCTGTAAACAGAGCACTAAAACAGAAAACACTTGCTCCTTATGGCATAAGTGAGAAGGCACCACATGAAAGGGGAAGCGGCCAGCGTAGGAGGAGAGAAGAGGCAAAAATCCTTCGTATGCGTTTTGCTTCAAACAATCCTGTGAATGTTGCTTTGGAAGAAAAAAAAAAAAAAAAAAGTCTTTTTAGTCAATAATCAACCCCACACTTTCTTCTGAAACTGCTGATCTGCCATTCGCCCACTTGCCCGGCCAAATACTCAGAGGCAGCGCTGCGCCCCGACGGAGCCCCCCGGACTGGCGAGGAGGATTTGGACAGGGAGAGAAAAGATGGGGACTGCCGAAACCTGCGGACACCGGGGAGCCTCCCTGTTTGGGGGGCCCCGCCGAAAGCCGGCCGAGTTTTTCCTAGGAGCGCGTTTCAACTTGGGAGCCATCTCCAGCGGGATATTCTGACTAAATGTCTGTATTTAAGAGCGGGGAACGGGAAGCGGGGGGAGGTTTTTTTAAAAATGAAAGGATATGTAAGGACTTTAATCGTGAGAACCGGAGTGGTTCATAGGAATATGGAAGTGTTTCTTCCATTCATCTTACTGCCTGCAAAGAGTATTTTGCGAGATTTCTCCAATTAGTCCCGTTTCCCCACGCCCCCTCTCTCCCCAAAGAGGTAATTTTAAACATGAGAAGATGATTATTTTTTTTTATGTCTCCTATGATGTCGGGATAAGTGTCCCAACGCACAGATCCCCGCTGCTTTTATCTGTCTTTCCCTCCCAGAGGCCGAATATTTTCTTTCTGCTCCATTCCGCGGAGAAACATAGGGCTCAGCTCGGGGAGGGACGGGCAGTGTTTGGGGTTGATTTCTGAGTCAGAAATGACCTGCCTTTTCTCCCCGAAGAGTCCCACTCTGTGGTACTCCCTCCTGTCCCTCCCCCCACCTCCCCCGAATTACTATTTTCCGAATAAAATAATGCCTGTAAAGCGCCTTGTCCTTGGATGCCCCGAAATGGAAGCAGGCAGCACCATAATTCAGGGCTGGTTCTGGGGGATCTCTTACAGACGAAATAGCAAGGCAGAGAGTTGAGGGAGAAGGGGGACAGTTCTGAAAGTGGTGCCTGTCCAAGTCGTTAGAGAGTTAGAAGAGGATATCAGCTGAATTACAGAAGGACTGGACAAACGAAGAAAGCCGTGGTCAGTCTAAATTGTTGTTTATATTTTCTAACACTAGAGAGGCAACGCACTCTTTGGTATTTTCTCAACAGACTGAAGTTATTTACACAACTCGCCGAAATCCCCCTTTCCTCCAGAACTATTCTTGCTTTCTTTTACTCTAGAGCAGGACTATATTATTTATGAGTGTTTTAACTGGGTCAATATGCAGCCAAACTGGGTCATAAATCAGAGAAAAGGCTGCCAAGTAATTTAGCTGCAATTAAAGCCTGGATTTTATTTTTGAGGCACATTTTGGCCCATTTCAAAATACGGCAACGCCAATCTTTGCTTTAAGACACACAGATGGGAGCAAAAGAGCTCTCCTTCCCTTGCTGAAGAAAGAGGCACCGTGCTTCAGTGTGGCGATAAGGGGAAATAATTTTTGGGGTCGATTCTGCTTCGAGAGCCGCTTTAAAGAGCAGGAAAACGTGATAACATCCCAAACATCACTCTGAAGGTCTCTGCAGAACGGCCGCAAATAGCTCCGAGTGGAAATAACCTTTTTCTGTTGTTGTGCTCTCACTGGAGTTTTTGTCATCGTTCACTTTTCTCCCTCTCTTTCTGACCCCTTAGAAGATGAGCAATTACAAACAGATCGTAAATGAACACAAAATGGCTCAACAGGAATAAACGAGAGGCATGGAGAGAGCTGGAGGAAAGCGAGTCCCAGGGCTCCAACCTTTCCCAAAGCCGGAGCACACCGGGGAAATAGGGTTTCATTTAGCGTTTTGCCCTCTTTGGATAGCCAAGCGATCTTTAATTTTTGTCATTTTAAATTGATTTTATATCTCCGCATTCATATTGATAAGTATACGCAAATACTTACATATTTATATATATGGATATATCTATATTTCTGTAAGCAAGGGCATGGATATTAATTTAGAGCTAGTGTAAGTTCTCCTAGAAGATACTTTCCACTCCTCTCCTTTTTATTCTCTCTTTCCAGATGCCCATTCAGAGAAGCAGAATAAACCTCCACATTTTCAAGGCTGATTTATTGTTAGGAGCCGTGCCTGGCTCTTGGTTCAGCTCCTTCTCACCGCGGAGAAATAAAGAGGAGCGCCTTGGCTCATTTGGGAAGGGGAAGCTTTGCCATGGAGCTGAGCACTCATGCAGCGCTACTCGCACAATAAACAAAGTACCACTAAAGCATCATAAATAAAATGGCAGCACGATCGCACAGTCATCGATTTACGGAGCGGCAGCGGCCGAACAAACACCCATAAAACAACAACCACCGCCGCACACTCGAGCACGACCCCGACCGAGGAGCATCACACACCCCCCACATCGTTTTCTCCGGCTTGCCCAAATACGTAAATAAATAAACACACAAACACACAAATAAAATAATAGAATAAAATGAAGGGGGGAAATATTCAAACACGACAGTAAAAGAGGCTTCCCATCTCTAGCCGGTCATAAATAATGTTAAAATGGCAATCGAGGGGCTGTAGCGGAGGCAGCTGGCCATCAACAGCAGTGTGGGATCTCTATGGAGAAAAATAAATAAAGAAGCAAACTCTGCCTGCTCTGCTCGCTGCAAGGGTAGAGTTGAATATTTACCACAGCAAATTGAAACAAAGGGGGAAGCAGCCTGGCTCCGGGTGCACACACACCCGCACGCACACACACGCACTCATTCCAGCCTCTGCTACTGACCTTTGCCTCGAACAGCAATAACTCACCACATAAATGAACAATCAACGGAAATACCTTAAAATAAAATCCATCCTTTCTAACGAAGCATTTCGTCCTCTCGGCTCGACAATAACCTTTCCATAAGGAACGAAAGCTGTCAGCGAAATGGCCAGCTCTTGTGGGGACGGTGATGGGGGCAGGAGAAAAAAAAAAATAATAGAAAGCAGTGCTTGCTCTGAACAGAAACTGGAAAAGCGTAATCGCAGACGGAGCCAGACCGGGTCTCCACTCCAAATGCCACAATAATGCGCTGTATTATGTGCTCACGTGGTCATACGTCAACTTAAATCCTTTTATTTGAAATAGGGAATCATTGAAGGAACAGGGTTTCTTAGCACGAGCCTTCGCTTTTTAAAGCCTTAACCCAATATGTTAAAGAAGAGTTTTAAGGGAGGGGGGAAAAAAAATCTAAGAGATGCAGATGACTATGGGGGGAGATTGGTCTGATTCTCTTTCCTCCCACACCAATATTTCTTTACACAAAACCCACTGGAAGGTAAGAGGAATTCTTATAACGCTGCTCTTCGATACTTAGCCTAATTAACCGGCGTTGGTTCCCCAGGCCCGCCACTCTGCTCCACGTCGCATGTCGTCTGCGAGCCCAGAAGAAAGCCCAAATCTTAATGCTATTATTTCCAGCCCCCTTCTAAACGGGACGATTACCAGCCGTCCCCCCACCCCCAGCTCCCTCTACCCTGCCATTGTACAGGGCTTGCTCAACTCCCACACGCTACATCAGGGCTCCTGTAGAAACTAAAAAGACCTGTAATTACCTGACAAAGGCAAAAAAGAGTCTCTTCTAAGAGGCTAGTTGATTTTTGTCCTCGTAACACACTGTGAAGAATACACCTTTCTTCACTGGCGTGCTTCTGATTTTTGCAAAATCTTTTGGGACCTTGCTGTTAAACCTGTGCTTACGCATTTCCTATACAGCTAGTTTGAGTGATGCACAAAATTATAGGTTTCTAACGCTGGGGAAAAAAAAAAAAAAATTGGGGAGGGGGGAGTTCTTTGCCTAAGGGGAAAAAATTAAGAAAAAAAGGAAAAAAGCAAAGTTGTATGTGGCCCCTGGGCCAGGCTGCGTCGCCTGTGTGTGAACCCATCACATCTTCCCTGAAACACTGTTTAACTTGTGCTATTGACACAATAAGCTAAACAAACAAAAAAAAACCCCTCCACTCACACAACTTTTCTGGAAGGAGTCACAGTAAACCAGATAGTTCACGCTTTTAACGTGCTCCTGGCTCAGTTCTGTGACTCCAGCATTGTGCATCATCATGTATACATCCTTGCCTAAATCACCATCTCCCAGGAGCTCTAAGAAGCTAACTACATATCCCCTCTTACAGTTTCACCTACACTTCATTGAAAAGAATGTAAGGAGTTTTCTTTTTAAAGATGAATTTCAGTGTTATGGACAAGCCTTATTATACTCTTGCCTGGATTGTAAAAATGGGCCACTGGAATGTAAACCCATTCGTAACAGTGTACAGTAGTGGCATTGCAACAAAGTCAGCATGACGTTACAGCAGGAGAAAACTTTGCAATTTTTCACATGGAAGTGACTAAGCTAGTACCAGGGTATACATATATTATCGCTGACTAGGAACTGAAATAAAAGCTGCAGATTTTTTTGAAAAAAGAGGGGACATCAGGCACACTCGACATGCCCGAATCTCTATCAGCATTCCTGGTAACTCCACAGCACTCATACTTATAGTACACCAAGACCGATATTTGCTTCAGATGGATTCACGGCTCTTTTAAATTTGGTGCGTTTACATCCCACAGAAGAAACACATAGAGAAGTTCTTCTGCAACAATGAAACTGAAATTAATGGGGAATGGAGCAGATGTTGAAAAAAAGCAAATCAAGTCTTTCTTGGGGCTGTTGTAAAAAGTTATCGACTGCTTTGCGTCAAAAGTAGAAAGATGGCTTTAGAAGTTACAGTCTTGAGCAAATAGAAACTACAAAAGCAATAAATCACAATCATAAGTCATCTGAAATGCCTTAACGCTAGCTGTGGCTATTGGCTTCAAAACCCTGTTTCTGTGAACATCTTTATTGGTATTAATGGTCAAGTTAATCCTAAAACTACTGTTTAACAATTAACTTGGTGTATATAGTGGGGAAACTAATTAATTCTTAAGAAAAGTAACTTCTTGACGTGTGAATACCTTTCACAGAATGTGCTTTGGGAAGGCAGAAGGGGGAGTCTGCCTAACTTTGTGCTGTCCTGAGTTGCAGCTGAGAATTATTCCCTTTCGCCGAATTTGGAGAAAGTTTTGTTTGCTCTAGTAGCGTGATTACGAGGTTTCAGATGCAAATTCAAGTGATCTTGCGAGTCGAAGGCGCTAGACTTCCTCGCCACGCCATTTATTGCTTTGTTCCTGTTCCTGGACACTCAACGTTGTGTTTTATTACCTTGATGATTTGGAGACCCGAAAGACTGTTTCTAGCAGAAAAAATGTGGAGCTTATCAGTAGGTGTGCTACTGATTTCTCTGTGCTTTATACACACGGCTTCGAGCTGAGTTTAAATTCCAGACTCAGTAACAACAAACAGATCTGAGTTCATAACGTGCCTTCATTAAGGGAGACCCTTTGTGCCCGTTCTGGCATTAATAGCCACTCTTAGCATTAATGCTATTTAAAGTTACCTTCAATAGAATTAGAATTTTTACTGTGCTTCAAGTTTACTTTTATGCCAGTTGGTAAGAGGTGTGCCTATCAGTCCCATGTGGAGATGAAATGGGAATCACCCGTACGATATAAGTACTTATTTCCTCGCTACCTCGAAAGATTTGCAATCTGCTGGGACGCAGAGCTGTTTACCTACATCCGTGCGTCTGATAAAGTTGGTCTTTGATCATTCCCAAGTAGATAAAAAGAGCAGCGTTATCGACTGTGCCCTTGTGAGAGGAGTTCTGCTCAGAGTCAGCTGAGTCTGCCGGTGTTGGGTCAGTTAAGGAATCCCAAATATCTCTGCCCGCAATGCTGTGGGTACATGCCACCGGAGGAAGGTTCCTTCGTACCGTGTTTTCGCTTTCAATTTCCGAACACAAGCGTGAATAGACATTTGCAGCGCCTTTTTGTAGTTAAGATTTAAGCAGCTCATTAAGCCAACACAAAGAACCCTTGTAGTCCTGTAATTTATGGCCGTTTTAAAAGGTAGTAAAATACACTAATTGTACATCAACATCCAAAAAGGAGCAGGTAAATCTAGCAGGAATTTGAGCTAATTCTATGTAATCCTCCCCTTTCGACGGCCGGCATAAAAAAATATTGTCACTATGGAAAGCATTTCTTTTCTCCTGCCAGAGGACCAAGCACATCAAGGACTTCAGCAACTCCGAACCACCAGATACCGACCTCCACTCAGTGCAAAGCAGGCCAGGACGGACAAATACACGAAATTTATTCGCGAACCATTCTGTTGTATGCAGGCAGACAAAAATCAGGTTTTCTAACATTCCCACATGCACTTCTCGTTTGCAGGACTGGCTGCGGAACTCCTCGAGGAGGAGGCGAACAGACAAGCCGCGAGAAACAGCCTTTCAGTACCGAACTGGCTCCAACCCTCTCTCCCTCGCCTGGTGTCTTTGATTTCAGAAGGAGCTAAGAACGGACAAAGAAATTCTCTAACTCTTTCGCTCTTCAGATGACTTTGCATCCTTCCTGTCCCCAATGCCTTTATAAGGATGGCGATCACTCAGGTCCCGTACACTTCTTTGTCTGCCCAGACACGCGCATTCACCACCCACGGAAGATGAATAGAGCCAATCCAGGAAAAAAATCCCAGCTAGGTTAAATATTTATCGCAACAACAACAAAATCACATTCCAGCAGTCTTGTTCTTCATGCAGGTACCAGGCAAATCGCATTCTTACAGCTGCCAGCGGCGCAAAAGCAGCGGCCGCTGCCCGGCTCTTACCTCCTCCAGCTGCGCAGGGTTGGGCTGAGGCGCTCCCAGCTTCTTCCACCGCCCCGGCCGAGCGGCTTCGTTTCGGGGCTCCCTGTAAACAAGCAACAAACAGAGCCTTACCGGGGAGTGCAGGGGGAGGTATTTTGCTCCTTCATTGGCAATACATGCTTTGCCGGGTGCGCTGGGAGAGCCCGGAGAGGGGCGGGCGGGGATGGAGCGGGCTCGGGCTCCCGCGAGGAGCGTGGATTCCCACCCGGGTGAAGAGCACGGGGAGCTGAGAAATAAAAGCGTGCGGTTGTTTTGGTTGGGTTTTTTTCCTTATTTTTTTTTTTTTTTCCCCGTAGACAGCTATGCCTTCTGTCTCCAAGTGTTTGGAAATATTGTCATTCCTAACTCTTGTTACATGAATGTCTGCTTTATTTTCCTCTGGGAAACCTTTGTTTAGGATCATTTAATCAAGAACAGACATTAAACACAAGTCGTGGTGTTCATCTCTGCTGAATAAAACTCGGAAAGGGTTCCAGTTTAAATGCGGGGCGTATTGTGGTTGGGCTTTTATTCAAACGGTTAGCCGGGGCCCAATCCTGCCACCACAAGCTCAGTAAGAGACTAACAATTGACCTCAGCGAAGAGGGATCGGGCCCAAATGCTTAAAAAAAAAGGAAAAAAAAAAAAAAAAAAAAAAAAAAAAAACGAAAAAACCAACATCACTGAAAGCCATTGACAGAAGGGAAAAAAAAAAAAAACCCAAAACTGGGCTGCTTCTTTTCCCCGAAAATAAACAATATTGCTAAGCCCAAAAAGAGAATAGTCAGGTCATTTGCATGCTACTTACTGAATCACTTTTACATATGAATTTGTCACATATAATAATGTACCCCTGTATTCAGTCTTGCTAATAAAACCCATCTAACGCATCTTACAATAGAGAGTAAATGTAAATGCTAATAATTAAATAACACCGTTCTTGCTGAAGGGTGTTATCTGAGTCCTGGAAATATTAAGTCTGTCTTGGGAGAACTTTTCGAGCAGATACTTTGCTTTGGTAATTTAGTAGTTCCATAATTACGCTAATAATTTTAAATTTGGTGTTGAACTCCAGTCTACATAAAATCATGCAATAATAG
Source organism: Parus major (assembly GCF_001522545.3). Lineage (NCBI taxonomy): Eukaryota > Metazoa > Chordata > Aves > Passeriformes > Paridae > Parus > Parus major. Next base: position 33,157,816 of record NC_031769.1, read on the forward strand.
CCTACTAAACTGTTTATTGCTGTCTCATAAATTTGCAAGCGCTGACTGTTAAAATCTACTGGCAAACACAAAAGAAAATGGAAAGTTTGAACTGCAATAACAGAGCCCGGGAGCTGCTTCCTGGGGTTATTCTTAGCTCTACCTTTCCTTCACTCGGCTTCAGCACAGGGGGAACCCCCTGGCATTTTAGGCTCAAAGTCGTACCTTAGTCGTTTTGATCCCTAATCAATAATCATGTTACAAACAGCAATAATCATCGATCAAGCGTGTCGTGACTGGGTTGTCCCACTCGTGTTAAATATGGAGCGTGTATCTGAAAATGGTGCCAGCGACTTTCTGTTATTTATTTTGGAGCTATTAGGTCACGCTACCATATTTTACACTGCCACGGTCCTTTAAAGTATGCTGTTTCTTTAAAGAGTTGCTAAGTAGCAATAAAGCACTTTACAAAAACTATGACTTTTTTCTTTCTTTTTTTTTTTTTTTTTTATTTGTTGTTACCCCAAACTCTAATATTCATTGCGGCACTCTAAGTTCGTACATAAATCGTTCAGACTAATGAGTCATAGAGAAATTCGCCCATGACTTTTCCTTTGCAATGCTCACTGCCTTTCCATTGCTTTTTTGGCCATGTATTAAGAGACGGTGATTTATTAACGCCAGGAAAATTGAACAAAGCAGGTCCTCCTGCACTGTGGCACCCAGCTTTCCACAGCGTGAATTAGAACATTATCAAGTGTGTTTGCCTCCGTAACACTTAATCACCAAAGCCGTAATGTGACCACAAGGCAGCTAAAACAAAGATTTAACATTTCTAAATATTAAATTTGTTAAGCAAATGCTCAGCAGACAAAGCAAGCACAAACAATTAAAGTCATCAAGCTAGAAATACACACTACCTACTTACCAACACAGACCCTATTGCTTGCTTAAGAAGTTTAGAATCTTTCAAGATCAGGTGGGGTTTTTTAAAGGGAAAAGAGAAAAAAAAAAAGAAAGAAAGAAAAAAAGGACAATAAAGAAAGAAAAACAAACTCCAGTAATAAGGAGTTGAGTTTCACTTCTGAGAGAATCACTCCTAGTGAGGACTGACGGCCACAGATCCATTCCTGACTATCTGCATTAATTATTTAATGAGTCACGTGACCCTAAAGATTAAAATTTCAATATCTCCCCCAGAACAGACGCAACACCTTTATCTGCGAGCGCAGGGATGCTCGTACTTGGGTCCCGTAATCTCTACTGCCTCTGACAGCTCCTCAATTTCCAGGGAGAGCTCTGGGGCATTATTAACGCGGGTTTGTCCCGTTCTGCACAGCGAGCTGGGTCCGCTTTACCCCCTCCGCATCCCCCCCCCGCCCCAACTCCAAATGAATCGGTTGAACCCAGACCGTCATTGTCTGCAGCGGGGAGGGGGCTCTGCGCCGCTGGCAGGGGGACGGGAGAGCGGCAGGGCGGCACTGCACGGGCCGTCTTCCACGGGTGAGTGCTGCCTGGCCGGGGCCCGGGCGGAGCCACAGGGGCTGCCCGGGGCCGGAGGGAGGCGGCCGCGGAGCTTCCCCTGCCCAGGCGGGGAGCTCCGAGCCCAGCGGCACCCGCGTGGGCCGGGCTTGTGCCCCCGCGCAGCACCGCGCAGGAGGGGACAGCCCTGGAGCGACAGCCCGGGGTCCCACCCCGCCGCGGCCCGGCCAGGCCGGGAGGCTGCGGACACGGCCGGAGCCTCCGCCTCCTCGGGGTCGTGACGTGAGGGGTCCCGCGGCCGCGCCGCCCGCCCGGCTCGGCCGGAGCCGCGGGAACGGCGGGCGAGCCCGGGGAGAGCCGGAGCCCCGCTGCAAGCCCGTCAGGATCTCCGCCTGTGTGAGGGCTCCCCCCACCCCTTCCTCGTTTACAAACAGAGGACAAGAAGACCTGGGACTGCAAGCACCCTAGGAGAGGAAAAAAAAAAAAAAAGAAAATAAAAAAAAAAAATTGAAAAAAAATCCTGGCATTGCGTAATCCCCCGATGCAGGATGGCCCTGGTTATTAAATACCACAAGGCGCTTGTCACAGTTCAGCTCCTCCTGTAATGAAACACCAGGTATAGCAAGAGCTCGCAGGAGAAGCGAGGAGGGGGATCTTGGAAGAGGAGTATTTTTCTTGGTGGGTGGAGGGGAGGTGGGTGCCGGGGTTAACCGAGTGGCGTTCCCTGCTGACAGCAAATTGACTCCGAGGTGATTTGGTCTTTCTTTGAAATATTGACACACTTCCACTTCCAACGTTTTGAGCTGTGCTTGCCTTTGTGGCCAGAGCAGATAAATCCGTGTGTGAGAGACACCGGGAGAGCGAGAGAGAGAGGGAGGGAGGGGGGAAGAGACATTTAGGTCCAAGTGCCGGATTAAAAAGAATACTGTCTTTAAAGGTCAAGGGTTTGAAGGGTCAGTCTGCTCCTCTAAAAAAAACAATTAATGGGATAGAAAATTTGTCCTCTCGGTGAACTCCTGGTTGCCTTAGCAAAGGGAGCACAATGCGAGAATTTAAACAGGACGATGTAATTTTTGAAGTTATTGTAAAGATGGGAGGTATTGGACGGGGAGCAGAGGGCTCCCAGCCCGGGAGCAGCATTCTGCTCCCAACCAGGGCAGAAAGGGAAGAGAGGGAACAAGAATTTACCTTAAGCGATGATAATCTGCCATGGGGTATTTTGCAGTCCGCAGTTCAATCTCCAGATTCAAGAGAATGTACATTTTTTTAGCAGACAGCCAAGATGCTGTGTCTTTACACATGACCACTTTTTTTTTTCCCCCAGGAAAATCCTTTGCGTCTTCACAGACTTTTCCAAGAGAATGCCTTTCAGAACCGCTGTTGAATTACAAAGAAGTATTTATTGTAGGAGGTGATTAATGATTCTCGCTAAAATTGCTATTTGCAGCGTGATTTCATTTCTCTTTACAATGGGAGCAAACCAGGTTTATACACATAGGCTGCACACTAAAGAAATCCTGCACTGCCAGTTAATATGTTTCAGCTGGAATTTTGCTCAGTTGTGCTAATTTTGGCTCTAAATACATTAAGGGATTCTCAAGCAATAAACCAAATGAAGAGTTACACATTTGCAGATAGTAGTTACCTCACATACAGCTATATATTTTTTCCCTTTATAAGGAGACAATTGGCGACTCAGGATTTAGGAAACAGCAATGTGTGAGCAGAAATGCGCTTTTCAGGCCTGCTCCTTGGACAGGTATGGGGACAGCCGTGTTTGCTGAGGGAGTTTACAACTGCCACCTCCCTGATGCTGAACGTGTTCTGCCAGTGGCACGTTACATTTTTCTCTGGGATGGTACTTATTCCATGGCTAGGCAGGGATGCTGGCACAACCTTTGGAGCCTGGTGCTACCTCAACCAGGGGTGATGATGCTCTTAGTCCTGGCAGCCTCACTTATATGAAGACAAGATTCCAAGAATCCATCTTGTATGTATTTGGGTGAGTAAATAAATAAGTATTGGCCTTCAGGTCTTCCCTGGAAGATTTACTAATACTGGAGCTCCTTTCCAAGACTTTTCCTACCCAGCTCAGTGCGAGATCATGTTGTGAAAGCCCCAAGCAGGGCTCTCTGCTAGCAGCTCTGCTTTGCCTGAACTCCTTAGCTGCCTGGAAGCAGAAAGATGCATGGCCTGAGCTGGAACCAGTTGAATCCCATTTTGCCACGGTAGTTGTGACAATCTCAGTCAAAAAAGCCTTGTGAGTTGTATCCAAATTCATGTGTCTACCAAGGCTTTCTCCACACATTTCGAAATAATCTTAAAACCAAAAAAAAAAAAAAAAAGGAAATTGAAACAGAAAAGGCAGCTTAAAAAGAAACTTCAGATTACCGCTCAAGTATTCCCCTTAAACAGTGCTAGTCAGCTAAGAAATCATAATCAGGAGAAAATGAATGAATAAACCACGACTGGCTAAAGATTTTAAATATTATCACTGCATGGGAGCTTATTGGCTCTCAGAAGAAGCACAGTTTCTCTTGTCAGGCAGCTGAAAACAGTCGCACGGCCAGCGGTGGAGTCAGACTCATTCTGACTAAGTCAGCTAAAGAGAGCACCACTCACCTATACAATGAAGCAAGACCTTTCCTCATCCTGCAACGCAATTTTTCCCAGCCAGGCAAGTAGGAGTCAGGATGTTTTTCACCACATTTAGAATAACCATTACCTTATTGACAAGATGAATCCAAGTCAAAACAATGCATTAAACTGTTGTTTTCCATTTCTGATGCCAACACCAGTCAAGCACAAGGTGGATGAAACAGCACGTAGTGGACTTGTGTTTCAAGCGTTTAATTCTTTTGTACAGAATAACCTTTATTACTAGCATTTGGCACTGTTATACATTACACCAAAAATCCACAAATTGTACATGGACCCAAACTATTTAGACGGTGCCAAATATGAAGACAGCAACAGCCTTTATAGCAATATTTCTTTAAATAAATGCAATAGGGAATGTGGAGAAAAACTAATAGATCACAGCTACTGAGGGGGCTACACTTAAAACCAGTTAAGTTACCTTTGATACATAAAACATTTTCCTTTAGACAGCGTAAGGGGACTTTTTCATAAGTCTTTAACCTCTTGTGGACGTGTTTGTTCTCTCTCCCGTGTTGATCTGTGTGTGTATACGTGCCTGTGCACCATCACACACACAAGCACGCACAGAGAAATCCATGAACACACCACAAAACAGCGCTATGCAAGTCAATGCCTTACACAAGTGTCTCACGAGCTCTTTGCTTTGTTTTAAATGTTTTTTTTTTTATTTTTAACGTGTTCCCTAAAAAAAAAAAAAATTAAAAAAAAAAAAAGAAAGAAAAAGAAAAAGAAAAAAAAAAGAAAAAGAAAAAGAGTCCGTCTTAGGTACAGAGAATTCGTCCATGACAGCATCCAGCCCTCTCTTACACCGAGGGCAAGAGAGCGTTTCCATAAATAGAAAAAAATGATGGGCATGGAACCATTATCTATATACAATGTAGACAATCGTCCGGGTTTTGGTTTAAACATGTGCCCGTTCTTGGACACGTCTCATCTTCCTTTTCTGCTCCTGTTTTGTTTTACACAGTTTGGTCCAAAAGGCCAGCCTCTACCTCGAGGCAGCTTGAAAACCCCAATAGATAGGTAAATATATATATATTAAAAAAAACCCAACAAAACAACAACAACGACAAAAAAAATGCCAACCAAACAAAAAAAGACCAAAAAGACTCAAACCAAAAACCGTATTTATAGCGCAGCTGCGTTGGGTGTAGCCCCATCGAGCGAATGGGGGTGGCCCTGTGTCTGTGCTTTGGACTGCTGGCTCAGTGTGGACTGGTTTGAGGAGCGCATCTTTGTGTTAGGCAGTTTATGGTCTTTCTTCCACTTCATGCGCCTGTTCTGGAACCAGATTTTGACCTGGCGCTCGGAGAGGCAGAGGGTGTGTGCGATCTCAATGCGTCGCCTTCTGGTCAGGTAGCGGTTGAAGTGAAACTCCTTCTCCAGCTCCAGGACCTGCTGTCTGGTGTAGGCTGTGCGAGACCTCTTGGGCTCCCCTCCGTTGTAATTGGGATTGACTGAAACGTGCACACACAGGCACACACATACACACGCGGAGGGGAAAGAAGGAGAGGGAAAGGGATGGAACATAATCATTATATAATAACTTGACATCGAGTTCACATAAGATACATAAACGGCAAGAAAAATTGTTTCCCAGCCTATCGACAGTGAGGACAATCGAGGAGCAATAAAAAATGGTGATGGGCATTTGGGTTAGAAGAAAAGCTTCAAAGACACATGGCCCAGAGCCACTGCAGGGCAATTAAATTTATGGGGGCTATAATTACTGCCCTAACAGTTTGGCGTCTCGTAAATCTTTTGATAAAGGACCCCGGATACAAAAGGTTTCTCACTTTTTTTTTTTTTCTATTTTTTTCCTTTTTTTTTCTTTCTTTATTTTCTTGTTTTTTCTTTTTCTTTTATTTTTTTTTTTTTAACTATTAGGAAACGCGGAGGGAGAAGGAGGGAAAAAAAAAAGCCACACACGCAACGACCCATCCCGGTCCCGGGAGCACCCTCCCCCCTTCCCTCCTCTGCAGGCGCATCCCCACCTCCCCCTGGCAAGGGCAACTCACCCGTGCTCACATGGATCTTCTTCATCCAGGGATAGACCACCGGCTCCTTCCCCTTCATCCCGGGCAGGCTCTTGTCGGGCAGCAGCGGACAGGCGGGCCCGGTGCCGGCCCCGGCGGCGGGGGCTGCTTCGCAGCGGCGCTGCAGGGCATGGCCTGGGAGCAGGGGCTGGGGCGGGCCGGGGTGGCCCTTGGCGGG
>NC_031769.1:33164833-33214885 GCF_001522545.3 Parus major
CACACACCCGCACCCCCCGCCGCCCCGCCACCACCTGACCGCCAGCGCCAATTACCGCGCGGGGCCGCGGACCCCGGATCAGGAAATGGAAGAGGGACGAGCGGCCGCAGGGCAGCTCCGCGCCCGCGGACCCTCCGCGGGGACCGCGCCTCCCCCACGGGCGGCGGCTGCCTGGCGAGGGAGCGCCCCGCGTCCGCTCCTCAGCAGCATCCCCGGCTCCTCCCGCCCGCCGACCCGGGCCGCGTCCAGCAGTCGCGGTGTCAAGCGAGATAAAACTAATCCGGCTTTGACAGTCTCCCACCCACCCGGCCCGCCCCAGCACTTTTTGTGTCTTCGTTCTCCCGTGGGAGAGTGTAGGAAGTGAGGCGAGGAAGCGGAGAGCAGCCCAGCTGCGTGATCCGGAGAGAGGCAGGCATTGCACAAGGCGTTGCACAATCCTTTTAAACAAGCCCATCTCCAAACGCCGGGGCTGCGCGCAGGCAGAGGGCGGCATCGGCTGTCGGGCACAGGCCACCGGCCGCCCTCCAGGGTTTGTCCCCAGCGCCCCGCCACTGGGGACCGCGGGCGGCCGCGACCTCCAGGGACAGCTTTTTTTTTGCCCCATTGAAGCTGGGCTAATTGGAGGAATAGACGCAAAAGTTAGAAAGAAGGTCGCGGGGAGGCCGAGGAGACTCCTCGAGGGGCTTGCGGCGTGTGAGCCTTAGTGCGAGCCTTAGTGCGAGCCTGAAAATAACGGGGAACAGAGGGGGAAGGGAGAGGGGAAGACGGACACGACGGTATCAAACACTTCCTACCGGCGATTACAGGGCTCGCTGTGAGCATCCCTCCCCGCGGAGGAGAGCTTTCTGAACTACGAATTTAGGTCCGTTGATTTGGTATGCCTCGTCTTAGGTTTACTTCTTAATTTTCACTTCCATAAGAAATCGCTAGCGCCTTCTTAGATGTAGCTCGCAAGCCCTGGTGTAGGAGGGAGAGGGCACTCGGGCACTTCTACGAAGCTAAAACTGAGACTGTTAACGGTATTTGCAGCTCAAGGGGAATAGAGGCAGTCGCCCTGACCTTAGGTAATTGAAATTTGATGGTTAAACTAATTACGCTCTTATTCTAAGGGGGAAAAAAATACTTATTGAACGTCAGCTAGTCTGCCACATTTGGAGTAGGCGCGAACTTTTTCAGATTATTTTTTTTCAGCTGTACAGGAAAGAATATAAACACATAGAAATATTTACCACACCCTTAGAGAATATAATTGCTGAGTGACTAAATCTCATCTGCTGGTATGGGAAAATACTTCTAATATATCAAGCGTAAATATGATACAGTTTAGATCTTGCCCTCCTAAAGATATTACATTAACAGTTACCCTGGTTTAAATTCAGGTTATTGTCTTTTGCAGTTTAATAGATAATGGATACATGCAATAAAATTCTATTTGAATATATATTCTATCTAACAAGACACACATCGTATCGATTTATATTTTAGCCACAGACACACAGGCACGCACATTGCATGTGGCTTGTAATATGTTAGAACATTTCCAGCACTTGGGTATACTGGGGTACTTATCCAAACAATCACTCATTTCCTCCTACTATCGAATGTCTAATTTGTAAAGAGAGTTAAAACACATTTACTTACTCATTTCCAACAGCACATCTATGGAACTCTAACTGGCGTAATAGATAAGTTTCTCTATTTACTCTGCGTGGAGAGGAAATGCGGTTACACACACGCGGTTACACACAGAGACAGCCGCAACTGTTCAACAGCACACATTTGACAGAAAAGGGGAGATCGTTTTATTTATATACAAAACAACAACAACAAAACGACAGCAACTATTTTCCTAAAAGAAAAAAAAAGCCTCCCTCGCATGACTGTGAAAAACAAAAGATTGCCGAAGTCCACCACGATAGCATTTCCCCGGTATAAAGCGATACATGCACACATAGAGACACATACGTACAAATACCTGCCGGCTAGCACCAGATGAATTACACTGGGGTATCGTAAATATTATCCTCGGCATAAGTCCTGAGGCACTATGGCCGGAGCACTACAGCGGGCTGCCGTGTTCTCACGCCACAGTAAAACACAACGAAAAGTGTTGTCTCGCTTTTTAAGATGAGGGCTATATTGGGAGAGTTGACCGGGCTCTGCTTCGTATTATTTACTGTGATTAGATCTCCAAGTTTCACCGTGCCCCTTTCTACAGTAGGGCTCTTGGTTACAGAGAGAAGGACTCATTTTTGTATACGAGTGTAAATCTGCAAGGTGACCTGAGCTGCTCAGCTCAAGTCTGTTTTTTTCATGTGGTTCTCTAAGTCTGCGAAGATGTGCTGAGGCAGGACCTCCAAAAGGCCTGTTCCGTGTCTTTCTGGTTTTGTTATCATAAACAAGAACCCAGCCAAGACCACCAAGTGTTATCTTGCACACGGCCATTTCGACATTTTACTGCAAGATTTATGGCTGTAATAAACAATCTCAAACCCTTTTTTTCCCCAGTACTTCCCTTTAACAAACTTGTACCATCACCCTAAGTTCTCAAAGAAAGAAAAGGATAGGATAAAATAGGCCGGCTCCCTTATTTTTCCAGGACTAAAGGCTCGATTTCACTGGAGAAGGAGCTTTCAATCAATTAATAAAGAAACGAGAGTTTCCTGGCCGAGGCTGGCCGAGAATGGGATGGGGACAGCACCGGAATTAAGTTGAGAGGGAGAGAGTAAATTTTCATGCACCAAGAAGAGGCAACTCAATACATACCGAAAGAGGGGGAAAAGGGGATCCCTCTTTTTCTTGTGAAACAGAAAAGCATTCCTGTTACCCTCCACATATGCAGCTAAAACGTAATTATCACGAGAGAGAAAATAATAACAACAGCAATAATAATAATAATAATAATAATAATAATACTAGTAACGTAGTAGTAGTAGTAGTAGTAGTAGTAGTAGTAGTAGTAATAGTAATAATAATAATAATAATAATAATAATAATAATAATAATGATTCAAGTCAACCTCTCGCCGTGTCGGGCATCCTCCACCGAGGGCGGTAGGAGGAGGAAGAATCGCACTAGCAGCCTAGCTTGACTTTGATTTGAACCATTTTGAATATATTTAGTCCCAGCTTTCCCCTCTTGAATGCGAGGCTGTCCCAAGTTTCAAAGTGACCGAAAAGTGACACCGTGTGCATTTTGTTTCTTATTAATCTTACACATTGACAGTCTTTGTTAAATAACAAGGCGTGCCCTTCACCAGGCGACATTTTCATATTTGTTAGACGCGGTGACCTGAAGTTCACCTCGGCCTTGGACTTAGTTTTTCTAAAAGGTCTATAACAGTGTCTTTTAGATAGCAGGGTGCTTTGCCCAGGTCACTACTTCTAAGGGAAAAATAAGAAAAAAATCGAGGGAAAATGTAAACGTTATGGAATGTATCGACTGTATTCCTTTCTTTGTTCCTGGGAATGATACAGCTCCGAGGCTGCTCCTGCCTCCGCGGATGAGAGCGTCCTTCCCGATGGGCGCTGCCAGGGCAATGTTGGCATTTTTGCCCCAAGTTCAGCATTTGGTAAAAGCGGTGGTTTCCCTGGCACTGGGGTTCCTTCTAACAACGGGATAGTTGGCGGGGTTTGCTCACTCCGTCCTGGTGCGCTTAAATAAACACACGTAAAATGTGATTTGTGCCCGGATTTTAAATGAATGGTCTTTTGAGCAGACCTTCCACGCCAGAGAGCAGCATGCTGAATGCAGAGAGTGAAAGGACAGAAAGAGTTCGGCTCAGATTATTAACTGTTCTGTTCTAGCCTGTTGCCTTTTTTCTTTTTTTTTTCTTTTTTTTTTCTTTTATTTTTTGGGGGGACAATTTAAACAATAATTGAAAAGAGTCAATATTTCTGTAAGCCGCGGTTTCAACTTCTTTGAAATTATTCTCATTGATATTTTAATTCTAAACCAGATTTAAAATATGGAGTCCGGACCACTAATTGTTTTAGTGAGGAAGTAAATGGATTTCTGTCACCTACTCCTAAGTAAGCCGGTTATAGTAACAGCTTTCATTCTGGGTATATCAAAGACGCATTGTTATTCTTGGAAACAATCCGCCTGCTATTCTCTAACAAAATAGATATTTGGCTACGGTTTTTAGCTTGTTATCAGGCTTCGCTCTTACACCAAATAAATAGTCTGGATGTGAAAGGTTATATACTATCTCCAGAGCGGGCAGGCTCCCTAAACGTGCAGTGCCAGGGCTCGCTACAAGTGAGCAGCAGCAACAACTTGTGAACAGCGTCTACACGCCGAGCAAACACTCGCATTACACACTTTCCAGGCTTCAGCAGGTACTTTAGGCACAATCTCCGATAATCACTTTGGCTAATCTGGTATCTAACCTCTCGCGTACTTGTTCCCAAGATACAGCACTCGCCTGCCACGATCCAGCTGTGTCTCTGGCAAATAATTCACGCGTCCCAGTTACACAGAGGCCGGTGTAGGCTGCTGCCTTGGGGCTGGAAAGGCAGCAATGCGTGGCTGGGAGTGAGGTGCGCTCTTTCTCGGATTTCCTTGTCGCACTGTCCCCTCCTCCACACCTTTCAGGTCTGATTAGGACTATCTGGGAATATCCTTTCCCTCTTCCACCGACCCCTCAGCCTTAAAATTTCAAGCTGAATCCCGTCTGCGATGGTGTCCTCCAAAATTAAGTTGCTTGAGCAATATTGGCTAGTTCTCCCTGCAGACACGTCTAACCAAGGAGCTAAAGCTTTTACTCAGAGGCGGCACTGGAAACAAAAAATCCCAGCAATGTGGGAATCTCTCTGCACTAAGAAATTCCACTAAACTTTTTCTTGGAAGGGTGAAGAGGGGTGGGTGGCGAGAGGAAAAACACCGCGTCCTACTCCCAGTTTCGCTGGGAACTGCCGCCTCGGGTAATTCCAGAAGGCTGTGAGAACCCTCCAAATCACGGAGAGGCTCAGGACGCCAGCTTCTCCGTAATATTTTCCATGGATATGGCAACACGACTCCACCGCTCCGCATTTTAAACGAGCTCCTTCGGACCAAACATATAGCCCGTATTATCTCCGGCGTGTCCTGTTTAAGCACAGTTTAGCGGTCGCTACAGAACTGAGAGCAAAAACAAAGACGCGGCTAGGATCGATACACGTGTTAATAGCTTCGCTCCTATCTTATCTTCCTGCCATTTTGCAAAGTGAGAAGGCTTAACATTAAACCTCTTAGAGCAGGTTATTATATAATAAACAAGGGTGAGGCATTTTGCTACCTGACTTTTGGAGGAGGCAACATCAGTGGCTTCTGTGGGGGTAACACGCGTGTTTACCTGCCGCGGCTGAACCCGAGATATTCAGACACAAATGTGGCTGATAATTCAAGATGAAATACAACGTGTATTACTCTTGAAAAGAGGAATTTTCTATCCTTTCCTTGGTAATTGAGGTCATTCAGCCAGTAGGGTTCACCTGGAGTCCATACTGTGATACACACGTAACTCAAAGCTATTTTATCTTTTGTGCTGATAGTCAAGATCTCGGCTATAACATTGACATCAAACTCTGTCTGGGCGAATGACTAAGAGTGGTGCAAAACGTAAACTTTTGACCCTCAACTTTTTGACCTGCAGTTGTAACGCCCTTAACCACAAAGATATACAAAAGCTATGCAGCTTCTTTTAGGAGTAAGAGACTCGCACTGTTTGTTTCAATACTTCTGCTGTTTCCCCCAGCTTTCTAAGGGCGCTTTTTTTTTTTTTTTCCTCTTCTTCTTGCTGCTGAGAAATTGGATACTTTTGCATTTTTAATTTTTTTTTCTTTTCCTTAATCTCGCAGCTTTGTAAAATGCTGTTAGATCAGTTTGCACAGCCTTTCGGCAGCGTTGGAGGGAAGCCTGTTACTCAAAGGCGCTATATGGTTACAATTGCAGGTGAAATGCTGGGTAAGTTCTGGGCGTGAGGTTGGAAGGAATGGAGCGACGAGCGTTGGGGGAAAAGCTGCAGCTCTCTGCTGAAGGGTTTTAGTCATTTCTCCTTGATTTAAACATAAAGAAACAAGTCTAATTGTTTGCGAAGCCTTGTCTAGGCAAACGAGTTGACTGTGAACTTGGTCTAAAGCGAGCTCTGCTGGTGATTCCTAGGGTGTGCAGATTTATCTTTTCTGCATTTACTTAACCTGGCAGTGAACTGCACGGGCTGCCATTTATTATCTGCAGACAGACTTCACCTCAAGCAAGGACTGTTCCACAAAATTGCAATAATTACCCAATAACCTTCATAGCAAATATTATTATTGAAAAGACATTTTTTGGGGGGAGGGGATATAGAAAAGATCCCTTTTGCATGTTATAAGGCAAAATCCATGCAAATTTTACACGCTCTCTGTGTCGGATTTGAAATTGTTTGTGCACGTAGCTACAAGAACATGTGACTGGGGTGGTCCATGAATATTTGCCTTACAGAGAGACATTAGTGAAGATGCTTTAATTTGAAAGGGATAATATTTTCAAAGATGACCAGATGACTGTGGGAACTGTGGTTTTCCGCTCTAGCTAGTAGCCCTAGCCTCAAATCGGGGAGATTCTGAGGGCAGAAAGAGAAAGGACTAAGAAAACCAACGACATCTTAACTTGGTCAGGGGATTTACTCGTGTCTGCATTAAATGCGTTAAATCTGTATTTGCGGGGTGGGAAAAGGCATTGCTCCCGTATTCAGGGTTTGAAATCGAAACCTCCTGATCCCCACCCCGCCATGATCAGTTCCATTCAATTTCCCATGGAGCAAATTGCAAACTCCTCTATTGTCACCCTTCCACAGATACACACTTATTAAATGTAAGGAAATGGCAGAATAATAATTTCCCTGAAATGTTCTGAAATTAGGGCATTTGCATGGTTTAGACAAGACTGCAGAGCTGTAATTTACGGATGACTTTCCATTGGATTGTTATACTTCTGGTTTAGAGAAAGTTATGTCTTGCAAAGTCACCCGTTCCACACATTAAGAGAGCTGCCTAATCCTTAATTGGTTTTACACTTCAACGTGAGGCACTACACGCAAATATTTCTCTCAAAGGATTAGGTAAACTGTATTTCAAATTGCAGAACACAACTTGCCTTTCCTAAAAGAAAACCTCGCACTTAATAATCCTCCAAACTCAGCAGAAAAATTACATGTGCAGATAAAACCTCTCTCCTCATTCCCGGCGATAATTTCTCATGACATTTTCCCTCGGAAAACAATTCAGACCTGGGACTATTTTCACAGAGTTCGGCAGTCTGGTCTCTTTTGAATTTCAAATTTCAAAGCGTTTTAGGAAATCTTAATACATTTCGGGGTTTGAATGGTTTCAACTGTGATGCTTAGGACAGGGCAGGGCCAGAAACATGGTGAAGTTGTCATTTCTAGCTAACTTTCTTTTGTTGCTAGTGTTTCTTGCAGTACAGGCGGGTTTATATGCTTCTGGACTTAGAGGTATTTTTCTTTTCCATAGTTCTTGAACCGCTGTACATTGTTTTGTGTGGGATATGGTCCAGAAGCCACATTCAAAAATGTGGAAAATACATAGTAGCAAATCTTTTCACTCTAGGCAATGAAAAATTACAATCCAAGAAGACATCCAGGATCCTAAAATATAAGCCAAACGGGTGTCTGTGCGTGCTTGTTTATTAGCCAGTAAATTCAAATGGCACAGTGTTGTTGAATACTGAGTAATCAGGAGCTGGTTTTGTCTAGTATAATTCCTGTCTACAAGCAAAGGATTTTCCTTGGAAAAGGACCCATATATAAATGAAGACCAAACTTTTAAGGGTTTTTCATGCCTTGCCTCAAACTATAAAATTTTATGGCATATAGTATAATATAATACACGCCTATCATATACAACTTTCTGATATTCCTATTGATGAAAATGTGTCAACTAGAGTACTATAAAATCTCCAGCTGTTTATAGGGAAACGATTTTCAAATGTGCATTTGGATATGCTCTTTTAAAGCTTTTCTCTTTTTTTTAATACGAAATATATGCAGATGTGTTTGTTTAGTACTGATAGGAAGGATCGACAGACACAAAGGCATCAGACTCTATTTCGTTTCCACTAGGGTTGACTTTAAATATTAAATGTTTTTAATCTCTTTGGGATGAACCTACCTTAGATACCACCATTTCTTTGAAGTTAAAGACAAATAAACTAAAAATAGGAATCAGCCAGCAATATGCAGACCTTGCAGAGGTACACAACAACCTTACCCTCCTAAAACCCTGCGCCTTTCTCCCATTTTTGCTCACAGTAGCCAAACCAGCCTAAACCACAACATTTGAATGGCATAGCACTAGGAAAATAAAACAAAGCCCATCTCTCACATCAAACCACTCCATTCTTTTGCAAACCCGACTTTATGACACATAAAGGAAAACAATGCAATCTGCTGAATCAATGTTACTCTAAACCTGTGCAGAGAAAGAGATATCCACAGCTGCTTTGGAGAGATAGATAGATAGATAGATAGATAGATAGATAGATAGATAGATAGATAGATAGATAGATAGATAGATAGATAATTAATAGGCAATTCTGAAAATCCCACCCTAGCCTCTGACTAGTCTGTTTATACCCCCTGAGATCACTCGCCAAAGTAACAGCTCTGAGGATAAGGATCAGGCCTTAATGTTAGCCAGAGAAAGATAGAGTTCCTTTCACCCTTTCATTCAAGTCCTGGAAATTCAAAGACTGAAGTTAAATCCGGCCATAAAGTTTATTGCTGAGTAATCACACTCTAGTGAGAACAGTCCACTTAAATAAAAAGAATGCTGAAGTAAACACGCAGCTGGGGCCTACCCCACAATGGCAGCCAGCAATATAAGGCAGAAAGGAAGAGAGCAGAGCTAGGGGGATATTTACAATCTTCAATAAACCAAGCCCGTATTTCATAATTTGCAGCACTCTAATGACCTGTAGTCTCTTGTATTAATGCTACAAGTTACAGTCAATTGGTTCTCTTAAAAAAAAAAAAAAAAGAAGTCATAGGAACATATATATGTGTACACACGTACACACCCTTTGTGTACACGAATACACCAATATTAGACACATATACGCATCTGCACGGCTTTACACAGACCTACAAACTGATTTGTACATGCAGGCACACATGCATATAATATAAATATATTCATATTTACTCAATTATATATAGAATCAGGAAAAAGTTATAGCAACCTTATAAACGCGCATCCCCAAAACACACCACGCGCACGCAGATGTACATATACACATAGCTAAAGCTTTCTGCACAGCCCAGTGCAGAAAATATGTATCTTAGCACTCCAGTACAGTCTGTGCCATTTAAATACTGGCTCTCTGATATGCAACATATTTCACCAATCCAAAGATTATTACCATATCATCACGCCTCCAACTCTATCATGCCTACATAAGATACTGCCCAGATAATATCAAGCCCAATCTATTTTGTTTCCCCCTTTTTTTAATCGCCTGCAGTAACTACTCTTTGCTAAACAAAACCTCTCCAAACTTGGAGAGTCTATTGGAGCAAAGGAAGTAATTATCTTCTGCGGTAGTCAAAGTGATTAAAGCTAGGCCCCAAAATCCATCTCTGCCAAAGTCGCTTATTGTGGTTTACTTTGATTTGATCGCTAAAATAGCGAGCTAGCTGCTGCGAGTGAAGGGATGGGGGGGAGGTATTTGCAGCGCAACCTGGATCATTAGTGCTTGATCCTGCCTCTCGGGCTCGGTGGGACCGTCCTGAAAACCTCCAGGCGGAGAGAAAGGGAAAGAGAAAGAGAAAGAAAGAGAGAGGCGAGAGGCAGCAAGAGCGAGCAGGAGCCTCGGCTTCCCCACTGTACAAATAAACTTTAAGGAACTTGTGCACAAAACTTACCTTTGACTTGCAAGGAGCCATTTTTCACATAGTACTGAGAACTTGTGGTTTGGATACTTCTGTCCCTAAACCTGACAATTTGAATGGCCAGGAGGCACACGTAGCCTGCAAAAGAGTCAAATGAAGTCCAGCGTCAGTGAGATTATATGTTATGTGGTATATAATGTTGGATGTCAACTCCCCAAAACCATAAAACTTACTTTAATGGCACCACGTGACTTTTTATAGCCAGTGAGCCTATCTGTCTGTGCTATGGATGATTTTACGATCTAATTCATAGACAAAACCCTATTCATTTGGCACCCAAATGTCATATAGCCGGAACTGGGGCTTATAAAGTTTACTGTTTTATAACTTTTAAGGGAAGGCATCAATGTAACCAGTCAGTAAATGTGCAAATCTTTAGTTGCTCTTAGAAGCTCAGAAGAGTTAACCATTCAAGCTCTGATGGGGTAAGTAACATTACGTTTATAGCAAACTAATTGTAGCGAAGAAAACCAAAAGTTTAAAGGGTGAAGAGTGGGAATGTGGATAGCGAGGGTTACTAATAGATGCAAAGGGCTTGGACATGGCTGTCCTAAAATATACTTAATGAAACCACAGGAGAAATTCTAGAGCGATGCAAACACACCCTGGAGTTCGCAGCGTATTTTAAAAAAGCACATGTTTTGGGGTTTGGGTCGTGGGTTGTTATTTTTTTTTTTTTTTTTTGGCGTGGTTTTTTTTCCCCCCCTTAATTTTAACCATCAGCAGACAATTAACAGTTGATTCAGCCACAAAGGGTGTAGACTGTGGTCCTGCGATGCAGCTTTCCACCTAGCGAGAAACAAGTAAGGAAGAACTTATGGTCAAACTTTCAATTAAAAATATACTGGTAGCGGACAATTGCAGCATTCACCATATGTAAAGTGCAGAAGGAGACAGGTAAAATGTAACAAACTCTGCACGGGCTATTTTTTTTTTTTTTTTTTCTCTTTTTCAGAGGCAAATCAGGAAGCACAACTTCTTGCTTTGCACAAATCAGATCACAAAAACTTTACAATAGAAAGTTTATTTTTTTGTTGATTTCCAGTCAGGTTTTTTTTTTTAAAAACAAATAATAATAATAATAATAAAAAAAAAAAAGCTGATCACAGTTTGCTCAAACAGCCAGACTTTGACTATATTTGTAACTTTGTTCACAAAAAACATACATCACAGAAGCTGCGCTTAATAAGAGCCACTTCTAAGAGTTCGTGCAAAGAGTCATATACAAAGGCACAGCAAGGACATACTGCTTGGAATCACAGTTTTCGTCACAGATTCACTATTCACTACACGTAGGACAAGTTCAGTTGATTTCATCATTTCACCTCTACAACAGCATTAATTACACAGGAATTATATAGGTAGTTTGAATAAAAATATTTTTAACAGCTTGGAGCTATACAGACATTAACACTTGACCACACATGCACAGTTAAGCAGGTTGAGTGCAACACATAACATTTGTACTAAACCGGGGGAGGGTTTCCTTTCTCTCTCTCCTTTTTTTTTTTTTTTTAACTTCTTTTTTTTTTCCTTTTTGTTCTTTTTTGTTTAGTTTTGTTTTGTTTTAACAGTTACTTCAAGTAACACAGCTCGCTTCATATAAATAAGTTAAAACATCTATTATTTTTTTCAAGACAAAGCCATTCAAGACAAAGAAATGTACGATAAAAGCAGATCTACTTATACACGCGAGAGAATGGTAATAAACAGGCTCATGATTAAAAGATGAATAAGGGCGACAAGAACAGGGTTTCTTCACAGAAGTAACACAAGGAAGTTTTAGAAAGTCAACTTAGTACTGACATGAGACGACGCAGGGTCAGCTAATACTGCTCAGTACTTTTAATTGATCAAGCGCTTAGGGACGGAATGCCCCTCCTGCAGCTGCCATGCTCATACTTTTCAGCTTATTATCCTTTTTCCATTTCATTCTCCTGTTTTGGAACCAGATCTTTATTTGTCTCTCTGAGAGGCAAAGAGCATGTGCTATTTCAATCCTTCTTCTGCGGGTCAGGTATCTATTGAAGTGAAATTCCTTTTCGAGCTCCAAGGTCTGATAGCGGGTGTAAGCAGTCCGAGCCCTTTTCCCTTCTGGTCCCCCTATGTTGTCTGGAAGAGAAAAGTACATGATTTAGATTCTCAGCAGCCTCTCAGAGCCTTCGTGTCTCAATTGCAGCTACCAGCGACCAGGACCGTTATTCTCAGTCCTGCTTGGTTTTGTTTCTGGTTTGGATAAACGCTCAACAAGTTTCCCCCTCCAGCCCCTCTTAGGAAAGGCTTGGGGGAGGGGGATTTGGTAGTCTCGGTAAGTTTTCGCCAGGATTTGCGATTCGATTTTTTAAATTTAATTTTTCAGTTTCCTTTTTTTTCTTTTTCCTTTTTTTTTCCTTTTTTTTTTCTCTTTTTTTTTTTTTTTTTTTTTTTAAATAAGGTTAATTCTCCCCCATGCTTCCCCCAGATAACCTGATTTGGAGGATGTCTCTGCTGATAGCTGGGTTTTCAGAGCTAAGAGAGCAAGGCTGAAGCGTGCAGCCCTTTCCCACGGCTGAGCTAGGGAAGGCTCTGGGAGGCAGCGAGCCTCCGGCCGCTCTCCCAGCAGCGAGGGCAGGGCAGGTACCCGGGGCTGAAAGTTGCTTCACTCCCCCGCTCCCTTCAAACCCTCTACCCCGAGTTTGGGGAGACTCGCCCTCCCCCCTCCCCCACGGCTTCCCAGCAGTGAAAACTGCCCTTCTCGCCCTTTCCTATTCTCTTTTTAATATGTCTAAGCAAAATAAATGGGGTCAGCCGCGCCGTTCCCACTGGAAGATCCCCCATCCAGAGGAGACCCGGGAGCAGCCTCTGCTCCCGATCTCCCTTCGGCAAGGCTCCTTCTACTCCCCCCGCCGGCGCTGGGAGCCAGGCGGGCGGTGTTTTCGGGGCCGAGCGGCTTTTTTTTTTTCGTTTCGGGGGGGACTCGCCCAGAGAAGGGAGCGTGCTTCCCTGCGAGCAGAGTTGTGATGTGCGCCGAGACTGCCCGCTCTCACGCCCTCCTCTTCCCCTCTCCCCGACCTTGCTCGGCGCAGCCACCCGGTTTACATTAAATCCTCCTTTTCCTCCAGAGAAATAAAGAAAGAACAGGGTATTTGCTTTACCATGACTTATGTGCAGTTTTCGCATCCAGGGGTAGATCTGGGGCTGTGAAGGCTGGGCTGTGCTTTGGTCGGTCGGGGCACTTGCCTGCTCGCTGCTTGCTGGAGTGTCTTCCTCAGTCCCAGACGAGGTGCCAACCCCGTCTCTGCTGATGTGCGTGTTGCTGCTGGAATTGGACGAAGTGCTGGTGGAGTTGGCGAGGGAGTTTTTCACCCCGTGGTGACTCTCGCTGACAGGCGAACCGGCCACGGCGGTGCAGGGCAGAGGGTCAGGGGGAGGCGAGTGGGAAGACGTCGCGGGCTGGTTGTACCTGGGCTCTGTCGAGGCAGAGGTGGTGTTGGCCGGGTAACTGCGGGGTCTCTCATTGGCACCAAAGTGGGTGGAAGCAGAGCGCCCGACGCTGAGGTCCATGCCATTGTAGCCGTATCCGTACCTGCCGGAGTGCATGCTGGCGGAGTCCCTGTATTGCTCGCTCACCGAGCTGTGATCTCCATAATTATGTAACTGGTAGTCCGGGCCATTTGGATAGCGACCGCAAAATGAGTTTACAAAATAAGAGCTCATTTGTTTTTTGATATGTGTGCTTGATTTGTGGCTCTTGGTCGTTTTGTGCGTCTATAGCACCCTTGCACAATTTATGATGAATTATGGAAATGACTGGGACATGTACTTGGTTCCCTCCTACGTAGGCACCCAAATATGGGGTACGGCTTCACATCACGTGCTTTTGTTGTCCAGTCGTAAATCCTGCCTGATGACCTCTAGAGGTAAACTCGTGCACTGGTGGGGGAGCTGGGAGGGCGCGGGCGGCCCGGGGCGCGCCTCCCGTGCGCGCCGCCGCCGCCGCCGCCCGCCCGTCCGCCGGCCTCCAGCGCCCCCCGCTGGCGGCGCGGGGGATGGCGGCGGCTCCGCGGGGTCGGCCCGGGGTGACGGCGGCGCGGAGAGGCGAGGAGAGGCGCGGAGAGGCGCGGGGCTCGCCGCCACCGGCACCGGCAAAGAGGCGGCGAGGCTGCGGGGCCGGCGGGCATTGCTCCTCTGAGCCGGCCGCCGGGGAGCTGGGTGTGCAGAGAGCGATCCGCTTTGTGCCTGCCTTCTCCTCCGTGCCAGGCTTATTTACAGCAGTTCACAAATCCTACACGATCCGTTCGCGGGAGCTGGCAAGGCTTATGTCCCTTCTACATATATATATATATATATGTGTGTGTGTGCGTGTGTGTGTGTATAATTTCCCCCACACTTGTTCCCGTTCCGGAGTTTTCGAGAGGCAGCCTGGTCCTGCCGATGTGAAATGGCAGATTTCTATTAAAGGTAAGTATCGTGCAGCGTTTTTCCAACTAGGGGGTCAAATTCCAGGCGACTTTGCGGCTGCCGTTATTTTATCGCCTCTCAGAAGGAAAAAAAAATCCTCTAAATGCGGCGGTAGCCATTTTGCATTATATTCTCCAGATTTGGCTTTTAAAACATTTAGAATGGTAGCCCAAATTGTGCTGCCTTCCACACAAAAGAGCCTCGATGCGTATACAAGTGCATTTGTACACAGCTTCACATGCACACTCATGCACACGCAATTTAATATAGAGAGATATAACATATATATTAATCAATATTTTTGCTGCGCTTTTTTTACTTTTACAAATCTCGAAGTGGAAGCATTTTATGGCCGCTATTTTTCTTCAAAGCATCAATTTATTTTTTCCAGTGCTAAGTAATGCGAATGTGAATTAAGATACCGCAGAAGCAGGAAAGAAAATCCCCGAGTTAATAAGACCTTCTCTTCAAATAAGAAAGAAAGAGAGGAAGGAAGAAAGAAAGACAGAAAGAATAGAGATAAAAGGAAAAAAAGATCGATCTAAGCTCACGAAGCCCTAAGAAATGTAGTCCATAATTCAAAGCCTCTTCAGTGCAGAGCTGAGCTCACCAAAACCTTAGTGTAAGCTCAACGGGAAACACAGAAAATTGCCCGCTTCGAAACCTTTTCCCTCGCTTCCCCTGAAGTTTAACGCCGAGTTTTCACTTTAATACTAGTAGTGCAGACTAAGCAGTTTAGCGGTATTTTAAAAAAAAAAAATCTCCCTGCAATTCATCTCCGCTTTAACTGAAAGTTTATACACAGGGATTTCTACAACGTTTTTTTTAAAGAATTTTTCTTCCTTTTGCTATTTAAATGTCTTATACATAACTAAAACTTTTTTCCCCCCTGTGGGTCATAAACTCCCAAACACAGCATAACAAGATGGCCCGCCGTAGCGGGAGCTAGCAAAAACATAAACCACATATTTTCTAAAATCTCTTGTCTTTCTACAATATGAGCATTTCTAATTTAAAAAAAAAAAAAGAAAAAAAAAAAAAGATTAAAAATAATTTGCTAATCTTTTCTCACACAAGCACACCAGGGACACTCACCCACACACGGATACTCATCTCAAATATTTAAAATTCTGGGCCAATTCTCTAGTACTTTAACCAACACCATATATGCTTTGGGAAGGTGGTTACATACATACATGCCTGTAGCTCGAAAGCTGGGGCTTCCACATATATTAGAGTAAGTCACAGATGATTGCAAATATACATCTTTTAACCAAGCCTTTTGGGGATTAATAGACTGTGACAAACCTATAGGATTTCAGTAGCAGAAGGAACACAAGGTAAATAATAATAATAGTAATAGTAGTAAGCACTAAGGAAAGGCCTGGTAGCGTTTATTAAACGTGGTTCTACTCCCCTGACTTTTCCTCTGTTTCTTCGCTGCTGGGCTGTGTGGAATTTATGAATTTGTTTTCCTTTTTCCATTTCATCCGCCTGTTTTGAAACCATATTTTAATCTGGCGTTCAGTAAGGCAGAGAGCGTTTGCAATCTCAATACGTCGTCTTCGGGTTAAGTATCTGTTAAAATGAAATTCCTTCTCTAACTCTAGCGTTTGGTATCTGGTGTAAGTTTGCCTCCCTCGTCTCCCATGTGTTCCATATACTGTACCTGTAGAAGTAAAGACAAAACGATCGCATTGGACAGGGCCCAGTGATTTCAGACCAGAAAGAGCGATTAGTATATTCTGCCTCCTTTTGCAGGCACAATCATGGGGAGTGGGGGAAGCTGCTCTGGTTTCCTGGAGGCTTTTTTTTTTTTTTTTAATTTTCTCTTTTCCCTTTCTCCTGCCTGACGAGCTGTAAATGAGGATGTGCAGTGTGCTTACGGGTGGCGGGGTAAGGGGGATACAAAGAGGCAATAAGGCGGACCTAGGGAAGGTGCAGGAGGTAGCACGGTGCGAGTCGCTGAGCAGAGGCTGCTCTGTGCGCGCTGGGAGCCTGTGCGCACACACAGGCACAGGCACACGTGTGCTAGCCGGGAAGCCTCACGCATGTGTCTGTGCCTGTGTGTGTGTGTGCACGCACATGTGGCTGTGTTGACACAAACACACAGCCATTGCCATGGCTGGGACTACAGAAGATCTCTAAGTATAATTATAGACATCAGCTAAAGATCATAGAAGAGCGTTTTGTCATTTGCTCCGGAATTTATTGCTCTTGAATGCAAAGCAGCATCGGAATGGTCTTGCTAAAAGTTTAATTTTCAAAAAAAAAGGAGTGAGACCTGTCCCTGCAGCAAACATAAACTCGGGAGGATGGGAGAGAAGGCGAGTCATTAGCAAACACTTGAAGTAAAGGTTTAAATTTGGGATTATAAAAAATAAATGTCATCTATATGCAACCCTCCCACTCCACTCCCACCCCCCATTCCCCCAGCACCACTCCTATACAGAATAGTTCAATTATGTGAAGTTCACTCCTAAGTCTGAAAAAATTCGCGATGCCGTGGAAGTGCGCCCACGGCCCCAGAAACGTGCTCTCAATATCCAATACTCACAGGCTAATGAGCTGGGGGAGGGGGGGGCGAGGAGGAATGTACCACAAATGCTTTGGATCCTTAGTACAGAGGGCATATTCCATGCATCGCTCTCTGACAATGAAGAAGCAGAGCAGAGGCTTTGGGATGGCTTTAAGAGAGTGATAAAAGTGCTTTGTTCCTTTTTATGTCTCTTTTTTTTTTTTTCTCTCTCTACTTTTCAAGGATTCCCCTGTAACTTTCACCAGTAAATCTACATAGTGGGATCTTGGCCACCATTCCCTGGGTGCCAACGTGCCAGGTCTAAACCTGGGAAGATTTCATGTTACATATTGCCCTGCAGGAACCGTGTTTCTCCAGCAATCTGGACTTTATCTAACAAAAAATTATATATAAAAAAAGAAACTTTTCCTTTTCCTCCCCTCTCCGCCCTTGACTGCACCGAGATGCCTTACCAGCGCAGGAGTTCATCCGCTGCATCCAAGGGTAAACAGGGCTCGTGTACTTCCGGTCGGTGCCTTCGTCATTTATAATTTTGGCTTGGCCGCCGCTGGTTTTGTACTGTTGATCGGGAGAAAAGTGCAGGTAGTCCCCGGGCCCCCTCTGTTTGCCACTGCCGGAAGGAGAGGCGCTACTAATGTCCTTGTCCGAATAAAAACAAGAGGCTCCGTACTCATAAGAAGCCCGACTGCAAGCAATGACGGTGTTGGACTGTTGGTAGAAACAAGGTGAGGTGTAAGTCTTGTCCTGCAGGCTGCTTGCCCCGTACGAAGCCGGAAAATGCCTGAGAGCATCATAGCCCGTCGGGTACAGGGGGATCTGCCCGAGGAAGGAGTCCTGGCCCCCGGGCAGGCTCCCCGGGAAAGTGGGATTCACAAAATAGGAACTCATTTGCTCTCCCCCTCTCCCGGACCGTGATTTGTTGTGTATTAGTACATCTGGCGATAACTATTAGGAGTCATCGAAGTGGTTTGTTTCTGGATGGCCGAGCGCCAAAAGCGACAGCAGAAAATAGGAGCAGCTGACGGCGGGGCGGCCAATGGGAGCGCGAGCGGCGCCCGCTCCCCCGGGGCCGCCGCCACCGCGCCGCCAACTTACCGGCAGCGCCGGCCCCGCCGCGCCGCCCCGCGCCCCCCGCACCGCGCCGCGCAGCCCGCGGGACCGGCCGCGCCCCCGCCGCGGCGCCGCCCCTCCGCGGGAAAAGAACCCAATAATAATAACAACAGCAACAGCGATAATTCCCGGCAGCGCGGGCGGTGCGAGAGCGGGGAACGGGGACACCCCCACCCCCCCGCCTCCCCTCCTGCTGCGGCTGCTGGAGGTGTGTGTAGGGGGGCGCCCTTAAAAGTTGGAGACCCCACAACAAGGGAGTCGCGCGACCCCGTGGGAAGGGTGGGCGAAGCGCCCCCGGCTCTCCGGCGGAGGGAAAGAGTAGGGAGGGAAGGACACAGTGGTGGAGGATGCTGAGAAGGGAAACTTTGGAGCGAAGGGAGCACGTGAAAGGGGGAGCGGAGCGCCGCGCAGCGTGGGGGGCCGGGGGGGGGGGCGCAGCCCCTCTCCGTTTTGCCGTCGCGATGCCACAACCTCATCCAAGAATTTTTAAGCTATTCTAAAACATATTTATTTATCCATTCAGTCGAAAATTGCCCCTCCACTAAGGCTTCCCTTCGGAGCTCAGGGAGCCCACCCCAGCGCCGAACCCAGCTTTTGTGAGAGAGGCTAACGCGTCCTGCAGTGGAAGAGGTCTCGTATCTTAGTGAACATCCCCATAGTCAGGAGGTTGGGGCGGTGGCCTTCTGGGGAGTGGGATTTTTGATTTGCACCAAGTGTCCGAGGAGGCCTCGGGAAGAGCCGCATGGACTCCAGGCTCCCCCCGGCAGCCCAGATGAAGTTCCATGTGTCTCTTCTCCCCAGGTCTACCCTCCTCTCGCCAAAGCAGAGCCGAGAGAATCAAACATTCAAATTCAAAAACGAGCCAGTAAGACTATCCCTAATTAATACAACTCCGCTAATGAGTCAGCAGAAGCCAATCGGTTTCGTTGTTGCTCCGAATAATTTGATCAAACGTGGATTTATGTCTTAAAGAGGGAAAGAACAATACACGAAACAAACATTTCCACCTTCATTTTTCAATATGGCAGTTACCCCATAGCGGAAATATAATTCTTGGCCCAAGGCTCGGGCAGTAACAGTGCTGATGAAATTTGCTGATGCGCATTTAAGTCAGCCGTAACCCTGCAGTTCCTGCAGATAACATGAGGTTGTTCATTCCAAGCTGTGTTTACTCATAATCCGTGCCCATTACAACAGATTGAATAGACTAATTTTAAACGCGCTCTGTCACGTAAAGTGACATTCGTACGAGCACAGTTTCCTAAAGCAGCTTTCAAAGGAGAGTTTTGTTGTTGTTGGGAGACTATTTATCTCATTTCCGGGGGCAGATTACGATACCTATAAAACAGTAGTGAGTTAAAACATCGTTCCACAATAGTTTGTATTGTTTGCAGTCTCAGCTGGACTTTCACATTCAGATGTTGATTGCCTTCGGGTTTTTTTTCAACTTCCTTAACCTCTTCAGCCCAGCTAATCCACAAACACACCTGGCAGAATTACAGCTCACTAGCTGCATGCTTTGAGAGGTCATTTCAGAAACATGTATTTCCTGAAAAGCAGATTTCTCCGGAAAAATGAGGGGTTTTTTTACTCAGTGAGAATAGTTTCAAAAGGAGGAAACACCAGCAAGGAAGCACTCATACACAGCATGCTAAATGCGAAAAGGCTTTTAAAAGAGCATATTTTCACCAGTTTAGGTCAGAACGAAAACGCACCACGGAAAAATGAATACTCGGGACAAACAAACCCCACCGGCCTTACTTCTAAAAAGTTGTGGGCAGACGATCTTTTGTTCGAATCCATCACACAAAGACCAAAACAAAATTTATAACAAAAACCACCCCAGGTTTAGTTATATTTACATTTTGTAGCATCAGTTACAGTCTGATATTTTTCCCTCCCTCTATTTATTTTTTTTTCTTTCCCGTTTTTCAAGATACTGTTTGCGTCCAAACCAAGTTGTGAAAGCCCGACCTCAGGCAGCAAAAATATTTCTTCATCAATCCCATAATACGAAAAAGGAATGAAATCTCCACATTTGTCTGACTGGGTCGTGTTCGAGTAGTTACAGTGACAGCTAAACAATCTGCACCACAATCTCCGCTTCAGTCACATTCAGGCGTCCTTTCCGCTCCTCCCCCTACCCCAGAAAACCCCGAATCACAATAATCCGCTACCCCCCAGGTCTGCCGAGGAAATGTCCGGCCTGGATGCATTTCGCAGCAGTTTTCCATCACCATTCCCACCCCCACTCTGGAAAGCAGAAAGCAAGCTAGTCGTTGCATTTTGCCACCGCAACGAAGTCACACTTCGCGATACCTGTGTATTTCATACCCCGTTTATTTGTTTTCGTAATTCCACGCACCCCCAGCACCTCCTCCACAGAACATTTCTCCTTCCTCCTCCCGCCGAAAACGCGTCCGCGTCCCCAGACACTTTCGGATACAGGTGCGGGAGTAGTTACCCTCTTAAGCTTAAAAGCCTCCTTCTCCTCGTATATAAAACCACTTTCAAATCATTTTCGTGCTCGCCAGCGTCATCAAAACCAACCTTTAACTAATAGCTCCTAATCCAAACAGTTTGGGCAAAGCGGACCGTTGTTTAGACTGGCGGGGTACAGAGAGCCTGGCCGGGGGGACGCGAGCTGGTCCTCTCTAGCCGGCTCCCACCGTGGAAACTTGCGGTTGACACACACCGAGGTACAAGCGGAGGGAAAGGGGAGTGGGCCGAGCCGGTCCTGCCAGAATATTTTGCCCGGGGGCGAGCTCCGATACTCCCGCAGGAAAAGGTAGGCCGCATTTTTTTTTTTTTTTAATTTTTTTTTTTTAACCTCTTGGTGTTTTATTTGGGCTCCCCCGAGCAGCGCGGGTTACCAGCGCTGCTCTTCCAGGGACTGCGGGGGCCGCTCCACTCCTCGCCCGCCTCCGCCATCCCGCCACGCCGTGGCAGCACTGAGCAGCCGCGACCCGCAATAAATAATCCGGCGCTCACTGCAGCTCCAGTCCGGCGGATACCGCAATGCAATGCAAATGCAGTGCTTTATCAGCCCGGCGGCACAGGCAGAGCCGGGGCCGCCGTTTAAAGCCTTCCGAGCCTCTCCTTCGCCGTAAGGAGGCGGGAGCGGAGCCGGGCGGCAGCGGCGGGGGGTCCCGGGGGCGCCGTCCCCGGGTCCCCGCTGCCCCCCGCCGGCACACACCGCGGGGCACCGGCCCGCCGGCCGCCGCTCCCCGCCCCAGCGCCGCACCGAAACAGTCACAACAAGGACAGAAAGGGGGGGGGAAGCTCCGTCTCCGGCGCTGAAATGGGTTTAGCCGCCGCCAAGCCCGCTCCGCGCAGCCCAGGCGCGCAAGCCGCCCACGCCGCGAACCGCAGGCAGCGGACCCACGGCCGGGCAAGGGATTTATTCAGGCAGCGCTCGGTCTGATAGAGAAAATTTAAGGCACATTCGAGCTGTTTTCCCCCGTCTAGAAATAACCTTCCATAGCAGAGAAGCTAGGAGACATTGTGCTGTTTGTTTCTTTGGGTTATTTTTTGTTTCTTTTTTATGAAATAGTAAAAAATAAATCACATCTAAATTTCGTCAACCGCAAATGAAATTTCAGCTAATGAGTTAATGTTGCGAATTAGTATTAAAAAATGTTTGGGGATATCACTTTCTCCCCCTTCGTGCTGGGAAAAAATATCCCCTCCACTGATGCTATAAAACTGAATTATTAGAAAATAACCTGAACGTCACAACATACCCCTGGCTAATGTAAAAAGAAATCAACTTCATATTAAAAAAAAAAATAAAAATCCACCGCTTTCTTGCTAAATCACAGAAAATAAACATTTTATTTAGGCGTGTTTTTGCATGCACTGATTAAGTCCAAATTAACTGAGCTGCAGCCATCTCTATTTTTGGCCGGTAACATTTCCATTTGGTTTAATTGCACATGTCTAATATTTAAACGTATTAAACCATTTTTCCCTGCTTACAGTAGTGTCATATACATTTCTCACCTTTTAGGTTCTGGCTCACAGGAGCCCCTGCGACTTTGACAGCTGTCGTTTTGGCTGCACAGGAGACGAATCGCCCTCCTTTTGGTGCCAGAAGAAGCAGGAAATTAGCCAGGTTGCAAGTTGAAAATCTGCCACGCCAGTGCTTTGAATCCAATATGCCACACCTTCCAGCGGGGGAACTGGAAATTGCCATCCCGGATCTGTGTTCTAGGCGGCTGCTTATGCCGAACCTCCGCACACTTTGTTCACTATTGCCTTACAAAGAACAAATGAAATGGGGATTGAAAGCCAGAGAGATCCGAAGCAGGACAGAGCTCAGCAAAAGAATGCGGCTCTATTCTCGCAAGGGAAATTATAAAAAAGTTCATGTTCACGGTTACCATCCACATGACCGACAACGACCAATGGAAAAACCGAACAACTCATAAAGTTGTATTGCAAAGTTGTAAATTTTCATAAACAACAACGGATTTATGGCCTTTTCCTCATCACTAAGAAGAGGCAGGTCTTAGAGAGGCGCCATCTTACCACAGAGGCAGCCCTAGAGTTTTTTAAAAGACCTGGACTTTGTACTAATTTTATTAAAATTACAATTAGTGCGTTGACCAGGAACGGAGTGTAGCAGAAAAAAGGGAACTTCAGCGCAAATAATGCTCCAGGTCTTACCTCTATTTATCCAGACGAATAAAAGGACTTTTCGGGTTAGATTTTTTTTTTTTAATTAGAAAAAAAAATAAAAGGGGGAATATTAGATCTCATAGACATTGCTTGGTACCTGGCAAAAATAAGACGTTTTCGAAAGCGGGGCAATTTTTCCCCAATTTCGTGCCACCGTGATGCCCCCTGGCCCCCGAAAGCCGAACACACAAACCACACACGTACCCGATCAGATCATTTACACTTGGAAGTTTCGCATTTCACTTTCTGTGCATTACAAAATGTTTTTTCACTGCATGCGATTTCGACTTGATCGCCGATCGTCTGGACTGGGGTTATGACTGCAAGAGGACACGGGAGCACGGGTGTAAGGAAGCTCTCCCATAAAGAAGGCTTTCCGCTTTATTAATCAACAACGCTAGGGAAAAAAAATCATGAAGTCTAGATATAGATATTGACTGATTCCTATCAATTCGTCACCTTGGGTTTTGCTTGTTAGGGGTTTTTTATTATTATTATTTCCTTTTTGATTACAGAAAAAAAAAAATTAGATGATCTAATTTCTCTATTTGTCAATGTAATATATTTTTTGGTGCTTCCCTCGAACTGGTTCCTTAATAAAGAAATACAATTCATTGTCAACAAGCATATTTATTTTCTGTGTAACATAAAACACATTAATCGTGGGAGATACTTGAACACGGTATCACTTCCAAAGAGAGTTCACAGACATTTTTTTTCCCACTTCCAATACTTACACGGCATATCCAAATGTTCACAACGAACACACCGAAACACATTGTAACATACAATTTGTGAATAAACTTTAGCCAAACCTTCAAGACGGATTTATACAGAGTTCTTAACAATACATCATGCTACAAAGTTTCCAAATTAATTACATACTTCTCAATTTATGACATGATCTTACAAATGAGGTTCAAGACGAATATAAATGACAAAAAATATTACAATATCTGCTATTGTAGGAAAATTAATGGTATTACATATTAACACGTTCAGATAATCAGGACAAACAGTTTGTGGATTATTTTTTTTTTTTTAAAGGTGGTTACATGATCATTTAAATTCACTTTTTCAAAGAACACTTTCCGCTATATTAAGTAAGATCAACGTAGAATAAGAAAACGGCCTTTAGCAGAAGCAGCTGAAGGTAGAAGCCAACGGGAGATATTAAACCGCTTTGTACAATATTGGCGTGTGTTTGCTTCCTCTTTTAGAATAGCAAAGAATCGAGAAGAAAGATATATTGCAGCATATGGTTTTCATTTATAATTGCTTTGGAATAAATATATTATTTTAAATTTAAATATATTCAGACTTTTCGGTACCAAATTCTATACCAAAGCTATTGATGCGTGCTTTTCAAACGACTACGTTTACATGTCTAAAAGCATTTTGCGATTCACATTAGTAATCTTGTAACATCCTTTTGACTACTAAAATACAGTATACTTTCGAAGATAGGTAGGCAGAGCAAGATATATAGGTAGGTAGTCTGGAAAATAGGTAGTACAAATAATTGCTGTAGATTGTAGTGGTTTGTGGAACATTTTCCCCCCTTACTTGCTGTTTAATCTTCGTTAGTGTAGCTGTTACTTATGATACTTTTCTAACAACAATTTAAAAAAAAAGAAAACAAAAAGAGAAGTGCAGAGCTACTTATTCAAAATTAGGTAGTTTTTCTTAATGTGAGCCTAATGCACTTTTCCCCTTACACATGATTGGGACTGTGGAGTCAGGTAGTTACTTCGGAAGGTCACGGTTTACTATCTGTGCAAGCAGCAGTTCTCCCACTGAAATGTCCCCTGAAGAAGCCCACCCAAGTTAGGGTTAATGAAGAAAAAAAAAAAAAACCAAACTGATTGTAAGATGCTCTTAGGCGATATTACCGAAAGGTTCGGCATAGGGCAGGTTTGGGGAGCATGGGAGAGTGGAGAGAAGGCTGGAAAACCAACCCAAGAAATGTTTTCATGTTTGCAAACGCTCACTTTCAAGATGATTATTAAAAGGAACTGATGTTTTTTTTTTAATAAAAACAGTAAGTCTCTCTCTTTTTTTTTTTTTTTTTTCCCCCCTTTCTCCTTTAAAGGGAGCTTTTCCAACTGTCATGTGCATACACTATTCTAAGAGATCACTTCCTCGAGTGGGACTCCTTAGTCCTCCTCCTCTTCGTCTTCTTCCACTTTCTCAACAGAGGCTGCTGCTGACGTGGGCTCGTTGGGAGCCGGGGTGCTGGAGCTCTCCTCCTTGTGCTCCTTCTTCCACTTCATCCTCCGGTTTTGGAACCAGATTTTGATCTGCCTCTCCGTCAGACAGAGGGCATGGGCGATCTCTATCCTCCGCCGCCGAGTCAGATAACGATTGAAGTGGAATTCCTTCTCCAGCTCCAGAGTCTGGTAGCGGGTGTAGGTCTGGCGCCCTCGCTTCCTATCTGGACCTGAAAACAGGCACACACACGGCCAGGAGTTAGACAAGAGGTGGAAAGTTTGCTCTATTTATTTTTCTTGATGTTTTTAATAAATAAATAAACAAACAAACAAAAAAGTGGCGAGCCAGAGTGCACGATTCCCTTCTTCGACTTCCACTCGCCCCCCCACTTTGCCCTAACAAAGACATTTCAGCCACACGACCTACCCTGCCCAGGCAGGGCAAAAATTAAGTTGCTCGAGACCTAGAAAAAGTGAAGAGAAAGCATTCAGGAGAGGAGGTGGGGGAGGAAATTGCTTTTGGGAGGAGGAACTTTTCCCCCAGGCGATGTATTTCCCTAAAACCTTCCAGACTTTCACGTTTCGCAAGGGGAAATAAAAAGCTGGAAGGCTGGGCTGTATTTATTTTATTTTAATGTCGTGGGCTCCCCCCACCCATCCCGCCTGGATCGTAAACAATACATAGCATTTAGCTGCAGAAGAGAGCTCTCCTTTTTCACACACACTCTCGTCCCCCAGTGCCCCCCTCCCCCCTCCGTTTTCCTGTTTAGTACATTTCTATAGATCCTTATCTCCGTGGAAAAGGGCAGGGGGGACGAGGGTGGCACGTCTCGGCAACGCGGGCCGGCAAAGTCCTCAACATGCCGTCCCTCGGTCCTAAACGCCTCTGTCCCCTCCGCCTTACCCAGCCAGCGGGATTTTTTTCCCCCAACTTCGACAAGAGGGCAGGGGAGACGCTTACCCGTGGGGGCTCTGGGAGCCCGCAGCCAACTCTCCGCTTTTTCATAGCAAACAGCGCAAATCGACTCAATGCTAAAATTCCATAGCAAATGGAGTTAAATAAATTTACGAGGCTAGAACCCATTAATTGGGCAATAAAAAGTTTTATGATACTCATTTACATACAATGCCACGGGCTTTCTACGCAATGGCGCCTCGGCTATAATTAAAACCATAAAGGCTGTGCTGACAGTAATCCTGGCGACACGCTTTGCCTGGCTGCCACGGCTCCGAGCCCTCTCCGCTCGCCCCTACCTGAAGACCTCATCCAGGGGTATATCCGGAAATTAGGCTCAGCCTGGTTGTGCAGGTTGCTTTCCTCCGCTTTCTCACAGCTGGGTTTGGTTAGCTCATTGCAGAGGACGGGAATGTTCTGATCAAAAGAGGAACAATGCAGGTTGTAGGCATCAGAGCCCAGGCTGTATCCGGAAGAGAACGGGCTTTGATATATGGTACTGTTCACATTGTACAAGCCGGGCATGGAGGAGGCGAAGGCACCCGCGCCTGGTCCATAGCCGCTTCTCTGGGAGTTGCTTGCAAAGGAGCAAGAAGTAGGCTCCGCATTTTGGAAAAGAGAAGCCCCCGCCGTATATTTGCTAAAAAGCGCATTCACATAATACGAAGAGCTCATAATTTTGACCTGTGATTTGTTGTCCGGCAGGCTTCAGTGTCGGTTTTACGAGGTAGCGTGATATATGATAACATTACACCCCCAGATTTACACCAAACCCCATTTTCTTTTGGACTGAGCTGCCCGGAGCACGTGACCGGTCATGTGACGCCGCCCGCCAATCCCCGCCCGCCTCACAGGTGGTGCCGGCCGGGGCCCGACGGTGCCCGGCCATGGACGGGCTGGGGCCGGGGCCGCCACAGCCGCCGCCGCCTCCGCCGCGCCCGCCAGCGCCCTCCAGCCGCCGCCAGCTCGGCCCCACGGGGACCCCGCACCCCTCCTGCTCGCTGATGGACCGCGGGGGGGTGGGGGGGAGCGTTGGGAAAAATCATATTCTAAACCTTTAAATGTATATATTTATTTAATTTATATATATATATACATATAACATGTGTGTGTGTATCAGGTTTAAAGGAGGTGGGTCGTTCCCCCCGCTCTGCTTTATCGCAGCGGCGAGAAGCAGGCGGTAACCCTGCAACAGGGTTTGCGAGGGCACCCCCCTCCGGTCCCGAGGGGCTGCCGAGCCTCGGGAATCAAGGCGCTTCCCAGCAGTCAGCCCCGGGAAAAATATCACAGTCACCCTCCCCGGGAAAGGAGAACAAAACAAAACAAAACAAAACGTCCAAAAAATCCGGCCCCCAAACAAACAACGGCGTCCAACTGAACAAAAAACTCCCAGCCAGCAACACACGAAAAAAACCCCTACCGCCCACCGCAAAAAAAAAAAAAAAAAAAAAAAAAAAGGGAAAAAAAAAAAAAAAAAAAAAAAAAAAAAAGGGGAAAAAATTAAGAAAAAAAAATAAAAATTGAGGGCTCAACTTTCTGAACGTCTCAAGAAGAAAAACCAGAATAAACCGAAACTCCAGAGTTGAAGAAATCGCCTGCAAATGGCTTCAAATCGCCGCCGCCTGTTTGCTGCCCGAGTTACCTTTCCGCCCTACATACCTTGCAGTCCAGAGCGTGAGGCGGCAGCGGTACGCTCGGGTGACGGGGAGAGTTGCTGCTTTTCTAAACACTGGGATCCCCAACAATGCGAATGGCTCTCCATTGAGGATGCTGCTCCGTGCCCTTCCTTTAAACGGATCGTAAAATGAGTTTCCTTCCCTCAGACAGGGAGTCCTGGTAAAGACAGCTTTTACTGCCTGCCTGTATTGCACATCATAAACTGGAAGAAGCACAATGGAATTGCCCCGGAAATTCTCCTTTCAATTATAGTTTGGTGCCCCGTGTACAAAGACTTTCTCACCAGTTAAAATTGTCCTTGGCGATATTTCGCACGGACCCTAAACTTTATGTTTTGTAAACGTGGAGCACCCCTCTGCCCCCCTGCACACCTCCAACACACATCCGCACACACACCCGCGCACCCCTTGGCACCCTTTATGCGCGGTTATTGCAGCCCCATGAACACAGGTTACTGACAGAAGCAAGTCAATTCTTGAAAGCCAGATCCCTGAGATAGATACTGGTGCTTCAGAGCATGCAGATGTGGTGGATGTACGTAAATGTTTGCCAAGTGCTAAGTGTGTGAAAACGCAGTTATTATTCGCAGGCATAAGGGAGAAGCCGACGAAGGAGCCCCTTCGGTTATTTCTTCCAATTCACCAATATTAGACAATATCCCTGAGGTGGCAATCACGGTGCGGGAACATGCCGGCAGAAAAGGCTGCTGGAAGGGAATAGAGGCCCAAGAACTTAAACGAATGCGATGCAAACAAGACAACGACCAAGAAGATCAAAGAGGCTGAAGTAGATGGCATTAGATCAATAAATTGCTCCTTTGGTGACAACATACCAAGATACAAGAAAAAAGCAACAGCAAATATAACCAATGTCTAGACTTAAATATGGATAGCGTAGGACCGAATAGATTGTCTGGATGGTTGTATTTCGAGCTCTCTAATTCTCTACAATTTGCATGTTTATGTATTTTTCTTTGCTTTCACGTGTTTATTGCCGCCACGGGTTTTTTAAAATGTATTTTTTCCTTCAGTTTATTTTTTCCTGCCAGCCCTTTAGATTTATCAAAAAAGCCTTCACTGAATAAATGCTAGAAGGACCCCCAGACATGGGTCCCCACCACCTTGTTGACTCCCCCCACCTTCTGCGAGTTAGGCATAACGCTGCTTCTGAAATAACTCTCTGAAATCTCTCGTTTTGTTGTTTACAGGATCAGGCTAGATTCCCGCGACTGTAAACACGCTTTTCATTTGAATTTATTTTTTTCCAATCGGAAAAGGGTGAACAGGCACAGATTTCAAGTTTTTGGTCATGGCAACATTCTCACACGCTTTAAAAATAATCCTCTAGGACGGATTAACTGTATTTTTATTTTTATTTTTATTTTTTCCTTGTTAGCTCTGGACTACCCCTCTTTGGCACTGAGCTTTTCCGGGAAGTAAAATGTAGTGATAAAACGGTGCTCGTAAGTTATAAGCGACCTGGGAGCACTACATGATTATGGCTTGTGTACTAAGCAGTATCTTGATGTGGTTCATAGCAGAGAAGATTTTGTTGGTTTGGAATCTGTTCTCGCCATAATTTATCCACGATTATAATGGAACATGCTGTGCCAAGTTATTACTTAGTATGACGATGCATAAACACTTTTTAATTTCAATATAATTTTACTGCCCAAGGAAAAAAAATAATTAATCATAATAAGTTTAGCAATGCCATTGTCGACAAACATTTGATAGGAAGGCTCTTGTTAGAAAGCAGGGAGTGGCTGTTAGTCTTTATCCCTAGAAAGAATTTAATCTTTGGATCAGTACGGGGGTAAAAAACCAGCTCAGTGCATTCCCAGTGCTGAATTTCGATATAAGGAGAATGGCTTTGATTTAAGGAAATGTAAGTAAGATGCAGAGAAAGTAGTTCTGTTACAGAGCTACTAGAGAATATGCAACGATTTGTTTAGTTGTCTGGCTTAAACTTACGAAATACAACGTTTCTACTTCAGCCCATATTTTATGCTTCCTTTCCTCCTGCATTTATTTTCCTTCCAATTACTTTTTTCCTCTGTCTTTTTTGGCAATTGCCATCTGAAAATATTCCACAACTCCACACTAAGCCTCATTCTCAAGACGCGGGAGCCAACAAAAGCAAAGCGGAAAAAAAATAGGAAAACGATTCGAGGAAACAAAATAGACGGCGAGAACAAGTTAGGAATGACTTTGAGAGACACGTCAAGTTTGCAGAGCATCAGCCTTCTCACATCTGTGTAATATAATCACAACGGGTCCCACAGAGCTGAAATTGCTTCGGACACAAGCAGGGCTTTTTATTTGTATCAAAGACAGCTGTTGAAGAATTTCACCCGCCGGTAAATAATTTTCGAACAAGATTTTTGCAGCACTGCCGGTTCCCCGCACGGTTGTCTCAGCCACGCGGAGCGGACAAGGGCATTGGAAAATCCATCGGTTGGTCCCTAGAGCTCCAAGGGTGAAGCTCTTTGGGCGCTCTCCTCCCAGGCTGAGCCGGGGAGACCCTCTTACATCCCGCCCGAACCCTTCAATTCTTCCTTTCTCCCAATATTTGATTTCGCACCAGCCCTTCGGGAAATCAGTATACCCTGTTAGCAAGCTCAGAGCTTAAGCGGAGAAGAGCAAAGGTTTGGGGCAAGGGCGAAAAGGAGGAGCTGGCAGTTCGGTGCCAGGGCTCCATCCGTCTCCATCACATATTAGCAAATGTCTCGGTATTTTGAGAATTATAAACGCACAGCGTGTCCTTGGTGCAGACCAACTTTCACCACGAGTGCACTGAGCCTGGCCAGGCAGCGAACACCACCCTGACGGCGCCCGGTCGGCGGGGTAACACGGGAAAAAAAATAGGTGATAAGGGAGAGAAAAACACCCTCAAACCCATCGGCCTTTGTTAAAACCCACTCAGCGCTTCCAAGCACAGTTATGCTCCCATAAAGTCGACATTTTAGGAGCTGTCGGGGAGGCGGCCGAGCGCTTGATGGCGGAGGGCGGGCGGGCGGCGTTTTGCGGGCTCACAGCGCCACCTGCCGCCGCTCGGCCGCCACCGCCCGGGCCGGCCCGCGCAGCCCGCGCCTCTGCCCGCCGGCCCACCGCAAGATAAATGTCCACCTCCCAGCCTGGATTTAAGCACGGGAAGGCCAATAAAAGGTTGTTATTTCCGCTCTCCCGCTTTATCTAAAACAGCCAGACAAAACAAATGAAAAGGCTTTTGTAGAAAATCTTAATTGTGGCTGGACAGTTGTAAACTCATTAAGAGCCGAATTCCAGACAGTTTGCAGACCCGTCATTTATTACACACTCTTAATGCTGATTCTTTGAAGTTGCCTCTGTCTGCAACAACAGAGGGCGTCCCAGCATCCCCAAATACTGGCTCGGGGATCAATTAGGGGCTTTTTTGTGTGTGTGCACGCCAGAACGAGCTCCCTTTTGCTAATTAGAAGTCATCAAATCTTACCTGGGATTTATTTCCCTTTTTTTTTTTTTTTTTTTTTTAAGGTGAAGTAGAAAGCATTTTTTTTTCCGCCCGCAGTTTTGCACATCTGTAAACTTCTTGCCGGCTCCCTAAGTTTTGTCTTCAGCCCTGCAGCGTTTTACACCCCATAAACGGTTACAGCAGTCATTTTCTTTTATTGCACTGTAGTATGGCTCTGAATTTTCTTAACAACAACTTCTGCCAAGATCCTAAGCGTGTTCCGTCCTATTTTGCTCTCAATACATATACGCATATACATATATATATATATGTATATATGTGCAAAGGTACCTTCAAAAAACAAGAAGGATTTCATGGTTATTCGCCATATTTGCAAACAAGGGTCGGTGTGGTGCAGAGCTGTGCTGCGATTCATGTTATGGAGGATATCCACTGTGAGCAGTAAGATGTCCGCCCAAAAGAAGGGTAAATTTCAGCAAGCTCATAGACTTTGCTATTTTCTTTTGTTGCTGAGCTTGGTTTGGCTTGGGGCGGCGGGGGAGGGGTAGGTGCAATGGTGAGGGGATGTATAGAAATCTTCCACTCCAAAGAAACCATTTTTCTCATTTTAAAAATAAATGCAATTTCGTATTCTCGGCTGTAGACTGTTGCCAGCCCACCGTTTTCCTTCGGCTAAATCGGCGACTAAAATTGACACCATAAATTCTACCATAATTGTCTGTAAAATTATATCTGTTTCTATATCTATCTATAAATACATATATAATCTGAAGTGCTAGTAAAACGCAACGGGTTGTATTTATTTGCCACGGGACATTTAAAAGGGATAAAAATTACAAAAGTGAAGGCAAGGGAAGAAAAAAGGTGGATGACGTTTGAAATAACATATTTTGCATGAGCAATTATCTCTAGCAGGGAATTTGAAATGAACGCCCTGGTAAGGAGAGAGCCTTCTTACAGGGGTTGTGCAAGCACACTTAGTGCTGGACATTTTCTAGTGGAAGCTAATTAACAATCTCAGCTTAAATGTCGCTGTCTGAGCTGATTTACATTATTGTCCACACCAAAGAACGAACGCCGGACATTTTGGTTTGGTGCTGGTTCCCCAGCCCCGCCGGCGAGTTTTATTAAGACGGCGTTAGCTCGGCACCGTGCCCCGCTGCCATCCAAGGGGCTCCCTCCGTGCACTGCCAAGCACCAGCTTACCAAATCACGCCCAGAGGGGGGGGAAGAAATCCCTACCCTCAAAGAAATTACGGCATTTAGGACCTGAGTCTGTCCATTTAGAATGAAAATAAGACGAAATTTCCATCACCTGGGGGCTGCGTTTATAAAACCGTGGGTTCGCCTTGGCTCGAAAATAATACCACTCCTCGCCTCACCTCTGCAGCTGCCCTAGCCCTGCCACATCTGCTGGCGAGATTCGGTGTGCCGTGGAAGAACCTCTCCTCAATAATGTTAAAACATCACAAAATATAAAAGAATCAATATATTTTATTTGGCAAAAAGTTAAATATCATTTCAAGACAACAATTTGGTCAGTAGGCCATGAGGTAACTGTTTCAAAATAGACAGTGTACGTTCTGCATCAACATAAGTTCCCAGATTCTTTTTTTTTTTAAATCGATACAAATTTACAATAACCAAATGTAGGTTTTTATAATGTATAATTTATTATCAATAAAATTAACCTTCATTACAATAACCATCAAATCATTCGATTAAAATTCAAACATAAACCATAGGTAGTAACCCTTTTCACATATACGTATAGCTCCGAAACCTGCTAACTGCTCACTGGTGCAAAAACAATATTTAAGCTAGTCTGTTTATTTACTTTTTTTTTAATATATAGATTATATATACAACCGACGAAGACAGTACTATATATATATCAACTGTGCATACTAAAATTACTTGCTTCATATTTTGAGAACCGTAATTCCCAGACATCCCGAACAAACGTTTCTTCTACCTTTTTTTTTTTATTATTTTGCATTGGGATATATATAATATATATATTTTACAATCAAAGGTTAACTGTCTAATTATACAGAAAAGACTTAATACACTACAGAGCTATACTCTATGCAATTTTTATAATAAACAACCTGAGTTCAAATTGAATTCTAGCTTACACCATTACATCCGGTACAGCACCCAAGCACATAAATTGAGTCACAAACATAATTACCACAATAAAACACAGTGTTCAAGTATTAGAGCAGAGATCTCTCTGCCACGCAAAGAGCGAATAAAATTAACTACGTAGACTAAACTACACAGTCCGTAAATAGTTGTGCATTATGAAAAGGTAGTTTTTTTCTTTTTTTTTTCTTTCGTTAAGTGAAGAAACAGGTAGATTTATACAAGCCAGTTAAACAGCCTTTTCGTGCTAATGCCCCCTTTTTCTTTCCTATTAGAAAATTAAAAGTCTTACTGTACCTCTCCTGGCAATCTGGCCTCTGTGACTATCATTGTACAATCATAATCAGAATTTGCCAAGGGAAAAAAATGAGGCCTGGACCCAGACGCATTGCATGGCAGGGCTCGAGGGGATGATTTTTTTTGTTTGTTTTAACTTTTTTCTTTTTTTTTTTTTTTTCTCTTTTACTTTACGCGTTTTCAGTTTAACCCACGTGTCGCCGTCATTCGTCCTTCGCTCGATCTTTGTTGATTTTCTTCATTTTCATCCTCCTGTTCTGAAACCATATTTTCACTTGTCTCTCTGTTAAATTGAGGAGTCTGGCCACCTCATATCTACGGTCCCTAGTGAGATACATATTGAACAGAAACTCCTTCTCCAGTTCCAGTGTCTGATGCTTGGTGTAAGGGCATCGCTTTTTCCTGGTGGACCTTGCGTGGAGCCAGTTTGCAGCTGGATTATCTACAACGAAAACAACAGAAGTTCAGGCTGAGGGGGAGGGTGGGAGGTGGAGGGAGGGGGCTGGGAGGGAAATCCACGCAGAAACAGCCCATCAGGTGTCCCGGTATTCGTGTTTAGGACGTGGCTCTCATTTCCCGAGGCACAGGCTCGTGAGGCACAATGGACTCCAAAATACAGACACATGGGGAGGTCACACGCAACCACACGCGGCAAAGCCCCGCTGCCCCCGCCTCCCCTCGCCTTTTTTATTGTTTGGAGAATACAATTTTAAAATACTTTCTCCTCCTCTCTCTTCCTCTCTCTCTAACTCCTTTCCTCCTTCCTGGCCTCCCCACACCTCAAACTGCCAGCCCGGGGAGTGACCAGCCAGATCAACATGTCATCGAAATTGTTTGTCTTTTTAATCTCTGCCTTCTCCTGTGTCATCCCTGGCAAGACCCAGGGAGCTGGCGAGTTAATCTACAGCTGGCATAATTAAACCCTCGCCCTCTTAGGACCCTTATTCGCACGGCGTTAATCGCGATAGTAATCCCGAGGCGCTCTGCCACCAGTCTCGTAGTCCTGGGAGCGTCCAGCCCGGGGTTTTCCGCCGAGGAGACGAAAGGGGGAGGGGAGGAACCAAGTCAACGGCGAGGTTTCTGTTCTCAGCCCAGCAATAGCCGCCCTGGCTTGAGAGCCGTCTCAAAAAAGATCAGATTCACATCCAGTGTTTTCTAGGCACCCCTCTCCCCATGTCTGCCCACGCCTGGGAGCGCTGCGAGGCAGGAGGATGTGAGCATGTCCTGCTGAGTTTGCTGGGGTGGCAGGAGCCGGGATGGGCGGCTATTGCATTTCTCTTTCTCCCTCTCTCTCTCTTTTTTTTTTTTAATGTTTGTTTAAGTTGCAGTTGTAAGGTGGGTTTTTGTTTTCCTTTCACCCTGGAAAGCCAGAGCCGTCCTAGATCCCGTTCGAGCCTGAGAAAGGCAGCGCTGGTTTCTGCAGATGGCAGACCCCGGCGGGCTGGCGCAGCGGCGGCGGCGGCCGGTGCTCGGCCGTGTAATTAGCCCCAGCGCCTCGACACCTCCCCGCGGCCGGCGCAGAGCCCTGAAGTCCATTACCCTTGCCGTCCCACTTACTTGGATCGATCTGCGGTTTCTCTCCGTTTGCCTCACTTTCTCCATTGCTTTCAGAGAATGCGCCTTCGTGGCTTTGCTTATCCCTATCAACTGGAGGAGAACCACAAGCATAATCAGAGAGAGACAAAGTGTGAGTGTCAAACGTGGTACAGTCAGCCCTCCTGGCCGCCAGCGGTTCAGGTTTAATGCCGTAATGCCTGCTGGTAGGTAACCCGGGGAAAGACAAGGAGCCCGGCACAGGCTCAAGCCACGAACGCATGTACCTGCCGTCGGGCGGTGCCACGGGCGCCTGGTGGTGCGCGTACGGGTGGTAGACGGCGGGGACGCCGCTGGCGCCGGCGGGGTGCGCGGGGCTCCAGGGGGGGCCGAAGACGGGCGCCTTGGGCTGGAAGCTGCAGGGGGCCAGCTCGGGGTGCTCGGTCAGCGCCGCCGGCCGCGGCGGCGGCCCCAGCGGGGCGGGGGCGTAGCGGGGCGCCGCCAGCTCGTCCCCCTCCGGCACCAGGAAGGAGTCCACGTAGTAATTGCTGAGGGTCCCGGGAGCCGACATGGCGGGCGGGCTGGCGGGCGGCGGCGGACCCGCCGCGGTTCGGGGCTGCGGGTTTCACGTAACAACTTGGTGCTGGCGGACAAGTAGAGTCAGTAATAAGTTGAGGGCAGCGCAGGCGCCCATTGGCTGCGCCTGTCACGTGGCGGGGGAGCAGAACAATAAAGTATAAATCAGTCCGCGGGCTATTAATGGGTCAGTGTTTTCCAGCCATAATTTTTATAGCGAGGCCATATGTTTTTATGCAAAGGGATATTTGAGTTATACGGCGGGGTTTGTTTTAATTGCGGCCAACTGAGATTAAAAGATCAGATTCCGTATTACAGCCCCCCTCCCCTCTTTCTCTTCCTCTCTCTCTCCCCTCTCTCTCTTTCTCTCTCTCTCTCTCTTTTTTTTTTTTTTTTCGTTTAAGCGGACTATTTTATATCAAAATTAATCATCCCATCAGTGGGT
Source organism: Parus major (assembly GCF_001522545.3). Taxonomy (NCBI): domain Eukaryota; kingdom Metazoa; phylum Chordata; class Aves; order Passeriformes; family Paridae; genus Parus; species Parus major. Next base: position 33,200,828 of record NC_031769.1, read on the forward strand.
CGTGTTCTCTGCGAAAAAAAATCTCGCCGCTCTTGTGATCGGAGACCTTCACATAAAACTATACAATAACTGAAGCAATAAAAAGAGCAAAATAGTAGTTGCGGTATACTGTATTTAAATATACATTTATTATATTTCATAAGGAGTTATTGTTTCGGGAGCCACGGGGTTGTTATTAAGTCAGTAACTATGAGCGCGCTCATTTGCATCGCTGTGTTTCACAGCAGTAAAAATTTACGAGTGCTTGGAAAGGTTAAATTATACTATTGTGTTTAGTTTGGGAACCCACTGTAAATAATACCGTTCCGTTCGGCTTAGAGCTGGCAGCGGAAAGTCAAATTCAACGTATCCCCTTTCCGAAACCCCGGCGCAGAGCCGGCCCTCCCCGCCCGGCCGGAGAAGGACAGGGGCAGGCGCTGGCTCGGTATTTAGCCTGACCCGCACCAAACTGCACTTCACCAGCCCACCCCGCCGGGCACGGCGCGGCAGTGACCGAAACACCCTCCTCGTCCTCCCCGCTGCCCCTGCCCTTGGACCGGGACCCCCTCGCCAGGCCGGGGAAAGGAGCCGGGGCTGGGCGGCGGTGCGGCGGCGGCCGGAGGGGAGCCGCCGTCCTGGCCGGGAGGGAAGGAGTGCGGCCAGAGCCGGCCGGCGGTATTTATCACCACAATTAATTCTTCAACTATGCAGGGAAGCAGCGGGGGGAAAGGGGAGAAAATGCCCGGTCTCCCCTCTGCCGAAAGGCACCCTGCTTCTCCAGGCGGCTATCAAAGGGGCGTTCGCAGTCGGCCGTCCCGCATTCTGGTGAATCCAATTTATGTTCAAATATAGTTATTTATTTGCTGGCACCTCCTGTGACTGCAGGACACACGCTAGCGGCATCGGAAGCCGAGCGGAGGGTTGCAATCCTCCGCAGAAGGAGGGGAGGGTGCGCGGGGGAAAGTAAGAGGCGGCCAGATCCAAGTCCAGTGTTAGGAATTAAAGTAGTGGCTGAGCTCTTGGCAAACACGCCTGCGACTCCCTGGTTTCTCCCTGGCGGACATTCACGCTGTTTATCCCCGTGGCTGGCGAAGGAGCGCGGTCACTAAGATGCAGGGGGCACAAAAAATCTCCGTGAGAGGCTCAATTTACTCGAAATATTTGGTATTGAAAATAGAGCCCAGCAAATGGTAGGGGCGACTGAGTAATGATTAAAATCGCGTGTAAATACTCTGCATGCGAAAAGTGTGGTTCTAATTAGTTTTACATCGCTATGTGGGCTTTCTCTCTCCCTCTCCCTCTCTCTCTCTCTCGCTCTCTTTCTTTCTTTTTCTTTTCATGTCTTCTCAGCAGTTTAATCCGAAATCTTACAGAGGTCCTATTTTAACACCTCTCTCTTCCACAATCAAAATTACAAAGGCCCATAATGAAACTATTATCCCCCATTAGAGTTCGAAAATCGTGGAACAGTTGCAAGATTTCAATAAACAAGGGACCCGTTATTTTCTAACAATTTTAAAAACGCAAATAAAGCTCTCTCGGCTTTTTTTTTTTCTTTTTTTTTTCTCCCATTGTATAGACACATAGAAAAAAAATAATTGTATTTCTTTCCTGGAAAGACGGAACTCCACGTCATTTGTATTTATTATTAAGAGTCAGCTGTGGTGAAATGTGATTGTAGAACTTCCTTTTTCCATTCAGAAAAAATAATCTTAGCTGCAGGAGTCCTGGATGTTTATATTCGAATTTGGGTTCTCAACTTCAGCAGCGGGTTTTATTTTTTTGGTTCCTCACCAAAACTAATAGCAAATGAATAACAATAACAATGGCGTTTAAAAGAACGTGACTGCATTTTTATTTCCCCTGTAAAATTCCGCATTTGTTCACTGCCAGCATCCAAGAGGCAGAAGAGGTTATACAGAAAGCAAGAGGAGAAATACAGCAAATAATTGGACATTTTTCACGCGGTCACGTTGCTGATAATAACGCTAGCATATTCGACTCTTTTATCGCCGTTTTAGATCCATTTTCACCCGAAGTACATTTTTCATATGAGCCATGAAGGCGATTTCCCTTCGTCAATCTACTTTGCAAATGACTTAAGGTTTTGGTGACTTACACCTTCGGGGGCAAAAGCCCCCCAAACAGGGCCGAAGCAGACATTGACATAAAAACTCTATATGAAACCAGAATTCCCAGGAACGAAGCACTGTGAGAGCGATCGTGTCCGAATTAAAGTACTCCCTTTCTTCCATCCCAACATAACCGAACCAGCAGAGCTCCCATCCCGCTAGCTCCGACCCCCGGCTGCATCAGGAAAGATCCCGTCGGTTTTTAAACCGGGGGGGCATCTGCCAGCGCTGCTTCATTAGCCACGCACGGCGGAGGAGCGGAGCATAAGCGGGCGCGGGGCAGGAGTTCGCGGGCGTTGGCGATCTCTCCTGAACGGGAAGTTCAGGATCGCCTTTCCCCAGGGTTTCCTGCCACTGCAGACCTCTCTCACGGAACCAGTGGTGCTACGAAGCCACGGAGGGGTTTTGGCACAGTGAAGAGAAAAAATGATTCAGAATTTAGAGGAAGCAGTCCAAAATCAGGATGAGGCGATTCAACTGGGAATCAAAAGGGCAGAGGCAAAAGACGCCATACGGGCACACACAGACACAGGCACTGTAAATACACTTTCCGAAATGTACACAGACCCTGCAGATAGCCCGTCAGACCTTGTGTGTAGAGGCAAACACAAGCACTTAAATTTGACTGCAATGCAGAGCTCTGCTCCTGCCCCGGCCGGAGACGAATGCTTTTCCGAGTACGGCTGAAATCCGCTATCCAATCTCATCTGAACTCCTGCAGCCCAGCCCGAAGTTTCGAAAAAGTTTTTAGCTTTTACTATCGCTATTTTTTTTAAGGCAAAAATAATCACGACGGATAAAAAATTCATAGAAATAAATGTGCAACGAGTGAGTTTTCTGTCATTTTCCCTGCCCTCCTTTCCTACGCTAAGGGTGCCCCGCTCCGCGGCCCGCCGGCTCTGGCTGCTGGCGGAGGGCCTGGCCGGAGCCCGCCCATTGCCCGCGGTCGCGCTGCGAACACAAAAGGCGGCGGTGGCGGCGACGGCAGCGGGCCCGGAGAGGTCGCTGTTGCCCGTTCCGCCGCCGCGGAGAGCCCGCACCGCAATCGTGATCGTAACCGAGGCCTTGCGGGCCGCAGGGCAGCCGGCGCCCCCGGGCAGCCCCGGGGTAGCGGGCCCGACGGCGGAGGCACGGAGCCGGCCAAGCCGTGCGCCAGGCTCCGGCAGCACCAGCCACCCCACCGCGGGGGCCGAGGGCACCCCTCCGCCAGCGGCTCCACCCGGCCGCGGGCGATGCGCTCCGGGCCCCTGTTTTTGATGACGCCTGGAGCGGGGCAGGCAGATTTGATCTCTCCCCACCCCCTCCCCCAGGCACGCTTTCGGGTCTCTTGGTTTTTAATAAATCCAGATTGAAAAATAAAACAGCCACCCACCTCCCCCCGGCCCCCCGAGCTCGACCCACGCCGAGCGGAATGCAAAAACGCACCTGACCTTGAATGCAGCCAACGAGATATATTAAAAACCCGCAAGCAGGCAGGGACTCGCTTAGGAGCTAGCTAACCTTGAAGAACTTGTCAAGCTTCCCCCCTCGGCTGCCGTGTTTATCTGAGGAATCAAAGGAGGCTCCGCTGCAGATGGGAAACAATGGCATTGGGACTTGACGCCTACAGTTCACTTCAGCGCTAAGATTTCTTCGGGTAGAAAGGACCCTCGCACCAAGCATACCTGGTGATGATATCAACTGAAGTAATTAAGGCAGTTTCGTGCTGTAGAGAGAAAGGTGGAGCCCCAACAACATGAAACTACCTAAACCACAGAGCAGTTCTCAGGCGCTAATTATTACTCTCTCCCCATTGCCGTGGTCCTTAACGCAAGGATCCCGCTACGAAAATAAAACCAGAAACGTGACTAAAACATCCCTCTCTCCCTCCCGCCCACCCCGCCGGCGCCCCTCCGCGCCCCCCGGCCAGCCTCGGGTGGGTTAATGAAAACAAGAATAAAATATAATAACAACCACCCACACACGCGCGAGCGGGCAGATTTCGCCTTTCCATGCAGATGTAATCGGGGAAAAAAAAGGGCCGTGCACGACCATGTTACATCACGAAAAGCTAACGGCTCCCAAGAAGCCCGGGTTCAAAGTCTGTCCCCCCTCCTCCTCCCCGCATACATATACCCTTGCAAGGAAGCTGTCTCTTTTCTTCCAGCCTTCCTTTCGCCTTCCCTTTGTGAGAGACCCTATTAGCTAAACATGCAGCAAGGAAAAGAGGATTTAAAAAATTAAATAAATAAAAAATGCAGCCTGTGTGAAATAAGCTCTTCCACATGCAGCCAGGTAGGGAATAGCCTTGCCTGGAGGGGCCCGCTGGCAGGGAGGCGAGGCTGGGGTCCCCCCTCCCCTCCCCATGAGCTCACCTTTACGATTTCTTCTCAGCCCTGAGATAAAGCTAGAATTTTGTCAGCGTCCTCTGGAGTTAAAGATCTCCGCACACACTTGTAGGTGTTCGATTAACCAAAAAAAAAAAAAAAAAAAAAAAAAAGGAAAAGAAAAGAAATATATGGTTTCCCTACCCTCAAGAAATAGTAATTTGCTTCCTCAGTCTATGCAGTTCCTCAGTCAACTGAAACCACTCGTTCAAGACAGCAACAATCCAGATATACTAGCAAGTCATAAAACTGAACAAAAGCCGACAAACCTTAGAGCACCATCGCTATATGGCCCAGACAAATTACGACCGTCTAGGTAATATTTAAATAGATTCCTAAAGTAATTGCAGGGGGTTTAGGCAACTATTCCTGTTGTAAAAGTTCTCGAAGACATAAAGTAGAACCTGAGGATAAACAGTCACAAAAAGAGGTAAAATTAAAAGGATTCATTCCACGGGGTTTTTTTTATTCTTCTATGAGAACATAAACATCGTCTTTTTCACGCACAGCAGCATTACAATATTAATTTATTCCGATTTAAGGTAAGAACTAGATATAGCTAGAACTAACATTTATAATAACGATAGAATGCATTTGCTTAAAACAGTATCGGCATTTTAATAATAATAGACATTTATCCATATCTGTATTTATAGCTTTTCCCCTTCTTTTTTTTTTTTAATATTTTTAAATTTTTTCACCTATATGTTTGACCCTTTAATGCATGTAACTTCACAGTATAAAGGAAGATGAACATATTCTCCCTCACAATCTCAGACTCTGGCTCAGAAAGTCCATCTGAAAGTTCAGGATATATATTTTTCAGTGAAATTAGTGAGGAAAAAAGTGACTATTTTCTTCTCAAGGGGGAATTTCTGTGTGCTTGTCATGCGTTACCAACGGTAACGGTATATATAGACACAAAAGAAAATCACCAAATTCACATATTTAAGCAAAACTACATTAAGTAAATATCTACAACCAGCGAGAGAAATTCAGAGGTAAGTGTAATAATTTAGTCCATGAGTAAAACGAACTCTTTTATACCTTTAAAGAGAAGATATTTCATTTTCCTGGCCAAATTTAAAGCTGTAATATTGGCTTTTAAGGTAAAGTGTAAAAAACAACAACAACAAAAATCACTCCTAACACCCGTTCCCGTTAAACCCTTTTTAAGGATGCCTGTATTTCATTATTTTAAGTCCCGCTTTTGGAAAGAAAAAAGGGGGAGGGGGAGAAAAGGCAAACAGAGAAGGGGAAAGCTCCCAATATATAGAAATATGGCAACGCTTAAATTCTTCGTTGTGCAGCTACGTACAGTCCAAGTTACAGCACTTATATTTTTAAAGAATGCACCTTTAAACAGGATTGTTTACTTTTCAGAGAGAGAGAGATAAGGGAAAACATATTTGCAGCTCCTGAAATGGTATTTTTGTGTTTCAAAGCTTAGAGGAACAAATTGGCCCCGGGAAAGGCTGAAGGAAGAGGGGTGGTTCACACACGGCATTTTGTGCTTTAGCGTGACTTTAGTCCGCCCACCCCCCAAAAGTAGCTCTTAAGAGGTTAAGGACATATTGAGAGCGCCTAAAATCGTTAATCCATACAGGTGCGGATGAATACAGCCTAGGAAAATGATACTGGCTCTTTAAACCATAAAGATGTGTTTATAGGTTCATCAAGAGAAATTAAAGTTGGCTGTGAGCTCCCGAATCCTATTCTCTCTGTTCATTTTCTTCAGTTTCATTCTGCGGTTCTGAAACCAGATTTTAACTTGTCTGTCTGTGAGGTGGACTGTGCGGCTGATCTCTAGGCGACGCTCACGAGTCAGGTACATATTGAATAGAAACTCCTTTTCCAGCTCGAGAGTTTGATGCTTGGTATAGGGGCATCGTTTCTTTCTGCCACTTTTTGCCGTGAGCCAGTTTGCTGCATTTTCTCCTTTTGAATTGCCTAGTTTTGAGAAAGTAAAAAATGGACGTTACCATCGGGTAGGAGGCAAAGAGCTGCGGGGGAGAGGGTGGAAGGAGCATCTGTGCATGTGTCTGTGTGTGTGGTGGGTTCTCTCCGCCAGCTGCGGACAATTGGAATGTGGGGTATCCTTGCGGGAACCCAGAGCTTCAAAAAGGTTTCCCAAAGGTTTTGGGCATGCCCGGGTAAAAACTGCCACTGCTCAAAAACCTCCGGACAGCCTCTGGTGGGGTAGCGTGCCCCAGATTGTAGTTCATCTCCGACCCTCCAAAACGATCTCCTAGCCTCTCCCTGTCGGCCATTCCGAGCCCTCTGGTACTGGGGGCAGCTGATGAAGGGCCCGTAGCCTTATTTCCTTCCCCCCAGGCACCTGCTTCCAAAAAAACAAAGCCTCCGGATCCAGACTTTGTAAGTGTGCAACGGAGGTGGAAAACAAGGTGAGCTGGAGAGCCAGAGCCTCCCTGCATTCAGCTCCTGCCTTTCCGGAGAGCATCGCCATGGCCCTCTCTTTTCCAACCATTTCGGGGAAGCAAAAATACAGTCATAACAATAATGAAAAGGTTTCGAGGTGATTTCTATCAGTGGAACTGGCTGGGAAAGAGGTAGCACCAATCCTTTGGTGGCTCAGAGTGGTTAGTGGTTTGGGGTTGGCTCTCTTAACAGTTTTTCGCTGACCCTTTTTTTTCCCCTTTTCTTTAAATACTACTTTCCAACGGGTAGGCTGAAAGGAATAAGAGGGCGTCTGAAAGGCGGACGGACAGAAGCTCCTGAAAAGTCTGCCGTCCGGGGAAGGGGAGTTATTTTTTGCCATGGGGACACGAAAGGGAAATAAAGAAGGAAATGTATAAATAACAACTCTGTTATCTAGTGTAGATGCTGAAGGATATTCGCCGTGCATTCATCAGTCTAATTTGATAGCAGCTCATAGATGGCACATTTCAGAGCGGTTGTTATTCCGAAAAGCATTCTGGATCGTAAAATATAACTTACCGCGTTAATAGGTTTATTTATTGGCACTGCCTATTGCTTATTTTGGATGCTTTACAAACATCTCTGTTATCTGGTAGGCACCTTCACATCACGGGGGAGAGATTGATCTTGTTTTTCTATATGTTTTAGCAGCATGCAGGCTAAAGTTGCCCATAGAGGAGGCTCTAAGGGTTTTAAACTATAGGATGGACATTAATTTTTACGGCAACCCCATGCCCGAATATTACAAAGTTCAGAAGGTCAGTCTGAGCAACGCTTCTTGGCAGCCCCGCGGGGCAGCTGGGATCCTCCTTTCGCATCTCAATGCCGCTATGATCCTCAACGACTATTTTTTTTCCATTTTTTTTTTCCTTTCTCTTTAATCATCACTACCACCATCACCATCATCATTCGCTTACCTACAGGCTCTTTTTCGGGAGAAGCTTTGCTGCTCTCTGACGGAGCTGGAGAGAGCTCCTCTGCGGTGGAAGATGAAGCCTGAGTCTCTTCCTCCCTCTGGGAGACGCACGCCAAGGGGCTTGGGGAGCGTTCCTCATCCTCCTTCCTCCCCGCGTCCGGGACGGGAGGCAAAGATGGAGGCGTCTGGAAGCGGCCGGGGGGCTGCGGAGGGAAAGGGGCAGCCCCGGCTGGCCCCGCGCCGTAGTTCTTGGAAGTGCCATAAGCCTGGGACAGGCGGAAGTAGCCCGGGACGGGGACCCCGCCGCCGCTGCTGGCTGGGCTGACCTCGGCACTCAGCCGGGGGAAGGGAGCGAGGTCTGTGGCTGCCGAGCCCTTGGGGCATTTCTCTGAGTCATAGAGGCAGTAAGAGCTCTCCTCCTTAATGCTCGGAGCGAAGGAGCACGAGGTGGCCTGCTGGCTCTCCGGCTCTTCCATGCGACAGGACCGGGGGGGATCTAGCCACACTTCCATCCCTGACACGTAGGAGTGCGAGCTGGGGACCATGCTTTGAGAAGTACCTTCATTGCGTTTGCTGAGAACGGGGAAAAGTCCGCAGCTTTGCAGCCCGTAGGACAGATCGGACGCCTGTGGCAGGTAGATACCACTGTTGGGATAGTAGCCGCCTCCTCCTCCGCCTCCGCCTCCTGCTCCCGCCGCTTCCCCTCTGCCCGAGCTGATCAGGGAGTCTACCAAAAAAGAGTTTGCAGCCGGGCTCTCGGAGCATGACATTGTTGTGGAATAATTTGGCGAAGGGAGCAGATAGCCCTTTCTGGCTGACATTTCTTGTGCAAAACATGCTGAATATGATGAGAGATACCCCCGCACCACGGCAGGCGCCCGCAGCCAATGGAAGCCCGGGCCTCCCCAGCAACCCCTCCCCGTCTGGTTTCGTATGCACAGAGCTGCTCTCAGGTCGACCTCTGAATTTGGAAGATAGATGTATATTAATGTGTAATATGGATTTCCATACACACAGGCGCGCGCGCTTCCACCACATGGGCGAGCGCCTGCGCCCAGGCGGGAGCCGCGCTCCCGGGAAGGGGAAGGGGAAAGGGAAGGGGAAAGGGAAGGAGCGGGCTGTGCTGGTACTGGCTCCAAGTTTTGCTCCCCTCTTATCACACGCACCGCTATAAAACAGCCCGGCGGTCCTGATGTTTATTATACCTAGGCTGAAGCGGTGTCCAGATGAAGCTTTTACTATCGCTCCTCTCTCCCCGTGGTTGGGCTTTCCAGCAGCAATGCCTGCTCACCTCCCTGCGCAGCCTATGTGTCACACGAAATTAATAAAGCCACGGCTCGCCCGGTGTTTTATGCTCAGCCTCTGCTCATTTTATTTGATTGTCTAGTTTTTTTAAGAAATAAAAGACGTGTTATTGTTTATCATGGATCATTGGAAACCGTAAAGGGGCCTGGTGCCTCCCGCGTTAAACTACCGAGGAAGGGGGCTGCTTGCAGCCTAACATCACCGCCACGACGCCAGGCTGGGCTTAATTTTCCTGGAGATAAAATGCTCGCCGCTGCGCTGAGGAATCTCTTAGGGAGCAATGCCACTCTGGGAGGATTGATTGTGCGGTTGCAGCTTCTAATGCTTTAGTTAACGCTGGATTCTTCCTGAGGTCTGATTACCATTTAAAATATAAAGCCAGACATATGTCACAGAAAGAATCCAGACGCAACCAGTTCAAATGGATCCTCGCAGGATGCTGCGCACCGTGTTTATTGATGTGTTTATATTTGGACGATCATTTTTATATCTCCCCTCCCTCCCGCTCCATTTGGGTCTTTTCACTTTTCGCGTCCTCAAAAACATTGTCTCCCTTAAGCAATGTACTAAATAATAGAAATAAGAGTCGCTAGATAAATACCGAGATACCAGACAGCCCAGTCCAGTCAATATGTAATTGTGGCGGAGGCAGCAGACAGATAGCAGACAGGCAGGGATGCAGGCAGAGAGACAGATAGATTTCGTAATGAAATGCTTAATGATGACTTGCTTTCACTTCCATCATCTCTCGCTTATGCCATTTTGAAGTCGCCTCACTGCCTGGCCCGCGGAACTAAGGGCACTTTAGTTCAAGGGGAGCCTGAGGCTGCCCAGTTCTCGCTGCCCATCCCTGAGGAGCATCACTCGCTCCTCTCTCCCGAACGCCGCCTGGAGAAGCAGCCGTCGGCCGGTTTCCGCTTCCAGCAGGACGGGCGGGTGCGAGCGGCCGCCGACCGGGCGTCATCACGGCCCGGGACGAGAGCCGCTGCCGGGCACCCGGCTGCCGTGTCCGGGAGGGCACTGCCGGAGGGGATGGGGCCGCTGCCTGCGGGGAGGCGCCCGAATTCCCCGGCCCCTACCCTGGGCCTTCAAAACCCCCGGGGAGCACTTCTTCCCCCTCTCCCCACGGATCTGTCAAGCCCCACGTGGTCTTGTCCCGCACTGCTTGCCTGCCATGGGGAAAAGCTTTTTTATTTTCCACAGCGTGACATTCCCCTGGAGGAATCGCTCCTTGCGGCAGGAGGCCAGCGTCCCTTCCCGCGGGGCCCTTCCCAGCCTCCCTCCTCGCCCTCGGGAAGCACCAGGACAGGCGGGGGATGCTACAACTTTGAAACACCCATAAAATCTCTGTGGAAAGGCGCCTGATTTTTCCAGCGTGGTGGGGCGAGCATCACAGCGCGATTTCCTTCTGACCGGCCCGTGGGATGCGGTGACAGGGGTAGATCTCCCAGCCTATAGAAACCCTTCGAGGTTTTTTTCCTTCCCGCATTTCCTTCTGCAGCATTGTTTGTAATTTCTCAACCCGACTAACTTCGGATGTGTTAATGTGCGATGGACGAACCCTTATCAGATTCCTAGGAGGGCCATATCATTACTAAAATTAATACCACATAAGGAACTGGTTTATTGGCTGGTATACAGGAAGGCTATTATCAATAGGCTTAGCTTCATAAATACAGATCTAAATAAAAAGAAACGTGAGCCCCAGCGCCGCCTTCCAAATACATTTCTCTACACAAGTCAGGTATAAAAATTACTCTGGGGAAGTCCGCTCTTGCGGTATGTTTATTTTGCATTTGCCAAATTAAATAGAAACGGATTGCAAATCTAAAAGCCATACGGAATCGAGGAGAAACGCTTGAAATCCTTCCAAAGCTGTTTTTAAAATAAGCAGCTCCCTTTTGAAAATTGGATTAAAGTAAAGGAAAATACTGTAAAAAGTGCGCTGCAATCCTCGTCAGCCGGAATAAAATGACTGGAAGTGCATCGATGAGACGCGAGTTGGCTTCTCCTCCCTGTGCGATCTAACGCAGGGGAATTAGACAAAAGGCACAGAGGCCGGTGAGAATTTTTGGAGGTATTCTTTAGGCTCCCTGTTTAGGTTTTGCAGCAGTGGGTCACCCCAGCCCCGTGTCAGGTCCCGCGGGAGCTGCCGTGGGGTGTTGTGTTGACCGCAGTAAACGGTGCCGGTTTGATGGTCAAGGCACCGACTCCGTCTAGATCATGAACTCAGCTCGGCGTTGCATTATCTCCGCTTTCTTTAATCGCTAACAAGGCCAAGGCAAATAGTAACCAGCATCATCAAACCCAGTGAAGTAAAACTAATAATGTTCACTTGATTCGTAACTATAAAAGATAATGGTCAATTCTGACTAAACTGAGCTAATTTGGCATGCGCTGGGTGTAGCTACTGCATTACCGGCGCTTAACAATGTGTCCCTTGGAACTTAACCCCTATTTAAAAGAAATTTTAAGGAATATTGTGGACGCCAGGGGACAAGAATTACTTTATTTTTAATTCCACTTCTGTAAGTAAAGCTATCCGAGGGTCTATAAAACCGAGCAAATAAAATTCTGATAAATATCAAAGCCGGCGAGAAGGTGTTTTCGTGGAGAATCTAAATTCATGGTGTACATAGACAATACTATCAAAATAAAATTTTATTGATCTAAGAAAAATATAATAGATGCATTAATAGCGTCGTTAAGCCGTTTTATTGGTTGAACTAAAATTAAAAACAAAAAGGGAATAAATAAAAACCGACAGCTCAGCCTAAGCAAACTCTGACTGGAAATCTCAAAACGTATCGTGTTAAACCGTGATTTATCTTTTTATTATTGGCCCGTATAACCCAAAAGATCAGCGCTGTTAATCCAGAGGCGCATTTTGCGAGCTAATTAAAATATGCTTTTATTTGTAGACACGGGCAAGCTGCAATTTGTGAAAACGTAAACGGCCTTGCAGCCTGTGCAGGCGTGCATGCGCCGCCTATCTGAGAATACAGCAGTGGACTACCTTTTATACAGCTCCAAAAATTAATGTGATCAGACTATAGTTATTTAATATTGGAACTGTCAGTTGCCTGGAACGTGTATGTATGTGTGCCAGATTCCTCTTTTTTCTTTTTCATTTTTTTTTCCCCCTTTTTTTTTTTTTTTTTCTGGATTTGCTCCAAAGAAGGCGGATTTCAAACAGGAGGTTTAGGAACTGCGTCTGTGCCAAGTTAGGTGACAAATGACGGGCCCACTAATTTTATCTTTACTAGAAATTCTTTCACGCTGGTGGTGGTGCTGGGGAGGTTGGCTTGTTTTGGCGGATTATCTTGTTAAAAATTAGGCTGCTATTTAATTTTATTCCAGCCATCCGGAGGCTTGCTCTCCTAACTATGTTTTATATTATACATGTATCGTTTTACTCATTTGGATTAGGAACATATTTTGCAAGTAATTCTGACGAGCTTCAAATGTTAGTGTGCGGTAGGACAAAATACACCCAAACCAATTCATTAGGGCTTTATTTCCTCGCCATTTTCCGGCACGGACGAGAACAACGGGGCTTTCTATTGTCCGGAGAGCCCCAAACACCATGCAGAAGCAACAACGGTATCGGGTTCTATATGTGTGAGGAAAATATTGCATACCTAAGTCTGTCTTTTAAGTGTACCCCTTCTATTGCCAGAGATGAGCCGCACAGCTCTATTAAGCATTTGAAACTGTAGCCCTTCTCCCTATTTGTATCTGTCTTCCCTTTAAAGAAGACCGGAATGTATATACAAATATCTTTTGTTTTTGGTTGTGGTATAGCTTGGCTGTCAGACACACACGTTGGCCAGAAGTTTCGATTTTCAGAGCATTTAATGAAAAGATTGTGACCCAAAAAAAAAAGGAAAAAAAAAAAAAAAAAGGACAACAAAACACAAACCCAATGAGCTTATGAAAAAGCCTCCCAGGGGTTTGGATGTGGTATGTGAGCTGAAGTTGAGTACACGATTAATTAAACACAGTGTAGACACTGAGCTGGCTTCCCCTCTTCCCTCCAAAACATGCAAACCCAAATAATGTGAAATAATAAACAGTTATTGTAAGAAACAAGCTTGTTTTTTTAAAATATTATCCTATGACCGCGGCCGTCAGTAAACAATTCGTAACCAGAGGGCGCTTTAACTGCTGCTGGGGTCCCTTTGATTTATTCAGCCAAGTATTGAATGGGACAGGGAAACAACAAGGGGAAAAATAAATATTTGATCAAATATGCGGAGTTTAACTTGACTGGTGTAAAATGAAATGTTGCAAAGGGACCCTCAAATCTCCCTGCTTCTCACGTGGCTTTCTCGTGTCCTGGCATTGCTGAGGGGAAGTCAAAAGGGATCAACATCCCCGAGCTTTTTAATGGAGTATCTTTGATGAAATCGATAGGTTCCGATAATCATCTGAAACTGCACTCCGTCCACTGAGCATGTGCATTTAACTACACTTGCAACAGTTCCCTGGAAGCACAATTGAAAAAATACCGCAGGCAACTGGTATTATATACATAGAAAAGAAAGGATAAAATAATATTTTTCGTTTCCCGGGCAGATATTTAAGACACTGTCCTAAGAAACACGTGTATTAAAATATGTAGCCAAACCAGTATCTCCTCCATATAATACCACCTTCCCGCCTGCCCTTCTCAAATGGAGACATAAGAAAAACATGTGAAAATTTTATGGGCATGAAAAGTAACCTGGAGTTAGGGATACTCGTAGAGCGGATAGAGTTTCAAAGCTACAATCCAGAGCAGACCTGAGCACATGAGAATGAGTGACTATTGTTTGTTTACAGCACATGTGCTGAGGAAAGAAAGAAAGAAAGAAAGAAAGAAAGAAAGAAAGAAAGAAAGAAAGAAAGAAAGAAAGAAAGAAAGAAAGAAAGAAAGAAA
>NC_031769.1:33215280-33264031 GCF_001522545.3 Parus major
AAAGAAAGAAAGAAAGAAAGAAAGAAAGAAAGAAAGAAAGAAAGAAAGAAAGAAAGAAAGAAAGAAAGAAAGAAAGAAAGAAAGAAAGAAAGAGAAATTAATTTAAATCTGGTCTTGCACAAACATAGACTTAATATGCAATCACATGAACAATTTTAGCAGAAGTATGTCAAAAGTTGTTTACCACAATCTGTGTCCAGCTGCAAGGAAGCAGACTACCCTTTAAAGTTACCAAACGACCCTAACTAAACTATAGTTCAAGACTAATAAGATCGTCAGAATTGTCTGTCATTTGCAGACTGTGTTGCCATAGATCTATTTGATTGAAGACACCTACTGCTCCACACATAAATGTCAAGTTTCATAATATTTCCAATGCTACACTTTTTTTTTTCATTTTTCCCCCCCTTTTTTTAAAATAAGTGGAAGAAAGCTACAAGTTACTCTGAAAAAATATTTCCAGATAACGTGGATTTTCCACGCGGCTGGCCAAAAGGAAGAGAAAATAAAAGGTCAGCTGGAACTTAGAAAGTCCCTTCTATATTATTTCACATCCTAATCACCAACTTTCGCATCCCTTCCCCTCCCTACAGTTCTTTTCCGTGGCTCTCAGCGGTCGGGGCAAGGGCCACCCCGCATCGCAGGGTACCATTCCGGTCACCGCACACTCCTCGCCCCTCTCCATGCCGGGTACATGTATAAAACACTTACCTTCGCGCATTTCCTAACCCAAAGCCCAGAGGCTTTAACTCCACCGAGAAGCCCCAGCGTCTCCCCCCTCCCCCGGCATCCCGAGCGGCTTTTTGTACAGCGGAGCCCGGTAAGTGCAATAATTACCCGTGTGGCTCCAGGGATGCAAAGTGAACAAAGGCCAAGATTTTCCTTTTTTTTTTTTTTTTTTGCCTTTGCAGGGCTGCTCCCCCTGCCCCAGGCGGCTTTGACATTGATCTGAAGATCGCCATCTTGTGGCAAAGCAGCCCCTAAACTGCGGCCGCCGTCTGTCCGTCCGTCCGCCCGCCCGCCCGCCCGCCGGGGCCCCGCGGCAGGACGGCGGGCGGGCGGGAGGGAGGACGGACCGACAGACGGTGGAGGAAAGCAATGGTCGCTCACCTCCCGGTGTAAAAACCTCTGGGCGAACCTCTGCTGCCTTTATAGTGATGCATTTGGTACAGGCGAGCGGACAAGTCATGGACAGTTTTTATGGCCGCAATGTCACAGCAACACAGAGGATGTGATTTTATTGGGCTAGGAAATCCAAACCCCGACCACAGAAACTCCATGCTTTTACTGTCTCTGGGATTGGCTCTGAATACCAGTTAATTTTTAACCAGGAAAGGAAGCTTGCAGGCTTAACTTTCATTGCCATTCAGCTCTTCATCCGTCCCACTATCCCTCTCTCACCGTCTGTCCGTCCATCTGTCTGTCTCCTTTTAACTGGCATTTCCCCTTGCACACTAGACATACAAACAAACAAAGTCCCCTCTTTTCCTCCTCACTTTTCAACATTCCCTTTGGGTAAACGTTGTCTGGCTGGGTGGCGGTGGTCAACAAAGGCCCAAAGTCAGTAAGTCCTTCACCTCAAGGTTATGGGTGATGTCCAAGCAATACAGAAGTTCAAAGCCAGTAAACAATGCAAAAACAGAATCCACTTTCTTCTCCTGATTAGGATTAGGGTCAACATTAAAGATTCAAACACTCTTCTCAAAACACATTCCCATCTCAGCTATTGTTTGGAGTTTAGGGTTTCCTCCCCCCCTGCCCCCTCCAACTTTCTCCCTCCAGCTCTCCTCCCCCACTGCCCGCCTCAGTCCACCCCCTCCCTGCCTTGGAGATCAAGGACAATTTCAAACAGTCCATTTCCACCACACTGCCATGCGGGTTTTTTTCCCCAAAGACAACAATTTTCTTAGGGCTCTCAAATTCTGGCCACATCCATCAGCTGGCTTGAACCTTCCCTTTGGTGCCAGCTTATAAAATGTGTCCCAAATGCTACTGACGACCATTTCTCCTGGACGCGTGGTGGCAGGGAGCAAACAGCAATGGCACATCCAACCCTCGAGCATAGGACCTTGCCCCGCTGGTGCTGGCACGATAAGGAGAAGGCCTAACACGTATGAACACACTTAATTTTCCTTTTCCTGTGGCCCGCTGAAGCTATGCTCAAACAAGCCTAGGTTCACTTGTTAACTCAAGAGTGGAAGATTTAACGATGAAGTTCACAAAAGAAGAGTAATTCGCCCCAAATGACTGAACAAGGTCGTGAGGAATTTCGGGTCCCAGAGTTACATCGGATAAAAGAACATGCAGTAACGTAACACCAGAGTAAAAATATAAAGTTTCCATTTTTTTTATTTTATTTTCTTTGTGCGCTGTTCCACTGTATACATGCAACCAAATACTTTCGCATATTAAAAGAAAACTGTATATACATATAGATGATACATATTGAAAACAGTGATGTCATATAAAGATATTGCATTTTGTGAATTGTGACAAAGAAATTACATCCATTTGGTAAAATTTATTAATCAAAAACATTCTTATCACCACTTTGTTGCACATATAAAGAAATCCCACACGCTTTAGCCCCAGAGGAACAATTAAAAAAAAAAAAAAAAACCACCAACAAAAAAAAAACCAACCAGGGGAAAAGAACTGGGCATTCAAACAAAATAGGTCATGGGTTCTTTTTTTTATTATTATTTACAAGTCTTGTAAAACACCGTTCCTGTATGAAATATACATTCAGATATTCTCGACAGCAAATTACCTCAACGATAGAACACGGTATCCTTTGTAAACTGATATAGAATTTTAAATATTTTCATTTTTTTCTCTTTTTTTTGTTTCTTTTTTGTTTTTTTTTTAAATTGCATTTTTTTTCACGCTTTGGTTCCTGCAGGGAAATATATATATTTATAGATATTTAAAATAAGTCCAAACAACTCTCCATTCTTTGCATACGTCGACTGTGCGACAAAGTAGAGCTCATGACATTTAAAGTAGACAACAACAAAATTATCATATTTACATTGTTTGGCTTCTGTTTAAACTCCTCACTAGTCACCTTCAAACGAACATGCAATCGAGTTATTTTAATCATCCAATGTTAGTGCATTGCACAACTCCAAGTTTCAATTAAGTGTTGTGTGGTATTTGCTAAACTGTCGTTCTCCACAGGTATTTCCTGAAGAAAGTTTGTGAGCCAGAAGCCAGAAGGTTAGTTTCCTTTATGAAGTTGTTTCTTTTAAAATGCTGAAATTCACACTTTTTTGCCGATTTCTTTCTAGTATTTGTATATGATTTGTCTCCAAAAAGATGGCAACGCATAGTCTGTTGTCATAAATAAAAGAAGAGCTAATTAAATTTTTCTAATTTTATTTTTAGTGATTGTTTCTTTACGATATATGGCGAATTTATACCTGATTTTAAAAAGTAAATAATTAATTCTTTCATTTAGGTCTTTTTTCCCTTGCCCCCATCCCTCCCCACACCCCCAAAGGAAACACTACTATAACCATCACTACATCCATATTACAACTACTCGCGGTTGGCCCCGGGAAGGTGTAGACATGACATCCCCCCTTTCTTTAATTCTCTGTGTGTATGTGTGTGTGTGTGTGTGTGTGTGTGTGTGTGTGTGAGCGTGTGTCCGTCCTTCAATTCTTATTTCAAACCCATGAGCAATGGAACACTGCCTCTAAACCCAGATATTTTCCTAAGGAAGAACAAAAGATTTTTTCTCAGAGTTTATATTCTGCAGTGGTCCTGGTTGGGTGAGCCCGACCTGGCAACCTCCAGACAGCTGTTCCACAGCAGCACAGGGGCGAGAAAGGGCCGAGGAAGGGCGAGTCCGGGGATGGAGAAGGACCCGTCCCCGCCCGTGCCTGCCGAAAGCGGTGGCAGGGTGAGCCGCAGTGCCTGCAAAGGTAAGAGGTATGGATTTTGCACTCAGAGGTGACGTGCAGGTTCAGAAATGGATCCCATGTGTGTCAAAATCAAATCGATTCCAGTTGATATGTAAATATATATATATAAAATCATCATCGCAGTTCCAGAGTGGGTTTACATGTGTGTAAAACCATAGATTCTTCAAGTCCCGTCAGATACACACCTCCTTCCTCCACGTAACCCCGTGGCTTGACCTTGTCAAGGGCGAAATCTGAATTTAATCTCGTCTTGAAAAACGCTATGAGTTTTAAAGTAGCGGATTAGCTGAGTAATATTGTAATCGGTCCCTGTTAATTTTTTTTTCTTTCATTCTTCTGTTCTGAAACCATATTTTGACTTGACGGTCGGTCAGATTGAGCATTCGGGAGAGCTGGAGGCGTTTCTCTTTGTTTATATAGACACTGAAGAAGAATTCCCTTTCTAACTCTCTAATCTGGTATTTGGTGTACGGGCATCTCTTTTTACGCGTACGTTGTCCACCTGTGGAGTGAAAAAAGGCAGAAACATTTGAGACCCGGCGGTGGCCGGCGGCGGGGGCTGAGGAGGGACTGGGGGACTCTCAGGCAAAGCACGTTAACATGGGAAAGACGCGTTTTGCCCTCTCTGGGCTCGGCGTTGGTAGGTCCGGGGCTCGGGGCCAGCCCTCCGCCTTGGCGGGTGCGTGCAGCCGGGCCCGGGAGCCGCCGGCACAGCCCGGCTCCTGCAGCGCCGCGGCCCCGGGCAGCGGGCAGGGCGAAACCCCCGCCGAGACGCGAGGATCCGGCCTCGCTTCCTCCGCGGGGAGGGCAGCTGGAGGAAAGACTGGTGGCGGGGGGTTCTTGCGGATTTCACGAGCCGGAGGAAAGCCTTTGTAGGCTGCTCCGCCGGGCGCCGCCGCGCACGCCGAGCTGCCCAGGGAGCGGCCATCACCTGGCTGCCTGCAGCGGGCGGGGGGGCCCGCGCCCAACCTTCCCCGAGCCCCTGGCCGCCTGCATCTCGCCCTCCTTCCCTGGCCTAATCCCGGCTCTACGTCCCGAGCAGAGGAAAAGCCCCAGAGCCCAAGGGTGAGGCGTCTCCTTCTCCCTTTAGCCGGCTATTTTCAAGCACGTTCTCCACCGCATCGAGGTATTCTCCTCTCGATTAGCCATTACGGTTTTAAAGTTCATTAAGCAGAATATAAAAGGTTTCAAGGTTCAGGAGCTCTTTACATTAAACGTAGCTGCTATGCCTTTAAAAACTTCCTTTTCTGGTACAGTTCATTGTCGAGGTATTTTTTTCCCCCGGCCGTATACTGGCTTTGCCTTTTAAAAAGCCCACATAAAAAAATCAGACTTTGACAGATTGAATAACAATTGTAAGTAACAAACTGTTGGACAGAAGGCAACACGTAATTGCCACAGTGCCTTAGTAAAATGGCTTCCTTTAGACAAAAAGGCCAGCTTTAGGTTAATTTGCTTCTTTTAATATATTGCTACAGTTCAGGCGGCTACTTTATCTGTTAAACGCTATTCTAGCGCAATCGTTAAAACGGCAAAGGCTTTGAATTCAGCTCCTAACTAGACTTCTGGTGCAACACATGGCTTTTATAAAATCACTGGATTACATTGATATCAAAGGAGTCAGAATCTCCTTTTTTTGCCGAATTTACAGGCACAGAACTAATGTTATTATATTTTCAAAAGCTGACCACGGAGCCCTTTTTTTATTATTATTATTTTTTAGAAAAAGGAGAAAAAAAGAAAAAAAAAAAGGAGAAGAAAAAGGAAAAAAAAATTTTTAGGCATCCATTGCCCGGTGGGTATTTCACGGCCAATTTCAGCACTAAACACGTGATCTCGCCTTTTATAACAAAGTTTTGTTGGGGGAAATCTAAAGGCCCTTCATAAACCTTATATGCTTATAAAACAGCATATAAAAATTTAACAGCGGCGGTGCGCTAGATTTCAAGCTGCCTTTCCTAAAAGCGCTCCGGCGCTGCCTTTATACGTACTGGAACTGCCGGATTTCTCCTCATTGTTGCCGGAAGATGACTCGGGGCTGCTGCTGCTCTCCGGCCGCCTCCTCCTCTCCTTCTCCGCCGCCGTCGCCGCCGCCCTGCCGCAGCCGCCCTCCGAACTTGAAGTTGCCGCCGCCGCCGCCCCGGCGGCCGCGGGCGCCTTCTCGCCACTCTTGTCTACCGGGTAGTCCGCCGAGGCCAGATTTTCCGCCGTGCCATAAGCCGTCTCGAAAAATTGGTCGAAAGCCTGGGGCAGGACCCCGTTCCTGCCCACCGTGCTATAGAAATTGGAGGAGACGTTGGTGCTGGGGTGGTAGACGTTAGCTGTGTTTTTGCCGAACATCTCGCCCATGCTAGCAGTGTTGGTGGCAGGCAGGCAGTCTCTGTGCATGATCTCCTCTGCGGAGTAGCAGTGGGGCAGATTGTTCCTGGGGTGCCATTTACTGGAGGGATCAATGGCATATTCCCTGAAGGTAACTTCTCTCACAGGTTGGACCTGGGGTAGGTTGGAGGAGTAGGAGTATGTCATAGGGCGAGAAGACGGGGTTTGGGGCAAAAAAGAAGGGAGGCTGGAAAAATCAGGACCCGAGACGTAGTAAGTACAACTTGGCAAATACATGTTAGAGGAACAAGGAACACGCTCATCAAAATCCATCATTAGGGCTACCTCGGCTTCTCCGCATTAGCTGAGCTTAACATGATTCTGTAACGCAGCTGCCCCTTTGAAGCGGATCCGTGAAGTAAGAGATGGGGAGACGTAGGCTGACGTGGAGAGCTCTCCCGGCGGCGGCGGGGAGCTGCGGTCACGTGGCCCGACGTTGACATTGACGAGCGGCGGGCCCGGGCCCCGCTCCCTTTGTGGCCGTGCCGGGGGAAAGCAACAGCTCGTCACCAGCGCCCAGGGGCCAGCCGAGAGCAGCTTGGCCCGGGGGGAGCCCTGGGGGGACACACAGCCGCCCTGCCACTGCCCCACACTTAGCTGCCCGGTCCCTGGCACCCTCTGGCTCTGGAGCAGAGAGGCTTAGCAATTCCCCCCCAGGGTTAGGTGAGAGCTTTCTGTTTGTTTGTGGTCTTGCTGGGGCGTTCGGCGGCTCGCTGGCAGGCTCCGACAAGGAGGGCACCGTAGAGATGCACGCACGCTTTCTTCTGGAAAGCTGCTTCCGAGGAGGAAAACGCTCCTGAAGAAAACGTCTTTTTATTTCTTCTTTTTTTCCTCTTTCCCCCCCTTTCCCCTCTTTTTTTCCTTTCCCCCCTTTTTTTTCCCTTTTTTCCTTTTTTTCCCTTTTTTTTTCCTTTTTTCCTTTTTTCCCCCCTTTTCCCTTTTTCATCCTTTTTTCCCTTTCCCCCCTTTTTTTCCTCTTTTCTTTCTTTTTTTGGTGGGGGGTTCGATTTGGGCTGTCCGTCCTCCCTCTTAAAACAAAAAAGAAAAAAGACCTCACTCTTCAGGGTTTTTCTGGAAACCTTACTAGGAAGAATGTGCCAGGGTCAAGCCTTTACTGATTTTCATGGTGAATAGATTACATGCTTGCATTCATGTTCACTTCCGAAGCGCTTAGTGTCTTCCTTCCCTTACTTACATATTAACCTCAAATACCCCGCGCGGCTTCAGCCAAGCTTTACTAGAAGCAGTTAGCAATGTCGGGTCCTCAAGACGCAGGTTTCCCCTCCTCACCCCCTCCAAATTGTCCCTTGCTTCATTCGCAACGCCAGAAAGCCAGCAATCCCTTTAAAGTGCAGACCACGGAGCTAAAGACTATTTGCTGATCTTTCACCTCAAGTCAGCAGCTAAATACTTGGAAAACCGGTGGATATCGGGCTACCCCAGCTTGACAAATACTCCGAGTTTAATTGCCAGAAGCCTAGTTAAAATTATTTGACATACTGTTAACCCGTAGGAGCAAACTCGCCGTACCGAGACACTTTCCTTTTAGCTCTGTGTCGTCGCTGAAGGCTGAGACCCAGGGAGACCTATTTTAAAAACCTGGTTAAACTTTTACTATTGTTGCATGAAAGGGATGATATAGAAAGCGGATTGTGCAGGGGAGAGACTAAAAAGTACTTTTTTTGCCAATAAAAATGCACACCCTACCGAACGAGCAGAGCCAAAGAAAACAGAGAGATACGCCAAAGAATACAGCACCTTTTGAGGCACGGACATCCCTAAGCTCAAGGAAAAAGTATTTTCCTGCTATTCTGATGCTCGATTTCAGAAAAGAAATATTTGAGTTCCGGCTGGATTTCATCAAAATAGAAAAACAGAATGGCAAAAGGCTATTGTGAAGTCGGTACTCTTAGGAAATCAGACGTGGTTCAAGATCCATGCCCCCGTGGACTTGGGAGGCTAGTGGAAGGGAAACGAAAATGTTAGGGAAATAATATTTGGATTTCCCCCCCCCCCTCTTCCTCTGCAGTGCAGTGGAAGTATTTATATATCCGGAGAAAGTTCTCTAGTAAATTCTGGAGATCCTCGGTATTTAAATGTCAACATCGATTTGTTTATTTATTGCTTAGCTTATCGTAACCGACTCAATAACAAATCTAATCATGTTCTGCAGAGAGAAAATATTCTCATTATGTATTTCCTCTACATTATAGTTAACTATTGCGTTTGAATCCAAACTGTAAATTCAATATTATCAAGTAATTACTTTGTAGTGGAGTAAACTAATTTATTAGCATTAATGTTTATATGCCTTTTTCTTATTTTACAAGGGTTACCATTCACAAATCAAATGCTCTGGACGTATCCCTGTAATGAACTCTTTATTTTGGTTTGCTGCAAGAACTTCTTATGCTTACTGCACGTCTGTGAGCTGAACTTGAAATTAATGAATTAATCTTCCAGCTTGACATATTTGCTAGAAAGTGGATGGAAAGAGATTGCATGTCGTCAAAACCGCTAGCAGAAGACTGCAATGTCGTTTAGGGATTGTAAAAAGGTTTGGGGGCTTTCCCTCTCTCTCTCTCTCTCTCTCTCTCTCTCTCTCTCTTTTTTTTTTTTTTTTTTTTTTTTTTTTTAAACTTGAGGTGGGGAGGGGTATGCAAGAGCTCTGGTTGGCTTTTTTCTTAACGCTGTAATTTTGCACGCATTCACTTTCCCCCTAGTTTTTTGCCGGGGGTGGTCGCGGTGGGGTGGTGGGTGGAGTGGACTGGGGGGTCGGAAGCCCTCTTTTGGTGTCCGAACATTGGCTATTTTCCCTGTATTACCCGCACCGTTCAATTCCGTCTATGAAAACCTCTCCCCACACCCTGCACACACGCAGACACTCCTCCCTTCGAACAAAAAGGAATGTATAAAGATTTCAGTGACTTTGAGATAACAAAGGCGCCACCATTGCCGAGCCTCGCCCCGCCTCTGTGTGATGGCAAACAAATTCTTGCACTTGTATTAGGGCTTTTAAGGCTATAATTGAACACGGCGCGTCTAGGGGAACCGAAAACAGTTCTAGACTGACCTGCGGTTTTATAGCACTTTGGCAGTCAACTTCAGCTTGTGTCAGAGCAGACACGACAGAGCTGCCCAACACTTAATCGCGGGACGCCACCTCCTCGGACTCGCTGCAGCCTCCCTCTTGCGTTTCAATAAATTTCAAACCTCGGGGCTAGAAATGGGGAGCAGAGCTGGCACAGGTTTGTACGGGGCTCTTTGCCGCTCCTCTCTGCAGCCGAGGCTGCGGCGCCGTACGAGGCTCCGCCGTGCCAGAGGTCGGGGCTGCCTCTGGGAAACAAAGGGAATTTAAGGCAAGAAGGGCGAGAAGGCGACTGGAAATAGGAGCGTGTGTGCGTGGGTGTGCGTGTGTCTGGGCATATACGTGCTTGCACAGCATGCACACGTGCAGCCCCGATGCCTGCTTTGGAATCGCCCGAGCTCTCCCCCACCTCTCCAGACCAAGCAGCCTGTTTCTCTTCAAGCGGGTTTGTAACGCTGGGGGACCCCAAAACGCCTCCGGGTGCCGCCCGCACGACAAGCGGGAAGGGAGACGGGGGAAAGGCGAGGGGGGCACAGCTCGACTGGGAGCGAGCAGACACCCAAGGCACAGGCTGTTCTCTGCTTTATTTGCTGTTAAGTGAAACAAGAGATAATGTACGCTAAAAGTCCCGGAATGTGTGGGTAATTGCAGGGAGCCTGCTGTTAAGTTGCTGTGTTCAGCACAATTATCAATGTTGATTATTTGGTCTAATGTTGAATTGCTCTTTTAATACAGTAATTGGGACTTCCGCGTTGAGGAAGGGGGAAAACCGAGCCTTCCCCTCGCTAACCTCACTGAGAACAACATAAACAAAGGCAGGCATTTCGTTTGGAGAAGCAAAATGCATTCGTTACGCCTTCCCATGTATTTCGACCGGATTAGAGAGGGTAAAACCGCTCTGAATTTGGAACCTCTGCTGCAGGACGGTTTTGCAAAGGAGAAGCGTGGCCAAGAGGTGGGGAGACTGCTACCCATAGCTAAGCTAAACAAAGGGAGGGGGAAAAAAGCTACATCTCTTCTTTGGAGGAATATAAACAGAGCTAGGACGCCTCGATAGTCTAGCTTTTACATATACAGATGGCGTGCAAAGGGAACTGTTTAACTCACTACTGCTTCTCCAAAAGGTCAAGTTCTATTGTATCTAAATTGTTGTCTTTTTGTACCGGGCTTTGCTTGAAAAATATTTGAAGCCGACCATTTACCTTGCCAGTAGGGTGGGTGCCTCTAATTAACAGGAGGAACGTGTGCTAGAAGGAATTTGCGTCGAGAGGAGCTAATTAAAATATTACAGGATCGCTGGCTTCAATCTCTGCTGCTTCTCTCACACAGGGAGGGTGAGGGGTATTACGACTCGAGCAGGAGAAAATATCTAAGGAATTAGGACAGTGTTTTGTAAAACTGAGAGTTGATTACAGTCTGCAAAGGCTTATTAGAAAAGCATAGCATTAGGGAATTCGAAATGTTGCTGCCAACGAAAAGCGCACCGTCTTCCCACCTTCACCAATGCAAATAGGGGCATAAGGCGATAATTCGTCGCAAAATTTGCCGGGAATGCAGCGCCAGAGAAACCTGCCGATTATTTGGATTTTAAATATCTTGGGCTCAGAAGGCGTTTCTTTTCCGTTTGCAGTTTTGCCTGTTATGGAAAGAAGCTACATGTATACTTTCTTTTTCTTTCTTTTTTTTTTTTTTTTTTTTTAACTAAATCTGGTTCCGTAAGATTATTACAGAATGAAGTGCTACAACAACTAGCTAAATAATCTAAACAATCTAAATAATAGGTGAATTTCTCTATATATTTGTACATGTGAATATATAGGTGAAATGGAAGCCCTGTGCTGTTACATGGGACAGGCTATTTATTTTCCAAAACGTGAGGCGGTGTGGTTGTGATTTTACTAGGAAACTGCAGAATACACGTAAAGAGAATGAACAGATATAAATAGAATTCAATGTAATTCCGAGGTTTTTTTTGTTTTTTTTACTTTTTTTTTTCCTCCACATTACATTATTTCGGAGTCTTGAACACCTGAAAAGGCTGCACTCATCTGGACTAGAATACTTTAGATTAATTTTTAATACCAATTAGTAAAATCCTTTCCTTTCCTCCATCACGCTCTGTGTCTTTTTAAGTTGATGAAATGAAAAGGGTGTTTGTTTTTTTTTTTCTTACCAAGCCTTTTGTCTCTTTCGAATTTTAGGATTAAACGCTACAGACCTACAGAGATATACCCTTTGTTGGCGACCAGTCATGATATTTTGCATCCCTTCGAGCTGATGAACATCTGAGGGCTCTCTGAATGATAGCTGCAAGTAAAAGAAATATTGCGGGTTTTTTTTTTTTTTCAGGAGATGAAGCTAGATAGAAAACTAGATAGATAGATAGAAAACTTCATGTTTCGGCAGCTATTCTCTCGCTCACCAGCAGACAAACGATTTGTTGTTCTGACAGCCTCCCGGCGCCTTCCCAAGTCGCGGGGAGTCTCTCACTATGTCGTGTCTCCTCACCCCCCGGTTCCCCAGCCCTCAGCTCCAGGGTCCTGGGGGCTGAACCCCTCTAAAATGTTTATGTTTACTGCTCGGAGCCTGGTTCTGAAAGGCAATGCTAGCGGGTTTGGCAATAAGGCGCAAGAAGAGGTTTTCTCTGACCAACTAGTGTATCAGAAATTGATTGACTGACAATGCTTCTATAAATGTCTCTTTTTCTCCCCTTAAACCCTCTCGGAGGCTTTTCCGGCACAGGAAAACATACACACAATCATTCATTTCCCACCCCGTCTATCCAGATACAGGTGCAAGAGACTTCTAGAAAACTTAGTCTGCGGGAGAGGGGTGTCTAGAGCCAGCGGTGGGCTCCAAACTGGTGCGAAAGCAAATTCCCTTGCTTATAATCCTCCGGTACAGAAAAGCAGGCACTTTCCAGCGACTCCCACCCAGACCCACAAGCACCGTGTCGTTAGCACTGTTTGTAGTAAGCAGGTAGCAGCCCCCTTTCGTGTCAATGTATTTTATGAAGAATTAAGCAGAGCGGTTTAGGGGAACATTCCCAGTGATCCCTTGAAAGTGAGGTGCTAGTAATGGACAGTTATCCCTGCGAACGGCCATATCCCAGCGATGTTCCCATGCAAAGTTCACCCGCAACCGAGAGTGCCACTCCATGTGGCACTATTAAAAAAAAAAAAAAGAAAAAAGAAAAAAGAAAAAATTAGGAAAAAAAAGGAAAAAAAAGAAAAAAGTTCACCAAAACATTCCCATGTCGACTTACATTTAAAAGTATTGCTAGAATCGATGCCTTGAACTTGACCTTAGATTTGTTAATCCAGGAAATATATTCAGTGAGAGGAAAAATAATCCTATCGCATTGCCTCTGGCAAAAGAGCATTTTCTGCCTACTAATTCAGGATATAAACGACACACAAGAGTTATGAGATACATAATGTGCCCTCCAGATTAAGCCCAGAAAGCTGCAGAAAGTGGAATGCCTCAATGCCGAGACCAGCCTGTCGTAGCTAGACTGTTTCTGAGATGCCGAGATCCAAACTGTGCCACAGAAATTCACGTCAAGGTAATTGACTGGGATTCTAAGCTAAATTGAATTTTATAGGATATAAGGTTCTCTCTAATGCACATTAAATTTTAACAATGATTTATAAAGGTATTTCAATTTTTTATTTAATTATTTTGCCCAACTCGCCAAGAAACACATCAGATTTTACTGTACCACTGCTAACTTTATAGGAGAACCTTATTCACATATCATGAAACCCACCGAACTAAAGACATTTCTTCATCAATGCTTGCTTTAGGGGGCGGGTACAGGAAGTATCGCTATACCGGGACTGTCAAATCAACGACTTCAAAGCTCCAACTTCATATTTTGATGGACTCCCAGAATCGTATTATAATTAAGGTACCTGTACTTGTGTAACATTTACAGGAAGCTATTTGTATAACACGAGCCTGAAGTACGTGCTGCAATTTAGGATGCAATCATATGCCAATGTACAGCTCAGCCAGCTCGTAAGGATCGTTTCTTGTCTCTTCTCTCATATGTAAAGTAAAGATACCCATAAAAAACAGCTCTTTCTCTAAGCCTAATATGGCTGCTCTTGCCTATGTCCGGGTGGAAGCCTGCTCACTGCCCCACTTGCTTCCTTTTCCACACTTTTCAACAAATGCTGATACTAATATCACTCTTTCCAGAAATAGGGGTGCATAAGCGTGACAGATTCACATTGCAGAGCCCGGGGGAATTTGGGCAAAACATCCAGAATGGGACCAGGCGAAGCGTGGGGGTACTCGTTCTTTCTCTTTCGGTTTTATTTTTCCATCAAGTGTTCATACAGCACAGTATGTAAAAATCCTCACATATTTAAAAGTAAACCACCTACTATTTGGAGACGAAGTCCATCCAAGATTGCTTTGTATTAAAAAACTTTTTCCCTTTTTTTTAAAATTTATTTAATTTTTTTTTTCTTTGCCTACCCGAAGGCATTTCAAAGCCAGGCTTGAAATAACCCGCTTTTCTATTACTCCTCGCCCAAGCCGACCATATAGGTCGTTTTATACGATCAGGAATAAATGAAAGCAATTTGCTTAGTGTGTTCAAATCAAGGCGATTACGACGAAATTCAGATTAATTAAAGCTGACAGGTTACAATGCCCGGCTGGCATTTTTCTCTCTTGATACACACAAAAAATGGGGAAAAGCAGACAGGTTAAACATCCTTCCCCGCATTTCTTCCACACACAGCCGTCCACCCTCCTCCCCGGCACTTGAATGATTAAAATAATTTCAGAGGCAAGTACGCGGGAATAAAACAACCGGGGATAAAAACCAAGAGACGCTTTTCCACGCAGCCTGACCCAGCTCCGCAATACAACACGGCTCTGCACAAAGCGAAACAACCAGCAGCTCTATCTGCAAGTCTGCTCTCGTCCTGGGCTCTGACCCCAGCCTCTCCTGGCGCACTTTCCTGCCAAGAGTTCTCTTTGCTTCCCACCTATGCTAGAGAGGAAAGCAGCATCCTTGGGGAAGGTGGAGCCGGCACCCAAGCTGGGAGAAAGAGTCTTACTTTTCTCAACCAGCTCTTCGGCTCTATTAGCATCTGCTCTGGCAGCCTTCCCCCAGGTCCCCGCAGGAGAAGCGGCACCTCGGCCTCATACACCGTGGGACAAACGGAGTGGGGTGGGTGGGTGGGCTGGGGGGGAGAGCAGGGGCCTGGGAAACTCTCCACAAAGGCCTCCCGAATGACTTCGCTCCAGTCATGCAGGGGGCTTTTTGCAAGGGGACCGGGTGGGTGTTTGCTGTTGGCTTGTTTGCTTAGTTCACCACCGAGCAGGGAGAGAGGAGAAACATTGAGCCGCTTCCAGGAAGAGCACGAAAATCTTACCCCAGCATCCAGAAGTGTCTCGCCTGTGCAAAAATATATCCCCACGGAGACTGACAGGATCCTGCGCTGGGCTGTAGATCTCCAGTTCAGTGAGGATGGATTGCATTATTTTTGGTTTCCTCTTTTACAGATTAAATATACATGGTCCACCAAACATTCCTTCTCGATTTTTCAGTGTCTTGGGTTGCTGTTCATTTGGGGGTTTATATATTTTTTTTTTTTCTAGTTGTTGTTGGTTTGCCTTTAGATGGAGAGAAATATAGCCACAGGGGTACATCGTCCTTCCTGCCAGCTTCAGGCAAAATGCAGCGGTATCACAGGCTAATGACGATTATTGCTGTTATTATTACTACCACTATTATAGCTATTTATTTTTTTCCTCTCTCTCTCTCTCTCTGTCTCTATTCCCTGGCCATCTCTCTCTCTCCCCCTCTCTCTGTTTCTCTCCTGGTCCCTTAGGATTTCCGATGGCGATTTTCACACAAGGTGATTGCAGGAGGCTAAAATGCTGTCTAATTCCACGGATTCCCATCTCACGAGTAGGAGAAATGGAGAAAAAAAAAAAAAGTAAGAAAAAAAAAAAAAAAGTCCCAGTGTTTTTGATCACGAGACACCCGGCCGTTCCTCCCCAGTACACCCCGGGTCACAGTACAGTAATGACCGTGGGTTGTGCGTTGTAGGACTTGACCTTTCCTACGTAGAAGAGGGCGCTTTACGCTAAGGGGAGGGGAGGGAGGGGGAAGCGGCGGGAGGAAGAGAGATGCTCTCTTTGGGGATGTTTAATCACAGTTCAGATCTAGGAACGGGCAAAGCTTCTGCCTTGCAGTACGCCATGTTGAAGCTATTCACTGGAGGAAAAAAAAATAAAAATCTTTTTGGGGGTGCGGGGGCGGGAAGGAGGCCGAAGGGAGGAGGGAGGAGGATAGACTTAATGAACATTAGCATTTCGTACCCTAGTTCGTGAATCAACTGCATTCAAGGGGAGGGGGCCCAGGGGGCAGGGAAAGGCTCACGGCGTGGCCGGACCCCTGCAGACGCGACCGGGGCTCATGGACCCGTCCCGACACCCATCGCCCCACATTCCCCCCGGCCCGCGTGGAAAATCCATCCCCTGGTTCCCTCCCCCTCTTCTTTTTGGATTCCTTTACCGGCCTAGAGCGCGCAAGGACATCTCTTCAAATCCTCATGAAAGTGCATTGAAACGCATCTAAATGTTATGAATGGCGACAAATGGCCTTTTAGCGCCTGCCAATATTTTTTTTTTGTATTAAGCGCTGTCTTGATTTTATTGCTAATGCTGCCCAAGGAGAATGTTGAAATGCACCAGGAATGAGATTTTATTTACACCGTAGATATTTTTAATGTACAGGCCGAGATTCTTACCCGTTCTCTCAGACATATATATATATATATATATATATATATATATACACACATATAAATATATATATATATACTCGTTTTTCTGGAAGTAATGGACGATCTTTTTAACATTTCAATATTGAGGACAACATTCCAGGGTATTTTAACGGGAATCTTTCTGAGCAAAAGGCAGCCGAAAAAAAAAAATAAATATATTCAGAGTTATTCTTTTTCGGAAATATGCTCCTGTCAAGGTTTATTTCCCATAGCAATCCACCTTCGCTACTGCCAAGTGCTCTAGGCGGAGATAGATTAAATACCAGATTATTTGCTGGGTGGGAAAAAGTGTAACATTTGTTATACCTGTCTGTCCGCGTCAAAGACACAAGGGCATTTTCTGCCCATGGGAAAGCTGAGGGACCCACGACGCCAAGAATCTAGACGATTATAAAGTAACATTTCCAGACACTGGGAATCAAAATGTATGTCTCTGAATCCAGGA
Source organism: Parus major (assembly GCF_001522545.3). NCBI lineage: Eukaryota > Metazoa > Chordata > Aves > Passeriformes > Paridae > Parus > Parus major. Next base: position 33,231,934 of record NC_031769.1, read on the forward strand.
CTGAAAGTGAGCTACGTGGAGATTGAAGTGAAACGGAACTTTTTTTTCTTTAATTATATTGCGCATTTTGTGTTAGGAATGAAATGCTGCTCTGATATTAATGCTCCAATTAATGCATTAAATATACAGTAATAACTTACTCCCTCCGTCCCTTGCATTTCTCTCCACATCTTCTAAAATATTATACCTAACATTCTTGATTCAAGGGAAGCTGAGAAAATAAAGACTGTGCTATGTTTACTTTTTTTTCCTTTTCTTTTTTTTTTTTTTTTAATTTTGCGTTTGTTTTCCTTCCAAATCCTTCTTCCGGCACAATTTCTTAACCTTTGCAAATAAAACTCCTTGCACACGTAATTCTACACAACAATCCAGGTACAGTAAGTTCCCTACCACCATTTTAAAACATTCTCTGTAACGCGGGGAATATAAATAATAATTTTCTCTGAATCGCGTGCAAGGACGGACGTCGTGAATTACCGTATCACGTTGCTTAATTATTTTCGTTGGTGATAATATTCACTTGTAAAACATATTAGGGATGTATTTTAGGACTCTGGAGGCAGATTGGTGAGAGGGGAATATGTATTACAACAGCAATTTGTACTTGAAAATGTTATGTGCCAACAGCTTTTGGACGGTAAATGGAGGTAATAAATAACACGAACACACACACACCTCCATGCCCGCTCTCCCCCACGCTCCGAGGCCACATCTACCCGGCAAAGGGATGGAGGGATGCAGGGGCGGGGGCTGCGTGGGTACAGCCTTGGCTAGGCAGACACGAGGGACCACAGAAGCGAGGGCGGGAGTGCACGCAAGGCGCGCGGAGAGTGAATCTTTCGTGACTCGGAAAACCGCAGACAGCACCTCCCTGGTGCCCTGCACGGCCGCGGAGCGCTGGCTCCACCGGCCACCTCCGCTCCCCGCGCTTCTCTCTTCTCGGTGCCCTGGAGAGCAAAGCACGGAGCTCCCTGTCTTTGCTCACCTGACCCAGGCACTCTCACGGTGGGATATTTCTCCAGAGTCGGGCCCGACGGAGAGGCAGCGGCTCGGCTCGGAGCGGCCTCCCCGCGGGGCAGGGCTCGAAGCCTCCGCCGCGGCCGCAGCACGGCCGAGGCTTTGGGGGACACCCCGGTGGGGCGGGGGGAGCTCCGTCCCTGGCCTGAGGTCCTGCTTCCCTGACGGGGACTCTGTGCTGCGGGGCCGGGAAACATGACCTGCTCGTCCTGCTAAAGCCTGCCAGAGCCTCGGAGCCTCGACGCTGACTTACATGGTAGCAGGGGTCGGATCCAAAATGTTACCTTACTCCTGCCAGCGATCGCGAGTCAAACGCTCCCCTTTTTACCCTGTGAAATATATATGCGGCTGAGCTATTTGAACAGTAGTGGGAATTTAAATTCGCTAATCCACAGTCAGTCTTGAAATGCTTAGCAAATTTGAACGGTAGGTAGTTCAGTGTGAAAACATAATCTTCAAACGCTAGCTCCGAAAAAAAGTTACCTTAAAGAAAGAAACAAACAAACAAAAAAAGATGAAAACCAACCAAGACAACAACAATAAAACCCCAAAACAAAACAAAAACCAACCCCCTAAAAAAACCCAAAACACACAAGCAACCAAAAACTGCAGTTATAGTAATGTCGGCCATGTTCTCATTGTGGGCTTCTTTCAAGGCGTCCCTGAATTATATCGCTCAGGGGCATGATCTGAAAATAGAAGATCGTGACTAAGGTAGGCAGGATTCAGTCCTCTCTATCACCCCCAACTCCAGCCTGAAGTACATATTATTTGCGGCGTCTCACGCAATAATTACACAGGCTGCAAAATTACACAGGTGTGAAATATAACGAAATAAACAAAATTATTCACTCCGAGCAAGAACAAGTGTAATTTGCTAGTGGCCTTCTTCAGGCAACTTCTCTCCTTCAAGAGAAAACGTCTCAAGGAGACGGTGGGAAGGCGGCTGTGCCGTGCCTGCAGCCGAGGCGCACAGCCCGTAGGCAGCAGGTACGGCCGGTGGGAGACAGGTTCCCGGCGGCAGCCCACAGCCCCAGACCTTGGAGCAGGGTAACAGCGCTTCCCGCAGCTAGAACAGCTCCAGCCAGGGAGTTTTCTGCCTGCTTCAGCTTCTCTGAAAATCCCAGGCCGCGGGGCTACCGCGGAGGTCCTGGAGAGCGCCGGCTCCCCGGTGGTTCTACACGCCCGTGGGCAGCCCAAGGCCCTGCCCGCCATGGACGGGTGGGGTTGCGCCCGTGGATCTTTAGCCGTGGTCCCTCGCACGGTGCCGCAGGCCACTGGAAGGTGCTTGTCACAGGGGGCCGAGACCCTGTCACCCCAAAGCACAACCGAACTGCATGGTCTGGAAACCGCCTGCCAATAATGCGACACTCCTAGGCTATTTTCGCAGCAGGAATGGGATTTCTCGCTCAGAAATTCCCTGACCGGCCTCCGAAGGGATGCAGCCGAAATTCCCACGCTCCGCGGCCGCGGGTTTCCCGCGGCCTGAGAAACCACAGGGCTTCGCAGCCCGAGAAACCACAGCGGTTCACAGCCCCTGCGCGGCCGCACACGGCGGGAAGGCTAAAATCCCGAACGTAGGGCAAAACCCCCGACACAAAAGCCTCCTGGAAAACAAATCCCGCTCCCGCAGGTAGTTTTCATGTCAGTTTTTGCACGAATGCGTTACAGTCAGATCTGAGGGACGGAAATCGCTCTGCGCTGATCCCTGCAGAGGTGGGTCCTTTTGAATTTCAGAAATGTAAGGCTAGAAGCGCACAGCGAGCGCGGTATATGATACCCTCTAAATGTACCGTAAAGGTTCCCCAATAGCTCTAATTAGAGCTACAGACCACCGCAGGAGACAGGCGGCTAAAGCAAACTTCTCTTTGTGGTCCGGCAGGCCGGCGGCTCCCCGCACGGCACCGGGCATCCCTCAGCCGGGCACAGGCTGCGCACCGTGTCAGCCGCGCTCAGCCCGGCCGCTGCCCCGTCACGGCCCGAGGCCGAGCGAGCACGGGGAGCAGCGCCCGGCCCTGGCTGTGCCCCAAGGCGTTTGTTAGCGCTGTGTGTGTGCGGGCGGAGCGCTGGGGGCTGCGGGCAGGGCGCTGCGCGGGCGCGGCCGGGTGCGGACGCCACCCGGAGCTGGCCACGAGGTGGCGCTGTCGGCCCGCGGATGCCGCCGCCGCCAGGAGCTGTCAAAAGTCAAGGTCACAAATCGGCTTTTTTCCCCTCAAGGTCAAGGTTTCGGGCCTTCCCCGTCCTGTCATCGCCACGCAGCCCCCCCACCTCCCCGTGGAGGCATCGGCAGGCTGGGCAGCGTGCCCCCATCGCAGGGGCCGGCCGCCGGCCTCCATTTCCCGGCGAGGGCTGCGGCACTGCACTCGTATCATCCTGCTCTTCCACCCCCCGTCCCCCAGCGAGGCTGCAAAACCACTGTTTAACATTAGCGAAACATTTATAGTTTAGGAACGCTGGTTATCAGGCGTGCTTGCCCGCAGAAAAACACCGCCAAGAAAAATAAAACAAAATCCACCATATACACATAATCTACACACCAAAAGACAACAGTATTACAATTATGAAACAGATACATTATATTTTTCTATTAAATGCGAGTAGGAATGGAAAAAAGTAAAGAGTATTTCTTTCAGGTTTTATTACAGTGACTATTTTATTAACAGTATTAATACTACTATACTTCTACACGTCTTGGGTTTTCATTCTTTCAGTAGAAATATATAAAAAAAAGGGTGCATAAGTACATTTTCACAGTGCGCTGAATTTTTTTTTTTATTTACAAGATAGCTTCTTATAGTGAATAAAAACAAAATAATGTGCTGGTTGAAATAACTGATTGGATTAAAAGGTGCTGTAAAAAGAATCCCTAAACATTCTACTGCGGCCTCATAACAGACAATAAACAAGGAGAAACGACTAATTACTTATAGATCAAATATAGATTACATAAATCAAAATACTTCTGGGAAAAAAATTATATTTCAGTTCAAAGTTCTTGGGTATTTTTTTTCCCAGGCCATTTTTTTTTTCTACTGTAAAGAAATGCCAATATTCAAATATTAAAAATTTCCGGGGACTTAGAATATTAATTCTTGAAGATTATTTCAGGTTTAAAATAGGCAGAGTCCTTTAAAATGTATCTATTGTATGGTCTGCAGGAGAAAAAAAAATTTAAAACCCCCAAAACAAACAAAACCCTCTAGTTTAGATGACAATAATTCATCTGTGGAAAATAAAAAATAAAACTGAAAGACATCTCCAAGCAAATATTTTCCTTTCTAGCCTCACTAATTTGCGATGTTTAAATTTACTATCATGATAGATCCTCCACAGAACTTCCTTCATTACTGATGTCTCTGAAATCCTTATTCAGTACCTTCGAGGTTTATTATTACTTTTTGACAATAAATGCATTGCTTAAAAACATACAGTAACTGTAATTTTTTTCACTATGGTTTACCTGAGCAGTCATTCAACATACAGTTTGGATTGCAATGGAAGAAAACCAGATCATGTGTCCACATCGACCTCCTCACGTCAACCAGCTCTTCGCATCGTGGCCACGAAGGGTCTTCTTTCAAATTGTAAGGTCTTAGAAATATTTACAAGTTTCTCAGAAAATCGTGTCTTAATTGAAAGTGTATCACTCGGAGCTGGGCGTGTGGGCTGTACAGTCTGTCAGTGATACTGGCTGGCTGGTTGGGATTTCAGGAGAACTGTCAGTTTTCACCATTTTGCTACAGCAATGTTAAAAAAAAAAAAAAAAAAAAAAAAAAGAAAAGAAGAAGAAAAAGAAAAAGAAAAAGAAAGGCTATAATTCCAAAGATACAGATCTCTTGTTCTGAAAGAAGAGGTTCATTGTCTTTTCTCTTTTTAATTATTATTAATAATTACTTTAATCTGAACACACACAAAAAAAAAAGTTCTGAAACCGTCGAATTGCTTCTTCTCCATTTTTTAATCCATTAACTGGTAGTCTTCAATTTGTTGATCACTTTTTTCTCTTTGACCCTTCTGTTTTGGAACCAGATTGTGACCTGTCTCTCTGATAGATTTGTAGTCGCCGATATCCTTCTCCTCTTGTCTTTGGTTATGAATTTATTTGTAGCATATTCCCTTTCGAGTTCTTTTAACTGGACCTTTGTGTAAGGCACTCGTTTCTTCCTTCCACGTCTGTACGAGTTCGCATCCGAAGGATGAGAAACGACGTCTGGAACAGAAAAACCATGCAGGGAAGCGTTAGAAAATCGCTCGAACCGGTTAAGACATCTTCAAGTGGTACTAGGCTTAGGGTTAGAGCGCACTCCTCCGCCTGCCCCGCTCCGCTTTAGCTACTAAAGCCCGGCTCAGCATTGGGGATTCCTCTTTCCTGGCCGCCGCAGACAGCTTTTAGGCAGGGAAAGGCTCACTTCTGTCAGACAGACAAATAATAATAAACCCCATGTAGCCCGGCCAGGGACTCTGGGAAGGACCGAGAGGGGCTGCAGGGATTTACACAGCTCGCGTACTTCATGGTCTATGGAAAATAATTCCACAGACCTTCCCGCGGCCCTTTTCAGCTGTTTCCTCTCCCGGGGCCGGCGCCGGGGCCGGCCGGGCGAGGCGGGATGTGCCGTGCACCGGCGGGGGGCAGGGGGCGGCACCGGTGCCGTTCCAGCGGCGCTGGGGCATGTGTGGACCGGGGCGGGATGGGACCAGGGACGGCGGGCGGGACGGCGAAGGGTCGGCCCGGGAGCGTTATCACGGAGGGTGATACCCGGGATACCCGGGAGAGGCGAGCGGGGCAGGATGAAAAGAAGAGACAGGGGGAGCCATGCAGGTGTATTACCCGGGAGGGTGGATTTCCAGAGGTGAGGCGGCTGGCTCTGCTCCTTGGGGCAGTACACTTGCCCGTTCCAGCCGTTCGTGATGGCCCAAGGCTGGTAGCTGTCCATGGGGAGGAGGGGGTCGTGGCGCGGCTCGCCGGGGCCGCCGATGGCGGGCACCACGGGCATATCCAGATAACCGGGCACCGGCTGGTAGGGCCCGGCGGCGTAGCCCTGGTAGAAGGCGAACTCCTTGGCCCGCGACGTGAACTCCTCGCCGGAGACCGAGGTGTCCATATACTTGTCGGCGAAGGTGGAGGCGGGCTGGGCGCAGGACTTGATGGCGTTGTGGTGGGTCATGCGACAGGGGTAGTAGCCGCTGCCGAAGTAGCCGTAGGGCAGCGCGGCGCCGGAGGAGCTCTGCACGGCGGCCGAGCAGGGGCTGCACTGCTTGACAGCGGGCTCGGCCATGCCGGCGGCGGGGGCCTCGCTGGAGGTGTAGGCGGCGGCGCTGGGGGCGGCCAGGGGCGCGGGGTGAGCCATCAGGTTGCGGCAGGGATTGGCCGCCGCCGCCGCCGCGAAGTTGCTGCCGGCGTGAAACCCGTCCATGTTCTTATTGATCTCATCCAGGCTGTTGTCGTAGAGGAACATGACGGGCTCGATCCAGCGGGGGTGGAGGAGCACGGAGGCTGTCATAGCCCGCTCCGCATTGAGACTAGTGGCTCTTTTTTAAAAGCCCCAAAGACTGAAAAAAGAGATACTCAATCTCCGGGACTTGACCAGGGCTGACGCGCCAGCGTCGCGCCAGGCCGGCCCTCATTGGCCCGCCCGCCCCCACGTGATATGCAAAGCAGCTGATAAACATCTGAGGGAATAAAGTGGAGATAATTAAATAACGCAATCAGCGCGGGGCCGGCTCCCGGGCCGGGCCGCGGGCACGGGCACGGCGTGGTCCCGCCGCGGTCCCGCCGCTGCGCGGGGCCAGGGCGCCGGGAGGGGGGGCCGCCCGTCCCTCCCCCTTCCCTCCCTCCCTTCCTCCCTCTGGCCCTCCCTCGCCACCGAGGCGTGAGCTTTTTGGCCCCGTTGTTGCCGCGGCGCACCCCCCGAGGTGCGGGGGTCCCCTTGGCACCCCGCCTGATTTCTCCTTGCTCCGCTTTCCTTGAGCCCTCCCCGCCCCGAGCGCCGCGGAAAGCCCGGAGGCCTCCCCCGGTCTCGGGGGGAAGATGAGCCGCACCCCTTCTAGCCCCTTCCTCCGCCGGCCTGAGCCGCCGCCTCTCCCCGGGGAGCGCTGGCGGGGCCCCGTCCGGGTGACGCGGAGAGCCCACCGCAAGCTGAGGGAGGAGAATCGCTCCCCGCGCTCCACGCTGGGACACATAAGGCTGTGGAAACGGAGCCTCCCGGGGTCTTTTCTCTGTGTTTTCCTCCTTCCTTCCCGCCCGTCGAAAGCCCAAGACCCATCTCGCTCCTCTCGCCACAAAGTCTCAGAAGTCAGATAAGAGGAACAGACCGGGAAATCCCCATTTTATTTATTATTATCCTTTAGGAAGGTCATGGGAAGAGGGAGAGTTAACTGGATATTCATCGCGATACCGCTGTATTATTTGTTGCCGTAATAATAAAACCCTGGGCCTACGATTCGACTCGAATCTTTTTCGGCTGTAAAATATCACGTCGTCTTGCAGGGTGTGTGCACGGACCCACGGCGTTTTTTGTGTGTATGTATGTGCTGAGAAAACAGGATGGATTATCGGCTGGAAAATAGGGGTTTTTTTGAAGGCCGTACCACTTTGCAAGTGAACGCCAGAGAAAAACCTCAACAACTCCGTTTTCTTTTCGGGATGGATCTTTGATAGGGTGAAATAATTCCATTTTTTAATATCCTCCCGCCGGCGCGGATGCTGCTCTCCCCCAAGCTTTTCGCGCACAGCCTCGAACCCAGAACCCTGCATCACCGAGCTATCAATAAACTTGACCTAAAGCAGCGTTCATCTCATCGTTAACAGCTCTCAGCCCTCACGCGTGTGCACAAAACAGCCACAAATACTCCCATCCTGAAAACTAATTTTTTTTCCCCAATTGCGTGTTGCTTTGTTTTGAGTCTGACAGCTCGGCGTATTTATTATCCTATTGTGCTTTCCATTGACGTTGTAGCATTGTTTTGCCCTCATGGCTACAAGCGCAGAGCAATCCCGGGACGTACATTGTTACCGAGCAGGCTTTTCCTTGCCCAGCGCAGAGCTGCCAGCCATAAGAAATAGCTCTTTGGCGCCCAAGGATATTTTTTTAAGGTGCTTTTTCCGTGCCTTAGTTGGGATACCTGTAGTCTCTGTCATCCCCCTGCTAATTTGGCAGCATTTAGCCTCTTTTTTCCTTCATTGTAGCCAGTAAAATGTTCCCATTTTAACTTCGCATACTCTTTTCCGCATTTTTCCTCATGGTCAAAAGCAAATATTTATCCCACGCATATTTTCCCTTTTCTTTCAGGCTCCAGTTTTGAAACCTGTGGATTCCCCTGGCCAAACATTGCTTGACTGCCATGAGTTAGTTCGGTTTGTTTCCCTCCGTCTTCTCGAAGCTGCTTCTGAAAATCGCTTTGCAGGACGAGGAAGGAGAAGTGGGAAGGGGAGGCAGCTCTATGGGGCAGCGCTGTTTTACATATGGGTTAGACACGGCTAGAGGCCAAGGTCAAGTTGAAAGTTGCAGTCTAGCCAATGTGAGAACTGTCATTCACAGCCCGAAGATCTGCCTGATTTGTTAAAAAGCGGGTAGCCATGAGAACACTCATCTCTCCAGCTCCCCTCTACCCCCCTCCCCAGCCCGCCCCACTCTCCAAACTCCCCTCAGCCGCAGAGAGTTTCTCGCTTATCTGCCTCTACTTTTCAAGCTCCTTTCTATAAGGAGGAAGAGGTCATGTGAAACCGTAGCTTTCAGCCCCGGTGTAAACTACGAGTAGCGTGTGTGGGGTGCCAGGGCGGGGGACAAGGGGGAGCATCCGGTTTGCTGACTTCTGGTGGTTGTTGTTTTATTTTGTTTACCCTCCTGGGGCTGTCCCAGCCCTGTATGCTAAAAGAAGAAGGGAGATTAGACTAGAGACCTTACTTTTTTCTCCCTTCTCCGCATCTCTTACTCACTCTAGAGGTCTATTTAATAATTGTGGAACAAGGCCATGCTTTTCACTGATGATAAGAGCAATAATACAAGAGTCCTCTTTCCTTGCTTGCCATGATGTGAGGAGGATTTCGGAAATGGGGCTGTTTCCTCAAAATAGGCAAAAATGACATCTGCAGGGTGCGTATGCACCATCAGAAAAATGGTGTCGGACACAAAACTCCACGCTTTGTTTTGCCTTCCTAATTTAGATGACTTTTAATAAATTATTGACATCGAGAGAGGAGAAAAGCCTCGTCAGCTATTTTTGATGCCCCCAATACCGAATTTTCATTCCACAGCTGTAATTCTTCCTGCCTTCATGGGTATCTGCCATTAAATATTAGAAAGGAACCGTGAGGACTGAAGGCAGCGGGCAGAACAGATGTTCTTCGAAAATCATGGACCTTGTAATGAACACCAAGGATAAAAATACTCCCAAGCCTACCCCCCTTGCCTTGAACATACACCATTCCCTACCACTTGCGAAAGAGCTTTTACTTTTCACAATGTAATTCTTGGGATGAGCTGCATAAATTAACCAAAACTAAGGAGTTTAGTTGAAGCCACTGTTGGATTTGAGCGTCTTTGGAAAACTTAATTGATAATTAAATGCTTCCATACATGCAACCGACAGACTGATCAAAGCTTCTTCCAATTATTTTTTGTCTTTTTCTTGTTAAATAATGTTAGAATACATCACAAACAAGCATATGGTAGAACCGTAGAGATTTCCAGGAGAACTGATGTAAACCTCCGAACTGCTTTGCATTTATATAGAGTGTGAAACAACTTGGAGAGAAATGCATCTGTTGAATCGTTTCCTCTAAGACGAGTATTAATTCCTTGGGGAGCGGGACCATGAACAACCATGATCAGTAGGAGGATTTTAAAAGGTCCTGAATCTTTTCATAGTGCTAGCTGATGATAGTCACCCATCGCGGTACACGGCCAGGAACATCTCAGGTATTACAAAATGCTTAAGTGGCATTTTTTAACCTCGTTGCATCGACAGTGGTCAGAAGCATTTCACCCACTTCGCAAGTGTAAGTGAGAGTGGAATTTGGCCCTTACAAGTGCTTTAAAACAGGTCACTGTGTGTGTTCCTGACGCCATGAAACTAAGAATAGTTCTGCCAGTAAGAACTGCAGCAATATGGCCTTAAACGTGAAAATATAAACTATTTTAAAGCCTCTTTATGTGATAAGAATATGGACGCTCATTCACTTCTAAAGAGGCCCTAAGATTTCTCTTTGTGAAACCAGAAATCCTTTCAGTTGAAAGACAAATTTTGAATATACCGAGTTTGTAGGCTCAGTATCTAAAAAGCGTTTTTTCCCCCCACAGACCCGTCTTTGTGTGATAACACACATGCACCCTCCGCAGCCCTGCCGCGGGAATGCCCGGCTGAGGAGAACGCTGATTTCTTGTAGGTTAATCGCAATCTAAAGGAAAAAAAAATCCAACAAAAACTAAAAAACAAAAACTTCAACCCAGCCCCAAACTGTTGCCCAAAGAAATCCACTCTTACTTTTTCATGCACTGCTTAGAGCTAATTAATAAGCATGGAGGAAAAAATCGCGTCTGATTGCTGAAAATATATGTTTGTCACGAAGCTAAATCCCTCTAAACCCGCTAAAATATCTTAGCTGATAATGGAGGAGCTAGAGGGTGATCTTAGTCACTAATAATAATCGTCCTGCAGAGCTCAGGGTTCTCGGAAGAAGCGGGAGTAAAATGATAGCAGGAGCAAGAGGCTTAATCGAATTTGATTTTCATGAGCAAATGAAATTTACCTGCCAGAAGGGTAATTTGGAGCAGTACTGTCACCGCTGTTTTCTTCCACAATTTTCTAAAGCATCAGGGATTGAGATAAACATTCCTGAGTCCGTTTTAAATACACTTTGTCTTTCAGGATATTCATGTGTTTCTAATGGAAGTAAGCAGCTTTACGAGCGGGTTTCGCAGGACATCTTAACTCTCTCCCTCCCACTGCGTGCTAAGGGGGTGCTGTGATAATTACAAAATAAGAAGAATTTGTAACGTGCAAATGCAAACGGGAAAGAGTTCGGGAAAATTTTTGAAGGCGTCCTAAAAGTCCTTAGGCGCACACTAGATACGAACCTGTCTATTTCAGTTCGTATCTAGTGTGCGCCTGAGGATTTTTAGGACGCCAAACATTCAAACGGCACCTCTTCTGAAAAAGGTGTGCTGGAAAACAATGTCATTGCTTTCACCCGAAGTGAGGGACACGGTCTAATCTTAGTGCAGCCAGGTCTCAGAAGATCGTTTCACTCAGTGGCATTTTTTTGGGTTTGGTGTTTTGATTTGGATTTTTTTTTTTTTTTCGCATTTCAGCTTCAGAAAACACGCTGGAGGTATTTCATGTGATTAGAAATTAAAATGGGAATGATCCTGAAATCTGTCTACCAGGCGAGGTCTCTTTTCTGATTTGTTTTACTTTGTTTTACTTTTTTTCTGTAGTATTTTTGGGGGGAGGGGGGTTCACAATAGCTTTCTGTTTATATTTGGCGGGTGAAAGCAGCTGAAGCGTGGCATTAGATGTTGGTAGTCCACAGAAAATATTTTACTTAAACTGCCGTGTAAATGCAGTGATGAGGAGAAACCTTTCCTGGCTCTCTGTCAGCCACAGGCTGCTTGGACACAGTGATAAAGCAACCCCTTGTAATTTCAATTAATTTTGTCATGCAAACTGAGATGGATTTATTCGTCATCAAGTCTGCTCTTTCGCACCAAGGGTGCCGAGAAAGTTTTTATTTTTCCCTTAGCAAATTCTGATAAGGAGGAGGCCTGGCTGGCCGTGCAGTAGTTTATCTGGTCGATTCCATGTCCTAGTTGAAATGTTCTGAACGTGTAATAGCAACAGATGACAAAATTATATTCAAGTTACTCTTCATTGATTTTCTTTGGTTTATTCTCCGATTTTCAAGATTTAGCATTTTGAGGGTAAATTAATTTCTCACCTTATCTACCAGTAAGTCACATTTTTGGGAAAAGAAAAGAAAAAAGAAAAGGAAAAAGAAAAGGAAAAAAAAGGGAAAAGAAAAGAAAAGAAAAGAAAAGAAAAGAAAAGAAAAGAAAAGAAAAGAAAAGAAAAGAAAAGAAAAGAAAAGAAAAGAAAAGAAAAGAANAAAGAAAAGAAAAGAAAAGAAAAGAAAAGAAAAGAAAAGAAAAGAAAAGAAAAGAAAAGAAAAGAAAAGAAAAGAAAAGAAAAGAAAAGAAAAGAAGTTACAGTAAGCTACAATAACATATCCTCTCTATTTCTGCTGTGAGCTTGTAATAATTGCTACCACATGATCACATGGTGTATTGTTGCAGCCTGATTACAATTAAACTTATCCCTCCACCTTTTTCATTAGAGGAAGGAAAAAAAAAGTTCTTCCTGAGCTTCAGGCCCACTTTGTGCTGTTTTATTTCCCTTTGAAAAGCTGTCAGAGAAAACGAAGTCTCTCTTTCGTTTCCAGTGCGAGAGAAAGCGTTTTCAAAAAGCCCTTCTCACCATAACTTTCTTGTAATAGCGTGACATTTACACATTTCGTCCGACCAGGGGGGCTCAGGGGCAGAAGTGGACGCTGCTGCTCTGTCAAAAAAGTTGCACAGTCTTGATTTGATTTGATTTGATTTTTTTTCCACCCTGAGACCAAGGTCGTATCTTCACCTAGGGAGGGAAACAATGAGGCTCTCAGTGTTAAAGACGTCCGTGCGCGGTATCTAGAGAGAAAACAAAAAAAAAACCCAAAAAAAACCAAAAAAAAAAACAAAAAAAAGAGGGGAGGGGGGAGAGAGAGAAAAAAATCATACAGGAAACATTGGACATGTTTGCCTTTACTGGAAGACAGCTGTTTGAGTACATTCTTCAAGAGGGTTTTTTGGTTCCCTTTTCAGAAGTGGTTTGAGTGATTAAAACATTGACTTGATGGAGGCAGTTTAATGTCTGGTTCTGTCTAACAGCTCTTTTTCCTCACTTTTTCAGCCCTTTGCTTCTTTTAGACTACATACCCGGGGCTGTATTTGCGGCTGTCTTAAGAAATATCTCAGGAAGTCCGGGGACTCACCGCACTGATGGGAGGATGGCTCTAGCTGGAGGGTACCTGAGCCACGAGTGGAAATCTTGCCCGCGGAGGGGGAAAAAAAACCAAAACCCAGCACCAACAACCAAAGCCAAAGCACACTGGATCTGGCAAACCCCTGCAACTATGTCAAATGTGGAGAAGATGGGCGAGAGCGGGCGCTGGAGAAGTCCCGTGGCTGCCGTCCCGTTTCCCTCTGGCTCCTCCAGCAGGCCGGGTGGCTGCAGGAGCGCCCCGGGGCTCGCCCTGCCCTGGGCCCGTGGCCGGGGAGGGCAGGCCCGTGGCCGAGGAGGGCAGTTCCGTGGCCGGGGAGGGCAGTTCCGTGGCCGGGGAGGGCAGGCCCGTGCCGGCTCTCCGCACCCGCCCGGCTCAGCTGCCGCCCAGGGGCACACACGCACCTGTGCCGGGCTGCGCTGCCGGTTCCTGCCCCTGGGCAGCTCCGCGGTCCCGCCTCGGCACCTCTACGTGACTCTTTCCACCCCCTCGAGGGCGGACGGGGATGGTTTTTGGCAGTTTGCATTTCTCTGCTCTGCGGGGGCACGGAGGGGCTTCTGCCGGCAGTGGGTGAGGAGGGAGGTGCGTGGCCGGCAGCGCACACCTGAAACGAGTGCTGTGTCCCCTCACCCCGGCTGGCCTGTCTGTGTCACTTCACGCGTGCCTCTGGCCTTGTCACACCCTATGCTCACCCCTCTGCTGCAGCAAGGAGGGAAGCGGGGCGTCCTCTCCCAACCCTAAGCGCATCCCACCTCTGGCTTGGCTAGAGCCGCCTTCTTGTGTGGGTGGGACCCCGCAGGGACAGCCCTGGGGACACGTTTCACAAAAATCAACGCACCATCTGCGCGGATCTGGGATCATTTTCGAGCAGGAAGAGGCAGCTGGATTCGGCTGAGTCCTCAGCACTGCTTAAATGACCTTCGTCCAAGTCGTGGGTGCTCCCAGTACCAGCCAACCACCTACAAGCAAAGCGCTACTCGATGCCGTGATGTGATCCCGTCTTCTCTATTAGCTTTACATTTCACCAAGCACACACATTTTTTGCTAAAAGTTTATTTGGTAAAACCCCAGTAAACCCGGGGTCTAGAAAATGCATTCTGGTGCCTAGAATACATTTCTCAGGTATATATAATACGTGCTGTCTTTAATGACGAGAGACATTTGCTACTCTTCATGTTAGATGGAACTAATGTCTTTCTAGCCATACCGTGAACACATTTTCTAAATAGGAATTATACAGTGTTTTCCTTTAAACATAACACCAGCCAAATGCAGACTAGTTGATAACTTGCATCTCTGGGTAAGCATATTACTCCCTTTTTGCTGAATCATGAATTTTTCCAAAGCTTATTGTATTTTATGTCTTCTTTAGATAAGCAGTTACATATGTGACTCTGTTGAAGGCTAAATCCCACTCTTGCATTCGCGACAGCTGACTATACTTCCATGATGCTATTTACTCTGGAATCAGCTAAAAACTGAGACTTGTGGCTCACCAGGAAAGGCGGGAGCGGAGTCAGACCCTAATTAACCCACACACAGCGGACTCCAGCGGTTCACATCTGCCCACGCCTGGACTTAGATCTTCTCATAAGGGGCTCGGACTTCATCTGCCTGAGTGCGCGGGCTTGGAGCCCTTGAGGATGGCCGCCAGCCAGACCACCGGCACTGCCTGGCACTGCCACCCTGTGCCCCCACACGAGTGGATGTGGAGGTATAAACTCTTCCACTCTCGCCATGGACAGAGGGATGGGGGAAGAGCGGGGATGGTTTCAACCCAGCAAAAGTCACCCTGTTGCAGTCCTAGAGCCTTTGCAGAGATACCCGAGGAGAATGAGCCAGGCTGGTGCCAAGGGACTGGAGAGGAGCTGAGGGTGAACGCCAAGGTTCCCACGGTCCAAAGACAATTCGCAAAGTCCCGGGAGTGAAAGTATATTTAGTCCAATAATGGCAGAGAAAAGGGAGTGGTTTCATAGCAACCCTTTTGACATGCAAAATAATGAGCGGCTCAACAATAAAGGTTCATCTCCAGCCAAGCATGCCCCTTGGTGTTCTAGGGCAGATACCTAAAGGAAGAAATTCTCCTGTCCCCTCTCACGCAACCCGAGGCCATTTTCCTGCAGATGCAGCGGCCGTGGTGCCAGTGAGCTAACATCCTCGCTTGGAGCCGCTTCCTTCCTATTGTGGGGAAGATACTCTCTGCCTGCCAGCAATTGCCAATTGTCATCCACTTTCACAAGACCGTATTTCTTTGCATTTTCCCTTGATGCGTGTGGGGATGATGTCAAATCCTCTGTCATCTCCCAGCGCGGCCCGCTGCCACACCGCCCTCCTAAAAAGAAAAAGAAAAAAAAAGAGAGAAAATAACCCGACCCCCCGTCCCCTCCAACAGCTGGGTGTAACATAAAGCTACATATCATAGGTCGTGTTGCAAAGGAAACATAAAGGCTGGTGCGCCTTGCTCGCTGAAGTATCTATATCCGCCGAACGCTGCTTCTTGCTGTTGCCAGGTCAACAAATTCTCAGCCCAGGGGCTCTCCCTCGAGAAATCCATCACGCCGTGCAGACGTGGATCATATCTGAAACCTGTGTGTGCAGACGTGAGAAGCTGGACAAGTTGAGAGGATCAGGTCATTGGTGTAGGGACCAGAGGGACGAGGGCACATCCCACTGCCCCGGCCCGGTAGCCCACCTGCTGCTGGGGGAACACTGCACTCTAGCTCCCAAATCCGTCAGCAAGTTTTACCCCAGGAATAACGTCACTGTGAGCTGATGAAGGCATGAACAGACACGTCATCACCATTTTGTGTGATGAAGATATTTGGCAAATAAAGGAGTGGGAGCTTGCTTGATTTACCAATTTTAGCGGGATTCTGGAGGGAGGGTTCCGGGACTGTGACTACTCTGCGAATCGCGAAAAGAGAGGTCAGAAGTTTATGCTGACGTTCCTACGAAGTTTGGGCAGTGCCTAGCTAATTAAGTAATCGTAATTCATAATTAGTTTTCAATCAAACTCTCATTTTCTGTAGATGTCACGACGGTGGCAAATGAAAAAAAAAAAATCTCCGTTAGATGGAAAGACGAAATTATGTATACAAGTATCCCAACCAGAGAATTAAGATTAAATTGCATTTATCGGGGGGTTGTCTGTGTGATCTATTGTACTACTTTTTTTTTTAAACAATAACAACAGGATCGAAACCTTAAAAACTGTGAGCAAGAATATCCTAGCTGACATAAAAGTTGCCTGTATATAAAAAGAGAATCCCATATAACTCCACAGCGGAAATCAGTTAGCAAGTATCTTCTGCCCGTTTTCAAACATCAAATGTTCTTGCCATATGTCCGTTCTTATTTGTATACCAGCTAAGAAACCTGAAACGTATATATGCGATATTAAAACAAAACATGAAAGATTTTCTCAGAAATATGTGAGAGTGGAATGTAGGTCTGAGGCGGGGGTTGAAGGAAGTAAAAAACCTGAGCGATGCTATTGCCAAAAACTTTAATATTGAACAACACAGCTGAAGCTTTTATCACGGTACGAAATTTACAGCCTAATAATTCAAACCTGTGTGCGTATTGCAAGATGTCTCTTTGCCCTGCTGGGTATCCAAAGAGAGACAGTTTTGCTTCCGAGGTGAGGAGCATTCCTGCAAGCCAGGGAAGTCTTTGGGAACGACAGGTGACTGGCAACTTGAGGGAGAGAAAGGGTCAAGGAAAGAATAGAAAATAAGGTTATGGAAGATGACGGCTTTTTAGGATCAGAAGAGATTTCTGATATTTCTGTGGAAATATAACTGTGGTATCTGTAGTCGCTAAAGGAACGAACCAAGAAAAACCTTATCTGGTGAAAGAAAAACGTGTGGGCTGAAAGAACGACAGTTTAAGTATTCACAAGTCGGAGATCTCCGAGCATCCTCATCATTAGGGCAGATGATGGGGTTTCCCACATCTCAGCTGCAACGTGATTAGGTAGCAAGATGCTGGAGTGATCTGAACTCCTTACAAAAAGAAGGAAGGTGGAACGGAAGGAGAACACCCAATTAAGAAAATACCCACTCAACTTTCCGCAAAATAGAAGCAATCCTGGCACTAAATCTCACTGTATCTTGGAAGCGCCTGCTGTGCCCAAAGAGAAGAAAGAGGGCGTCTGCCGTGCCCACCTGTTTGTTGGACAGAGACAGTCTGGGACCCCCGGGCACGGAATGATCGGTCGCTATAGTGCCGGTACATATTTTAAAGCTCAAGGTCAACGCCTCTCCCTCGCCTCTCCCACTTTCCCCGGATACTCCGTCCTCTCCCCTCGCCTTAAATGAAAAGACGATTTTCTGCCATGGCATTGGGGAAGCCTGGAGCCGAGCTCTATCTGTGCTTTACCCATCCCCCCTCCTGTCTTTTCTGCCTACTCCTGCTGAGATCTGTGACCCAGAAAGGAGCAGAAAGTGTTTCGGGTAAGCTCGGGTGTCCGCCGTCCCGCCGGAGCCGCGGGTCTCAGAGCTCCGCGTGTCCCGGCTTGTTGAGGTGGCCCCGCCGGGGGCCGGGGCAGGCTCCCATCCCCTGTTGACGATAACCATCAGGGATTTGCAAGTGTAAACAGAGCCCCAGAGGCTGCGGGGGGTGGATATCCTTGCTTGGCTTTCGAGCACCGCCCGTGCCAAAGGGAGCGAGGCACCGGGCGGAGCAGCACGGCAGGTTGTGGGGTCGCCCCTGTGGGGCTGAAATCGGTCGGGGGCCGGTCTCGTCGGAGCAGAACCCGGGCGGGGCCGGACTGGCACTGGGAGCCTCCAATAGGGGCGAGAGGGGCCGCGCCGCAGGACGCCGCCACCGGTGCTCGGCGCTCCCCTGCGGGGGCCCGGCGGACGGAGCGGAGGGACCCCGGCAGCAGCGCTCCGCGGAAGCCCGGGGACAGCAGCGGAGAGGAGAAGAGAGGAGAGGAGGGCAGCGGAGAGACCGAGGAGCCGGGGTAAGCTCCTTCCCGCGGGGCGGAGGGGTCGGGCTGCAATGGCGAGGCTTTCCCACTAGATGTCTGCACAGCTAATGATAGACGAAAGCTCTGTCTTTTCCCGGGTGTATCCCCCAGAGCCCGACCCTTCAGCCTCTTTCTGAAGTCTGCCACCCCCTTGAGAAATTAAACCCCTTTCCCCCCTACCATCCCGGGTTCTTTTCCTCCTCTTTGTTTCTTTTTTCTTTCAAGAGAGTGCTGGAGTTTTGTCTAGAATAAAATACGGATTTCTCCACAGAGGAAGCTCTCTGGTCTGCGACTCATGTTATTGGAATCCTTTTATGACCTTTGATGCGTTTAAATAACACGGTAAAACTGTGCACACACCTCGGTTTGAACTTTAATCATCCCAAGTCAAGGACATCCAGGTGGTAAATTACTTTACTTTGACATTTCTACTTTAGAACAGTATGTTCTGTGATCCCAGTCGCAGGTCAGAGAGACGTTTCTAGTTTTCTCATCCTTAGAAGCGCAAATATACTTTACCTACAGATATCAGAAACTCGTCTCTCCTGTTATCTTATTTAAAAAAAAATAATTTATAACCAGACACAAAAATCAAGTCTTCTGGGAATCTATTCTATCGGGCACCTCCAGATTTTCCACAGGACTGGGAAAACGTTCCTCGCTGTTAAGCACTACCCTATCTTTCCTGGAATATGCGTGTACATAATGTGCTATACAGGAATTTAGACAAGTTTTATGTATATATATATATATGTATATGTATATGTATATGTATATGTTTGTGTGTATGTTCCCTTTCTGCAAAAAGTGATACTGTAATAGATTGCTTTAAAAAAATTAAAGTAATCTGCAGAATTTTTCTCTGGTCTCTGTTCGGTATGAGAACCCGAAGCCAGTTTGGTTCATCATGAACAAAATATTATAACAAATTATGTAAGTACCTTCAAGAGAAACCCGGAATGCTTTATTTTGTTTGCTGCTAGCACCCGGTTTTAAATCAGATGAATTTGAGTGAACATGTATTAAACAGTGGAATTTGTGAGCCTTTTTATTGTCAATAAAAATTAGTGACAACTAAGTTTCGCCTTGATTTTTACCAAAGGACCTCTGGTCAGCCTCTTCTTACGCTTGTCTTGGAAGCTGTGGAGCACAGGGACCTAAAGCCAAGCCTTTCACATGGAGTTTTAGGTCCCGAACTAGGTCATACGAAAGGCCTAAGCATGGGAAATCCCATCCACCTTTGTTATTCCCTTTCATGTCCGCTTTGACCGGCTGAGACTTTACACCCACACCTAGGAAAATTAAAATATGGTTAAATATGAGATAAACTTTGAGGGAAAAATAGCAGGAGGGAGGTGGGTTTGTACAGCTCGTTTTGGGATGGGTGTTCAGAAACACACGAGTCCAGCTAGGGAGCAGAGTATCAGGGGGAAGAGGTGAGATTTCGGCTCCACTCCGGAGCCGGAGCAAGTTCAATTCCTCGTCAACAAAGTAGTCGCGACCTTTGCAGCACAAAAAAACATGCGGGTAAATTGACAGTCAGCCCTGGAGGACCAGCGGGAGGGATAGAACAGAGTATCGACACTTTCCTCCCGTCTCTGCCCCAGCCCTGTGGCGGTGCCACCCTCCCCACGGCCCCCCGGGGGACGAACGGCAGAGGGGGGGGGGAGAGAGGGGCAGGCTTGATGGCACAGAGATCTGGGGTCGTGCACGGACCTTGCGACCCTCCTGAGACTTTACCCTATTTCCAGAAGTTTAAACGCTTTGAGTTCCAGATGAGCATTTTCGCAAAACTTTTCGGGATTTTGTGAGTTGTAGGGGAGGAAGTCTCTGCTCCCCGCTCTCTCCCGGCCCCTGGCTACACACAACTGCCTTCCGTGACTTGCCGTGCCAGGCGGCGTTATTGTCTTGTGTACTCTTGCTATTGAAGAGAGATAAATAGGAGGGAACAGACACGGTGGCCATAATCGCCGCTCCCCGAAAGACAAAAGGCTGTTCTTTTTTTTTTTTTTCCTTTTTTTTTTGGCTTTTAAAATTTTTTGTTTGGTTTGTTTTTTTTTTGTTGTTGTTTTTTTTGTTTTTTTATTTTCCGTCTCTGCAGTCCCTGAGTTTAATTATTGAACTGTCCATTCTCTCCTCCGCTTCTCATTAGGAACTCAAGATGTTTAATGCTGGAAAAATACATCACTTGTTTTATACCCGGACAGAGCCTTTACTTGTGAAAAAAAAGAAAAAAAAAAAACAAATCTGGAAATAATTAACTCGTACAGTTGAGAACATTATGTTGCTTTTACTGTAAACGTGTCCTTACACCTTTACAAGACGTTACAGAGGACTTACTCAACTAATTGAAACTGTTATATAGCAGCGTTATGTATTCAACATACTTGTTACATTTCATCTTTATGGACTTAAGAGTTTTATTCCTTTCACAGTGTTGGGATTTTTTTTTTCCAGCAGTCGCTCGTTTAATCTGCAAGAAGGACAGATATTCGAAAAGCTATGAAAAGAGGCACAATTTAGAGTTATTTTCTCTCTATCAGGGTAAGACGGATCACACCGTCACGGACAGAGCATTGAAAAAGGAGAAAGCTCGGAAAACCTTAAGAGTCAAATATTTCCGTCTCATCCCAACACCCCAGGAATAAATACATATATATGTACCGGCTGGTTTCTATGCTAGCTCTATCGGGTGGTTGGACCTCCTGTTTTCCCTGTCCCGCTTTAGCTGCACCCTTGAGGTGGGGAAGCGGGGCAGAGCAAAGCCTCTCTGGCAGGGAGATGCGTTCATCCCGCTGAGCAGCGGCCTGGGGTGGCGAGGGCAGCCCGACCAGGAGCGTATCCCTTCTCAGGTCTCGGGAGCGGGCACTGCAGCGCGGAGCATTTGCGCGTGTGCACCCAGAAGGAGCAGCGAGATATCCGCAGAGCGGATCCTCGCTCCCGGGTCTCCTGCCCATCCTTCCCGTCTCTGTCCATTTCCCGGCGAAGGTGACTCACTACGGCGGACAATTTACCCTTCATGCTAGTAGCGAGGGAGCCCACAAGGAAGCGTTTTCATCGCTCCCACCGGTGTCACGCCTTCGGGAGCTGATGGAGACTTTTGTCCAGCCCGGAATAACTAGCACTCACATAGGCCAACACAAACGCCCGATTCACGGGGCACCTGGAATAGGGACCAGGATGTGGGCTGTGCTCTGAGCTCGGATTTGTGCTGAAGCCACAGTCCTGCAATTATTACGTTGTGTTATTTTCAGTGCAGAGGGCAGGGACTATTTCAGATGAATAAATTCGTCTCCCGCGGAGTTTGCCCCAAAAAACTCTGTCGTGGCTGATATTTAAAGGCAGAGCCTGGCGTGTCAAGGAGAAGGGCAAACTGAAGAAGGGAAATCTGGTAGCAGGAAGTTCACTTACACGAGGAGGAGATGTGCGTATTATCGAATTTACATGTTAAAGCCAACACGCCTATACACCCACAGATGTGTTTGTAGATGACAGGGGCTCTGTGTGTCTCTGTAAAGATGTTTTACGAAGAAGCGTTTCCAGGGAAATGCTGAAGTTTCAACTCTACAAGCGAGCCTTTCTGCTCAGAAACCAGTCCGCATCCCTGTACTTCCCCTTGGCTGCCCGAGCAAGGAGCCGCCCCGGCGAGCAGGAGGTAAACCTGCACCTCCAGGCTCACACTATTCTGTATTCCCGCGTTCCTGCACTCCGGCGGCGGGCGGGACGCGGAGTCGCTCAGGTGCCGGCAGCTCCCCGCGCAGGGCCCAGCTGCCGGCCGCAGGTGATGCGGGGACCGCGGCAGCCGAAACAAACCTGTGTCGCCCTCATCGGCACCGTCTCCTCCCGACAATGTGGATATGTGATTAATGCCGACCGACGGCTGCCCCCCAGCCCTGCTCCCTCTCCCATTTTCTCCTCCCTCCTGCCCCCTCCTCCCAAGGTCCTCCGCTGGTTTCAATAAAAAGCAGGATCTAAGCTTTCTCTCCTTCAAATCAAAGAGGTGTTACGATTGGCGAAACGAGGGGCAGATGGGGTATTTTCAAAGATGTTTTCAAACAATATGAAGCCGAGACGCCCTGTTTCTCGGGAAGCGATGTTGTCCAGTAAAACAATGGCAGCGAATAAATCAGTCATCGGGGTCCCTGTCGGGATCCTGGGGTGGTTTAACCCGGGTGGGTGACTCTTCCTCCCCGATCCTGCTCGTTAGAAGGTTAATAGGAGGCGCCGGCGATTTATCCCCGGGTGGCGGAGAGGGAATAGGATGGGCAAGGTCGAGGCACAAGGGAGAGCTCTGCTTTTAGGAGAGCCGTGTGGCAAGCGAGGCTAAGTGCGGCCGGGGTGCCCGTGGGCACGGCTCCGGGCATCGCCCATCCCGCTCCTGTCCGCTCGGAACGCGGGCAGCACCGCGGGGCTCTCCCGGCCCATCGCCACCGCGTCAGGGCTGGGCGGGTTGTGTTGTGTTCACCCGGCTGTTTAACTGGAGTTGACGCTGCTCTTTTTTTTTTATTTCTTTTCTTTTTTTAAATTTTTTTATTTTTTTATTTAACTTCCTTCTTCCAACCCCCCCCCCCTCCCCCCCCGAAGTTTAAGCGGGTGAAAAGTAAAATTTATAGGCCTCTGTGAAAATGTGAAAATTAAAACAAGTCTTTCAGGTGTAAAATACACCCCTGAAATACAGTTTTGAGATTTATTTGCTCAATTTTTAGTTGGTAAACTCCATATTACTCTAAAGGGAAAAACTTCTCTCGCTTCCAAAGCGCACAAGGCAGGATTTGCACTCGGGCAGAGGAATCGCTCTCTGAAAGAGGAGGTAAAGCCCTTCTAAATGTGACTTTTTTCAGCCTCGAGGCCGACTGTCCCCCTGGAACAGCGTGAATTTTCTGCTGCCTTGGTTCAAGGGAAGCAATAGTTTTTACGGCCTTCACCACGACTGCAGCCGAAAAGTTTTGCATGAAAGACGGAGAGATTAGTGCCCCAGAGCTAGATTTTGTGCCGGAGAGTTTGGAGTCGTGAACAGTCGCGACGTTTTACTAGTCCGTATGCGTTTTACTGCAGAGCTCGACTGCTCTATCGAAAGCGATTCCTGGAGGGGTATTTTTTGCACTGGGTTTCATTTTTACGTGGTCACTCGTTTTAAATCTTGATGTGCTCAAAATCAAGGTATAACCGTTCAGTGAAAAACAACCCACCCCAGCTCTCTACCGCTAATGAACAGAAATTATTCCACTTTCATCTCGCCCCTCAGAAATATTTTTACTTAGAAAGGGCTGCCTGCTAATTGGGGTGCACAGTTGCCTTTAATCTCTAACACAGTGCTTGGAACATACCCAGAATGAATTAAAATAAGTCTGATACACAAGAAGAAAACATGGCTTCCCAGTAAAACTCGTTTTATGATCACAGCTTGTGTGCTACGTCAAAATGTTAAGTTTAGGCATTTAGGGCATAAGGAATAAAAACCCCTTTTGAAAGTCACTAATGCTCACATTTGGTACTGTTTTAATCTTTTCTATTAGAACTACAAGTAAGGAATACCTTTTGTTCTAATAAACTGTGGATGAAGTACAAATTTGAATGTTTACATGTAGTTTGTATGCCGAAATTGTCACCTGAGCCTGTGAATAAATATATGTATTTCTCCTGAAAGCAGACTGTGGGAGATTATCAGACCACCATCCCCACAGAAGTGCTCTCTCCTCTTCCACGGTACTGATAGGAAGGAGAAAGAGCAAATGGTGTGCGTGTGAGTGTGTGTGTGCACAAGTATGTGTACAGGAGGGATCTCTGCCACCCTGTCGTGCAGCTTTGCTTGAGTGAGCTGATCACAGTTTCATGCCCAGTGAGTTGCCAAAAAAACCCCAAAACCAAAAATCCCTGGAGGTGGAAATGGCTCTGATAAAGTCTGTGTCATATGGCTTGCTGTGCAAGAGTAAACACTGTACTGAACATCTAGAAGCTCCAAAATTGTTGAACCTTCTTCCTACCAAAGAAATTTTGTTGAATTTCTATGGTAGGGAAGGCCATTGGCTTATTTGTTTGCTTGTTTGTTCTATTTATAAACATTCCAATGGAGCTTATCCACAGAGCATCTGCATGCCCGCTGGAGTCAGATCTGGTTTCCTGGGTGAAGTTGCATCCTTATTCAGTAGCAGCATGTTGGAAATGTCTGCTAAAGAAGGAATCAACCCTCCTGCAGCCTGTGGCACTCCTGTTAGGGACTGGATTCTGCACCCTTCCTAGGATACGTCCACACAGCAACACCAAATAGTTAAATGATCCTGAAAGCCACTCAAAAAAACAAAAGGTGAAATGTCTTGTGTTTGTCAAAGGATTTCAGAAAACAGGTGAAGAATTAAGATAGGACTTAATGCTATGCATATTGCATGTAAATGAAATATTTAATCTGCCATTTCATCTCTCCTGTGTGCTCAAACACCTTCAACAGTTCTTTGGACAAATATTTAGTTTCCAAGCTATAAACTTGTCTAATGCAAAGAGAAGGCTTTTAGGATCTCCAGTTTAAACTCGTTTGTACCACTTGTGGTGCTGAGAATTACCAAACCGGCAAGCTTACCTTTCCCACGAGTGGTAATTAAAAGAGAGCTAGGGGCTGTGAGGGGTGGAGTAAAAGAAGGAATAATAGCATTCAAAAATTGTAAGCTCACAAGTTGTGATTAGCATTCTTCCTAGTTTATTTCTCTCTTCAGTTAACTTCTGATTTCCTCTTTTTCCAATGCCTCAGCATCAGCTCTGTCTGTAACCCTGCAGCATATTGAGAGCTTTTATTAATGTAATTATCAGATCTGTTGAGGAAACTCTTACAGTATTTTCTGATCTATCAGATGAGTTATTTAAAATGAGAGCCTCTGTGCCATATCCTGACATCCAAGGAAATCCCACAGAAATTAACTGGTATTTTACTACACTGGGTTGGGATGAGATATGAAAAGGAGAGAGAGAAGAAAGATCCTTTTGAAAGAGCCTCCACAGAGTTCTCTACACTTCCAGGCAGGAGAAAGCCAGCCATGATGACAGTGAATTAGTGGCTTCTGACAGGCAGGTGAGGGGCCCCTTTCCCAGTCACAGTCTTCAGATGCGGGGGTTGAAGGGGGAGCAGAAACCTTTCCCAGCGACCCTACACTGCTTAGCATTTATGGACGGATAAAGCTGAACACTGGACAGGACTCCCCAAAGGAAAAGAACCTTTCAGTGTAGCCATCAACCTGTCATCACTGCAATAAAGGTGTAATGCACAGGAGTGCCGGTAAGAGCCCAGGGTTTATTTCCTGGCCCTGTCACATGACATGGGGCCAGGGTTACCAAAGGTTACCCCCTCACATGGAAAGGATCAGTGGTCATCGGCTCCAGCAGCTGCTTGTCTCTTCTCCTGTCTCAATTTTATATTCAGCTCATGCGTGTGCCTTGTTAAAAATGCAAACCCGGCAACCCTGATCAGCTACAGCCATAGAGATGATGGATGAATTGCGTGTTTGCCCACAGCCTGTAACACCAGCTGGCTCACAGCCAAAGGCTTGAACACCTTTCTGCACCCACCTCCTGTCCCTGGAATGGTTCTTTTTCCCAGCTGGTGGAGACATATCAGCGCGTCACGTCCCAGCGTTGCAACGCTTTTTCCAAACGTGTTATTTGTTGCCTTCCAAGCCAGTCCCTCTGCCGTGATCTGCTTGCATTTGTGTAAAATGGGATGTTTTTTGGCTGAGCATTGCAGGGTCAGACCTTCCATGCTTGTGGTACTGTGAAACCGGCATCAGGAGTTCTGTGGGAAAGATAGACAAAGACTTAGGCTGTACCATTCCTTGTCACGAAGTTCCTTGTCACATGAGATGTGCAAGCTCTGTTACAGCCTCTTGGCTAGTGCAGAGGGGCACCATGGCAGCAATGAAAGGGAAGGCCTGGAATCAGGAAAACGGAATGGGAGTAACCAGAGACTACAGAATTAATAAGAAAGACTGTTTTCCACAAGATGTTGGTTACGATGGCTTTGCTGTGGCTTCCTCCAGACAAACACTTGTCAGATAACACTGTCCTACCCAGGATGTGGGTGTAGGTAAATGGCTTTCCATGAAGCCTTGCAATAAAATCTACCACAGAACATTAGAGAGTGCAAAGTATTGGTTATAGATCTTGGAGGTTTACATTACTTTTATAGGGAGTTTGGGTTATATTTTAGATTTACTTAGTGTTACAGAGCCAAGCAGTGGTGTTGCAGACAGAAGATATTTGCTGCCTCCACAAGCAGACCTATGGCTGAGCCCTTTGATTCAGATTCCCACCCAACTGTACAAAATACCAGAAGAAGGGTGGGCAGGAATGCCTGCACTGACTCTGTTCCAGAATGGGCCTGATCCTCCATATGGATCAGGCAAATCCAAACTGGTTTTGTGCAGGCTGATAGTAGGAGGCTTCCAGTCGCTCCTCCAATATTGAGGATTATTAGGGCTAATGATCACTGAATCATATATTTTCATCTTTATCATTGCTATCTCTCTTTAGCACTATGAACAGGACTGTGTGGAGTGTGGATAAAGCAGAGAACACCAAGATGCACCCTGCCCTAGAGAGTTTTCCAGTTACACATAGGAAAAGAGCTAGGTGAACACTGAATGACTTGGAAACACAAGAGAGTAGCTTACCTGAACAGCATCTGCTTGAGGGCACAGGTGTCTTGGAACAGAGCTGACAGCAAGACTTTTCCATGAGAAAGTCTTAAGTAGATGTTTAAGTTGCAATGTGTTGGAATTTTCATTTTGATTTCCTGAGAGGCAAAAAGAAGAAGTTTCAACAAGAGCAAAACAGGGAGAAAAATAAATTGTTGCAAAATAGAAGTGCAAGAGAAAAACATTAATCTTGCCATTAAATAATCATTTGTTCTTCCAGTTAAAAATCTGTAGTGACAACTGGGTTGCTTTCACTTCAGATATTTTACAGCAGCTGTATAATGCCTGGGATGCCCCTAAGCAGATGATTTGGATTACAAACTGGATTTGTCCCTCTTCTAGGGAGAGTCTCTTGGAGGAGTACTGTAAAGCAATCCTGATAAACAAGATACAGGGGTGGGTTGTTCTTATAATCCTCAAATATCAATGTGAATAACAAAAAAATAGTTCTTTAAAATACTACAGGCAATAATGTTCAGAGTTGGGTTTTTTTTCTGTAAAAAAACCTGATAACTGATCACTACTGCAGTCATCACCATGAAGTAACTAATATTAGCTCAATTTTATGGGCTAGGAAGTGGAGTCAGAAAGATTAGGACTTGCCCAAGGCCACAGAGCTAGCAGCCAGGCAGGAAGAAAACTCCAGATTTCCTGGCTCCCACTCTCTTCCTAAATTTATCCTCCACACTTCAATGACATCAAAACAGTGGACTTTTTTCATCGAGATAAAAAAATACCCATTTTTCAAATGGTTAAAACATGTCATGAATTTGCACCCAAAATACTCTCCACAGAATCGGGCACTGCTGGAATGTGATTTAGCATGTTTTAGAGCAGCTTTGCAATACCCTGCACAACAGGATACAATGGAGGGTGGCCAGAGCCTCTACTCTCTGAGCTAACAGAACGGGATACATGGAAGAGCTGCACTGTGGGACTGTGCAAGTCAGAAATGGTGGTAGAGCAAGAGCTGCCAGAGAATGCACAACATGGAAGAGGATTTTGGATCAAGGGATCCCTGACTTGAGTAAAGGCAAAACCCCCTGTCTCTTCAACTGAGGTATTTCCCATCCAACTTCATAGGTAAAATGACAAGTAATGTTTGGTTAAACCATTCAATACATGACATGCCCATTCTTGGGCCATTACACACCCAGTATATTTATTATCCTCTAGATGGTTAAATACCTGTTTATACAGAAGTGAGATCCATAAGTGAGCACAACTACATAAGCAGGAACATCCACAAAATGCAGCATTTCACTGAGGGATGTGATTGATAATTTGTCTTGGATTAGGCTGATGTACATGTTGTAGTAAATTACAGTTGTTTTCATTCCAGCTGTAAAAAAGGAGGATGCCCATTCCTCAGCCTGATGTGTTAATTTTAACTGAAATCATGTTAGGTTAATTAATAACAGTAGCTGTGAGTGAAGCAGCTGAAAGTAGCTAGCTCTTCTGCCTTGTCAGCAAAGCTGTCAGAGCTCAGGAATTAGAGAGGCTAATTAGTGTGTTCCAAAGGTGGTTTCTAAAATCCTATTTTCCATTTAATTTCAATGGACCAAGAGGTGCTGTGTCCATCAGTTGTGCTGTCACAGCTGAGAGGTGGTAACTTGGAGTTGAGCACATAATCAAGTTGCTGAAACTTCCTGTCAGGAACACTGGGGATGACTTGCTCTTTCTTGCTCAGGTGAGACCTCCACAATTGCGAAAGAAATTAGTTTAATCTCTTTATATCCAGCCTCTATGCAGAAGTGTTCTGGGTTGAGGTTTGAGATGAGATTCTACATGTAAACTTATGGTAGCCCTTTAAGCTCAACTTAGTTTCATTTAATTATATTTGGATTGAGATTAGATTAATTTAGTGCAAACCAACAGAAGACACTCACACTGAACTAGGAAGTTATTGAAATGATCACACTGTGCTAATGAGCGTCTACTCCTGAAAGCTCATGCAAATTAAGATAGGATCTGAGTGTAAAACACAATGGCCCTCCCAGAGAACCTCCAAACGTGAACATTCTTGTTCTGAACAAGTTCCTGTGTTCTTCCTTATCTCCATTAGAAGCTCAGGTTTGTCTAACCAGGAAATTCACCTTGGGCAGAGATGGGGTGTGGATCTGAAGCGAAACAACGAGTCCTGTGTGGACATTCTTAACCAATTCCATGTGTGAACAAGTTTTTACCCTCCAGTCATCCAGAACAGTCTGTATGCTGAACCCTGTCAAGCCAAGTTCCACATATTTCAAAGTACAAATTACTCTGTGAACTTGCCTGGTTCACAGGTCAAATTGACCTTCTCTGTTTTGTCGTAGGTAGACACCTGTTAGCCCAATACAAATGCCCACCGTGTTTACTGTGAGGTGTACAAATAATGAGAATTGCTTTGATAAACTTCTACTCCACTCAGGGTGTGCAAAAACTTCCAGGTAAAATTCGGAGAGAGAAGGAAGGCTTAATCCTTTAATTAGCGCACCCAAAGTGCATCTGAAGTCTCGTACTTACACATTAGAAACTCCAGCTCTGCGGGGTTGATAGAAGATTACTGGGCTTTAGGAACAATCTTTTACTGATATTAAGGCTTGATGCCATGGAGAATACAGCCTGTGGACAGTGCATCTGCCATTCATGTAATGTTGGTGCCTCTCCTCTCCCTGCAGGGCTTGGAAGATACCACAAGTTTGTTTGGAACATCCCTATCTCATGTATATGCTCCTGTCTCAGGAAGGAGGAACTGGCCTGTGTTCCAGACTGCTTTCACTGGGACACGTGCAGACCTCCTTTTATTTATCAGAGGTATGAGGAAGACCCATTTGATACCTTTTGGGGCATTTACCTAATGGAGATCTATTTCAGAGACATTTCTTGTGTGGGAGGTTGAGACAGGTTATCTCCAAGTCTTGCAGTATCAGCAGGAAAATATTTATATAGACACAGCTAAGGAGTAGGAGAGTAAATAATATTCCTGTGTAAAGAGATGAGCTGAGGATCTGCTCCCTACTCAAAGAGCTGTCACATTGAAGGCACTCCTCTCCTTATGCTCTGCATTCATCATGATACGCCTTGGTTTCCTTTCAGCTCCTCATGGCTGGATTAGGACATAACCTTTAGAAAATCAGACACTTTGGTCTTTTCAGCAGCTGCTCTTCCACTGTCCAGTTTTCATGCTGATATACCAGTTTGATTTCATTCAAATCCACATAAAATTTGAATTTCTTAGAGCTGGAAGAGTTTTGACCTATGAGGCTCTGGAGTGGTTATTAGATGGGATTAATGCATCTGCCATGCAAAGATTCTTTCAAGAGTGTTCAGAGGTTTTGGTTTTGAAGGTCTTTGGGGTTGGTTTTTTTTCCCCCCACAGAATTCACTTTAATAGATTTCAACCCTTCACTAGACATTACTTTGTATGTGTATGTGTATGTGTGTGAGTGTGTGCATGTGAGTGTGTGCCTAACCCTCTAACCTGAGTGCAGCAATTTAAGGGGTTGTTTTACAAACCCACATTTCCAAAGCCCTCAATCTTGCACGAATCTGGCATGGAAAACTCAGAGAGCAGCCAGAAATCAAGTCCTCTCCACTCCCACCCTTTTTATTTCTGTGAATGAGTATGTAAGAGACCAATAAATCTAAAACTGTGCAGGCGTGGAGGAAATCATAAGAGTCAGCCTGGTGATATTACCATGGGGAACTGTGAAATCACGGAGGATTTATACAAGCACACACGGTGATGTTGTCATTAAAAAAAAAAATTAAATGGGAGGATGGTGGTTCTGCTCTGTGCTGCGTGTGGCAGCCACCTCAGACACATGGTTTGGTGCCTCCCCCCTGTGCTCTGCTCCAGAATGCCAACCCAAGGGCAGAAATTTTTCCAGCCCCACCAGTGTTCTGGAAATCAGCTTCTGCTTGGGCAAAACAGTTCTGGCTGCTTGTAAAGCAAAACAGTTCTGGCTTGGTGTCTTTGACATTTGGGGAAGGACTTATGGGAGAGAGAAGTAATTTCTGCTGCTACACCCAAATCTCTGGGAGACCACGTAGACCAGACTCTGGGCAAATGGGTACTGGGATCAGCTGCACAGCCTGGGCCTTGAACTAATTTCCTTGAGGCTCCTGAGCCATGAGGATGCTGCTGACCAGCCAAGCAGGCCAGGAATCTCCTTGAAGGGAGATGGAAAGTTTTGAATCCTGTCTACCTGCCCAGAGCTTCTCCCATAGCTTCTCCAGGGCAATAGGACCTTCACAGGTTTCTTTGTATTTACAATGTATTTTTTCTGCACTGGAGTACTAGATATCAGGACAGATATCTGGACAGATATCTGGACAGATATGGCCCTGGGCATCCAGGAACCTCCCCCGGGTGCCAGGATGGGAGACTGGTGCAGGAAATAGCTGTAGAAACAGCTGGGTGACAGGGGGGCAAGGGTTGAGGAGAGATTTCTCCCTACCATTCCCCATCCAAAGGCCCCTGCAAAGTTGGTTCACTTCCTTCCTTGCAAGAGAGCCCCTAATAGAGGATGAGGTGTTGGATACAAAGAGGATGGATGACCCCGTAGTGCTGTGCCCGAGGCAGGGGAGGAAGGGGCCAGGAGATGCTGTGGGCTCTGCGCCTCACCCTCTCCTTCCTGGCCGGGCCCAGCAGCGCTGCCTTCAGCCCGCCTCGCCCACCAGAGCTGATTTCCCAGGGCGCTTCGTGAGGCGCCCGAGGGAAAAAAACACGGCAGGCGATTAATTGCAACCTCCTGCCTACACCCCGCCAGTTTCGGGGCCGGGGGCAGGATCCGAACGGTCTGGTTGTCTCTGCTGGGGGAATGTGGGAGATAATAACCTCCTCTCAGTTAACATTACCCCGGCTCCCGCTACAGCCGGTTGGCTCCTTCCCTCTGCTCGGGGAGAGGTTTTCCTGCCGAGCACCGCGAGCAGCGAGCTCAATCTGCTCTGCCTGGAGCTCGCTGCTGCTCGGGCCAAATGGATTTGCGGTTTGATCTCTTAGTCCAAAATCCACTCGCGATGGGATGAGACCGCCTCTGAAGAGGCAAACTTCGACCTCCCATCTCTCGATTCTCCCCTCCGTAGCCTCCAGGCGTGTTCCTTCCCCGCGCTGGGGGATGACTTGGAGCACACGCTCGCAGTTTTAATCCGATTGCCAGTGACTCTCCTGCACCCAGCCTGGATGCCACGGAACATTTCCCTTTTTAGTTCTGTGTTTCCCTTTTTCTGTTCATTTTGTTCTGCTGCTTCCCTCTGAGGGCTTTCTTTTCTTTTTTCTTTTCTTTTCTTTTCTTTTCTTTTCTTTTCTTTTCTTTTTTCTTTTCTTTTCTTTTCTTTTCTTTTCTTTTCTTTTCTTTTCTTTTCTTTTCTTTTCTTTTCTTTTCTTTTCTTTTCTTTTCTTTTCTTTTC
>NC_031769.1:33264187-33271051 GCF_001522545.3 Parus major
TCTTCTCTTCTCTTCTCTTCTCTTCTCTTCTCTTCTCTTCTCTTCTCTTCTCTTCTCTTCTCTTCTCTCTCCTCGAGTTTCCTCTCCCTCTCCCTCTCCCTCTCCTTCTCCTTCTCCTTCTCCCTCTCCCCCTTCCCTTTCCCCTTGCCCTTGCCCTTGCCTTCCCCTTCTCCTTTTTGCCTTTTTTTTCCTCCTTTTTGTTTTTTTTTCCCTTTTCTCGAGAAAAATACCAATTCCATAGGACAGGTTGGACTTTTGATGAAGAACTGCAGTGTCTGAAATGTTATCCCCACCCCTGGGGATGGGCGTTAGCGCCGGCGGGTCCCATCGCCCTCCCGCCCTCGGATCTCCCCCAGCATCCGGGAAAGCGTCCCGCTCACTCTCCAAAAACATGGATGGGGGCTGAATCCCATGATCCTCTTCTAGAGAGCAGAGCTATAGGCGGAGAATAACCCCCATAATATTTGAGAATAAGCCTCAAATATAAAGGTGTTTCAAAGTTTACCCTACAGAATCATCCTGTTACAGTGCTGCCCAAGGAAGGACATTAATCCAGCAAAGTCATTTGTGCTTCCTACGGGGCTAGAAATATCGTAACAAAGGCACTAAAAGAGAAAGGAGCAGCCCGTGGGACTTCTTCCACATACTTTGATTATTAATGATACCTTTTATTTTTATTTATTTATTTATTTTTAAAATGCTGGTTGGCAGCAAGACCAAAAGCATTCAAAACGAGTTTTGTGGACTAAGAATGACAAACCCCGACAGGTTACCGTGTATGCATAGTAAAAGGCATGTATATACTGGTGCCTAGATGCAGTCTTTCTGGATTTGAGCAGTTTTTTGGAAACTGCATTTTAATGAAAGAGCAAGAGGGGGACGATCACGAGCAGATATGCCATATATATGTGGTCGTGTGTATCTATGTATGTACACACAGGGTATGGCCCACACCACGGATCTAAACAGCGAGAACATATCATGTCCTAGAAGAAGTCAATGAACTCGATTAAAGCAGAGGCATATTTATTTCGTTGTATTCTGGCTCCAGACATCTAAACACCTGACTGCTTGAGACAAAGGCTGGTTTTCCGGAGACCCTTTGAGAGCAGCAGAGAGTGCCAAGCTGCTCCGGCCAAGCATGCTGCCCCGACTTCCCCGGGTACCGCCCTAGAAGGACCTGTGTGAGTTCCTCGCCTCTTATACCTGCAGCAGCTCTTTCTCTCCCCGGGCGCGTTTTCCGAGACTTTTAAGTTAGTCTGGGCAAAATGTTCTTGACCTTGAGGGACGCTGATGGTGAGGATGACGTAATTTCTGAAAGAAGCAGCGAATTAGCCGCGGGCTGCGGAGCCGTGGCCCCGGCAGGGTAAGAGCGGGGCGGCGCTGATGCCACCCGGCCGCCTGGGAGGCCGCTGCTCCGGTGGGTTCCTCCCTGCCCGCGGGAGGGAGGCGGGGGTAGCCTCCCGAGTCTTGGCACTCCGGGCGGGAGCCGTCGGAAGAGCTGCCTGGTCTTCGTGCTTTTTCTCATTGACTCATTCCTGGCACAAGGGGAAAAAAAAAAAAAAAAAAAAAAAAAAAAAAAAAAAAAAAAAAAAAAAAAAAGGAAGGAAAAAACCGGAGGCGAGAGGGCGAGCGGTCTGGCTTGTCTCCTTTCATCTCTGCGGCCCATCAGCAGTGGGGGGCGCAAGAAGACAGCAGTTAGTGTAGGGCCGCGGTGATCACAGCCAGGGACCGCCGGCTGGGAGGGTGGGAGGGAGGGGAGATGCCGACTGGCGTTGCGGGTAAGACGGATGCGGCGCGGGCGGGAGTGGGAATGGCGCAGGCCTGAGCTTGCCGGGGAAGGCAGGGACGCCTTCCTCCCTCTAGCCCCCACTCCTCCAGGGCTCTGTCGTGTTCCTTTCTCATCTTCTTTGTCGATGAGGCTTGCCTGGGACTCCGGGATCAGCTCCTAAAGGAGCGTGCAACAAGCAGAGAAACAGAGCCACAGAGCGCAGGGAAGGCCTGGAGGGAGCAGCTGGCCCCGAGTGTGTGCCATGGCTACCTGCTGCAGCCTTCATGGTACTTACGCCGTGCCCTGCTCACTGCTGCCCTGCATGGCTAACAAACTCCTGCATGACAAACAAGCTCCTGCCTTTCTCTGCCGGGGCCTCCCAGTACGCGCTCGTTTCCTCTTTTGGAAACAGCTAAGCCCGGACACTTGGGCTTCGCTTCTGACATTGTTATTTTCTCACGCCAGTTCTCAGGCAACACAACAGGCAATCACACGAACGTGGCCAGATTTTTCTCTCCACGCTATATCGATACGCCCCCTTTTCCCAGCAGAATCGTGGTGATCTCTCAGCCTCCCTGCAGTTGCAGTGCCTTTTTCCACTGACCAGCATACCCACCCTGCACACCGGGCATCCCGTGCGACCTCCTGGGGAGAAATCCATCACAATGGGCGCCCATGCGGGCCTCAATTTTCTCTGCGATTCTGGATGAAACATGGTCAAGGTCGGGCCCACCTCGGGATCAGTATGAAGGAAGATTTTTTTCCTCCTTCAGCTCAGCCTGGCAAGCAGGAGGCCTGAAAGACAAGCCCTCTGAGGCAAAGAGTGCAAACATCCCCCGGCACTGTGCCTCTGTGCCGGGACATAGAGAGGACAGGCGAGCTGACATTCGGCATTGCTGCTGTGTGTGTATCAAGGGGTTAATGCAGTTCTGTTACAGCGCTGGGTAACTCAGGTTGCCTCATTTCCCGCTTAATCCTTTCACTGTGTCTGATCCTCAGTGACCAAAAAGCTCAGCTGAAATGTTTATTGGAAACTATTGGTAGTGATAAATAGGATCAGAAGTCAGTCAGAAGTTCCTGCAAAATTTCTGCCTTCTTCTTAAGTATGCAACAAGAAGTGTGTGTGTGGGAGGAACCTAAATTAATCTGCTTCCAAGTATTTTATTTATTTTGGTAATAAGCTTTTTAGACCAAAAGCTTTGTGTATATATATATATATATATATATATATATATGTACTATATCTATATTATATAATATAGTATATATTTAATATATACTATACTTTGGTCAAAGTTTTTAGACACTCAGAATTTCCTACATGTTCCTGGGCTGCATTCTTTGGCAGAAGCCCATGACTTTCTGTGAAAGTTTTCTACATCTGTGCTTTTGCCCTGATTGCATGTCTCACATGACATGCATGGTGTGCCCAGAGCTGCACTCTGAGAGACCAGAGAGGAACAATGGACCAAAGGAGAAGGATCCTCAGCAGCACAGCTCATGGAGGTCACAGGCTTTGCTCAGTGCACATTAGCTGGTCTCGATGCCCACCTTGTCTCTGTCCTTGGCCAGGGGATAATGGATTTCACAGATGGGGGATGGACAGAAAGTGGTCAGGCACTGGGGATACAGTACCCAGAGTGCAAAGCTGGGATTTCTGTCAGGCAGTGGTGCTGAAGCACTTAGCCACTGCTCAGAGAGTCAGGGTGGAGATTTTGTTTCTGTGGAACAAATCCAGCCAGTGGATTCACTTCCCATGGTCCCTGGGGGCCATGTACAGAGGTACAAGCCAAAGATAAACTAGGTCACCAAACCTGCTGTTAAGGATGCACCGTGAGAACAGATCTCTCAGCTTGGCTAGCTGTAAGTGAAGAATTTTGAAAGTGGGACTGGAAGCTAGGGGTTAACATTCCTCTTATCATTGTTAAAACTATGTACAATTTTCATTCAGCATGCCTTCCATGCCCCTATTTGAGGTTTGATATGTGTTTGTTTTGGGGAGAGGTTGAATGAGACAGTGATGTCCAGTATTTGAACCAGCATTTTTCATCAGTGCAACTGCTATTTTTAAGGACACTCAGATTCAGTGAGGAGTGAAAGAATTTTCATTGAGATGCCTATTCTTGGTGACTGGGGTTTCCTTTTTCTTTCCTCCCCCCTTTCCCTGCTCCTACTTCTTCCCCCTTTCCTTCCCTTCCCCTTTCTCTTCCCCTTCTCATTATGTTCCCTTCCTGTTCCCTCCCTTTCTTTTTTGTTCTTCTTTCCCTCGTCTTCATTTGTTTGTCTCATATACAGCTTTCTGCTTCTTGTCATTCTAAACAGAGTCTCATGATGTGTGTAAAGAGAAAACAAGAGGCAACAAGCCTGTTTCCCATGGGGTCAAATCTGCTTCTTTTCAAATCTAAGGGGAAATCACCTTTTCATTACAAGAGACACACTGTTGGGTCTCTGGAGTAAGTTACCCACTTCAGGCATTTCCCTAATGGTGAGAGGTCCCAGCAGATCCTGTACCCCTTGGACACCTTTATCTCCAAAGGAACTTTTCTTTGGGATTTCTTACACCCTCCCCAGAGATGAAAAGGGTCCACAGGATCCAATATATGAGCTAGGACTTTTTCAACCATTTTCTCTAGGCAGAATTTCCACCTCTTAGCGTCAGTGCCCAATGCTCTGAGCCACACCTATGCTCCTCTCTGCACATGTTCATGAGGCTCCGTATAAAAACATCCTCATCATAGTAAAAATGCCAGGGTTTGGCCTAACTGGAGCAGAACCAGGCTGGAAAGCGACAGGGCTGCAAGAGGGCGCAGAGAGCCGCTGGTTCTGGCCGTGCGCCGCTTGCTTACAGCAGACACAGCGCACTGCAAATACCCCTCGTTTCAAGCATTTCCTTCAGGGAAGGGCCAGGAGACCGTCTCTCCGGGACATTACCGCCTACCTGGGGGGATAAAGGGAGAATTAGCTGGGGTGTCCCGGCGTTCAGCCGGCGGTGGGGCCGGGGCCGGTACCGGAGCCCTGACGGGGAGGGCGGGCAGCTTGTGGGGCGGCGTTCCGGCAGGCAGCACCGCTCCTCTCGGCCCCTTCTGGGCCTCCAGTTTGTTTTAAATTAAGTAGGACACCAAAATACTAAATTGGGTGAAAGAATGTGTGTTCGCCTCTGGCATTCCTGCGGTTTTCTCCTGATAATGCCTCATCCCCGCTTATGTCTCCTCCTTTGAGCACTCCCCTGAAACTCCTCAGTGTTTCTCTAAGAGATATTTCGGAGCACCAGGTCTCAGGCGACGCCGTCACCCGCAGGGGGAAATCTCGAAAATGCACAGCACGAAGGGCTGCTAGCTCAGTTCTCGTTAAATCAAATCTTTAAGAAAAAAAAGTCTAGTCACGAGAACCACTGAAATACTGTCGAATTTTATTTACCTGTGTCTTCCTCTGAATGATTTTTACTCCATAAATACCTTTCTATTTTCAAATCTAGGAGTTTGCCCCGCAGTTCGTGTTTCTACTGCTCTTTCTAACATTAAAAGATTGCCGCAGTTTTATGGCTCTCGGCGAGTCTGGGAGAGATAGGAATTGAAATCGAAAGCCCAAATTCCTCACTATTTACTCACTGTCATTAGTAAAGCAGAAGATTTAGTTTCCACAGTCAAACTTGTCCTGAATGTCCTATGAGAGGGAGTCGTGCACTTCCCCGCGCCCCCCACGCCCCCCTGCCCCTAGATTTTGGTTTAACAAGGTAAATATCTCCAGAACCTATGCGATGACAATGAGGTGTTGCTTCGGACAGCCAACAGATAAAAAACCCAAAGAATCCATCCAGAACAGACAGATGTTCTTCGCGGAGATGCCGGGATCGGGCATTCAGAGGTACAGGGAGGCAGAAATGTGTCGCGGATCGGATCCTGTAAATACCATTACATGCTTTCCTACGCACATCCCACTCACGGCTCTGTCCTCTCTCTCCTTAACGCCACTTACGTGTTACGTGCTGTCATTGTACCAGCTTGTCTTTGCACACAAGAATAATGCGCCTATTATTCTCTTCCTTCCAAAGCTTCCACCTCTAATCATGTCGTAAAAAATAGCCTTAATAAAACAGTGATAATTACGCCATTATTGTTAACACTACCCATTAAAAATTTAAAAATAGGTTTTCTGGTTTGGTCACCCATTTGAGCTAGGTATCACTTTTTGCGGCACTAAGTTGTTCCGTGGTATGTCAAAACTTTCTTCCTTTTTTAAGGACGTCAAGACCTCAGGGTTTTTTAAGAGAAACTGATTGTGGGTTCCCAGTCCTAACTGGACCGTACCGGTCAAAAGTTATTGACACCCTGTTGACTGACTAGAAAAAAGAAATATCCCGCAGGGAAGGAGGGTGTGATGTGACTTTCCTTCTGCAGGCTTAGCACTTTCGAGGAAAATGCCTGATTTATGAGCATATCACTCTAGCAATGTTTTAATGTTCCCCTATTATTTCCCGTTTTGGGAAGGGGGGATGTGTGTGTTTAGTTTGCTTTTCATATACGGGGCTGCATTTCGGCGTTAAGGTGGGGTTCGGTGTCCAGATCCCGCCTTGGCCATATGATGCAAACTTTCTGATGCAAGGAAAGCTGAAAACTCGGAGAAATAAATAAATTTGAAAAGTTTTGAGCGTATTTATGGCATCCTGGCTGTGACCTAGAGAGCGACAGAGAATAGGGTTTAAATCTCCGTCTGGAGCATGCAGGAAAAAAAACCATCCACACCCATTGGCATACACTTTCCAATCTGCCTGGAAATTAATCCCGAATGAGGGAGTCTCCTTCCAAATCGAGCATGACAGATCTGAGAGAAACACTAGACAGAAGGCAGCGTGCAGGACCCCGCATTCCCGGTGAGGGAAAACTCCTCTGCGGCGGCAGAGAACGGGACGGGACTCCTCTCTCCGCCGCGCCGCGTCACTGGCTCGTTGACATGCGAGGGGCTCTTGCGGCGGTACTCTTCCTGGGGGATTGGAAAAATAGACATTATAAGAAGCCTTTACTAATCCAATCTAAATGACCCCAAAACTTCCAGTACTTTTTTTCCCCTCCCCCTCCCCTCCCCTCTTAGATTCC
>NC_031769.1:33271133-33277423 GCF_001522545.3 Parus major
GGGGCGGGCGGACGTCTGTCCATGCCGGGGTGCTCCGCAGCCTGTCCTGCAGCAGGCTGCATCAAACCTTCCGTGGCAATGACCATTGTCTCGGGCACAACAAAACCTCCGACCCGGGGTACAAGACGGGTGGCTTCTTGGTGCACACGCATTAAGAATGGGGTAAGGAAGGAGGCAGCCGTGACTCGTAAACGAAGATGATAAAATTCCTGGGCATCGGCCAGCATAATCCACAGGAATCATCCCCAGGGCTCCAGTCTGCCAGAGGGAGGATTTCCCATTGATTTCCCCCCAGTCGTTTCCATCGCCCACTCTGGAAACACTCCCTTGCACTCAGGATTCAGCTCCCGATTACGGTCTTATTTAGGAACAGACATGAATATCCCTCTTCTTACTACCACCAAACTCGTTGTGATGCGGAAATCCTCTCTGTCAGCCATAGATACCAGTCAGCGTCTTCCCACAGGGCTGCTTGGCAGAGCTAGGAAAGGCTGGAGGTGAACCTCCTCGGGAAGCTGGGGATAACGTGGGCCCAGGGGGAGGCTGAACCTTCACACTGCCCGCGGAGGTGTCAGGAATACGAACACACCTCCCCTGCTTACTCGGACAAAGCGCAAAACCCACGCCGCCAGCCGTGGGAAGCGGCACAGCGCGACACGGACGGAGCGCTGCTCGAGCACCCCCGCCTCGCCTTGTCTGGCCTTGCCCCACAGCTCCGCTCCGCACCGCTCCTCTCAGCGTGATCAGCGCTGCCTTTCTGCTCTGCTTAGCACCGAAGACGGACTGCCTTATCCATCCATCCATCCATCCATCCATCCATGCACCCGGACCTGGTCCTGCTTCCCCGACTCCGCACTCACACAGCCGGCGGAGCCGAGCCCGGCTGCGGCAGGGATGGGCGGCAGGGATGGGCGGCACATCCTCACAGGGCACACGTCGGTCTAGAGGCTGCCAGGGAAGAGAAGGGAAAGGGAATTTAACAATGAGTTTTCAAGAATTTTGCAAGCTTTGGAGCAGTGCAGGCTTCACAACGTGTGGTGGAAAGCAACACTGTCCAGAGTGTGTTATGTGCATGATGTGCATTGGCATGGACAAATTGTGGCCACAGCCCTGTAAAACTTCGTGGTTTATCACCCTGAAAATAGTATGCTTATTGCCAGGAGCACTCCCTAATCCATGCATCCAGCAGACTGGGAATCTTGTTTGCTTGTATGTTTGTTTGTTTGTTTGTCTCTCTGCATCCTGCTCACAGGGCTAGACGGAAAATCCCAGCATGTTTCCTATTGCTCTGCCTGTTCCCCACCGAAGCAACGTCACCTCAGATATGCCAGTAAATTCCTTACCGGGTTGGGATTGTAATTGGTTGAATGTTTTCTGTATCCTGACTAGCCAATAACACTCCGAGAAAAAAAAAAAATTTAGAACAACCTAGTTACGACAGATGGCGAAAAATGACTTGACACTACACGTGTGAGGCAATATTAACTAAAGATGAGATCCTTACCGCATTCGTTAGAAATATCATAATACACCAAAAAGATTACATGTGCCGCTGTATTTATGGTACAAGGTCCCTTATTTTCAGACAAGTGCTGTACAAATGGTTGCCCTTGTCATGTCTGTTTTAACAACATCTGCTCACTAGCATAAGCTCTGGCCTTGATAACTTGCATTTTTCTGAGCCTGAATTATTCTTGGCAGAGCTTCTTCTTGCATTTCCCCCACCCCCACCCCGAAAGTAGATAATAATTTGTGAAAAACAATTAGTTAAAAAGAAGAAAGGAGAGGAAACACAAAACCTTCATAAAAGCTTAAGAATAGTGGAAAAATTGAAAAAGCAAAGGAAAAAATAAGAGCAAACGATAAACGGCAGATAATCAGAATAACTACAGTTACAAGTGAAGTAGTTGGATCTTTTCACAAGTCAGAAACAATAAATATATATCAGAATTTCCAATTGGTAAACTAACGTTTTAATCTCAGTAAACAGAAAGCAATGACAATTATACCGATAGGAACCGACATTGACCCAGAGCAAGAAATCAAAGCTATTTTTACATTCAAATGTCAGCAGCGCACTTCTTTATCCTCAAGTTTGCAAAGGATTCTTAGAAGCCTTATATATGCAGTTAGGCGGAAGCCGATTGCCAGCAATAAATAATGCATCCAAGGAAGAGGCTTGAGTACGTATCTTCTCACTTCCAGGATGCAGCTAAGAATCTTCGCCTCAATTCTACATCAAGGTAATGCCTTAAAGCAGTCAAAAGGCTATTTAATTGTCAGGCAAGGCTTCCCCCCGCGGAACTCTCTCCGCATGTTACAACATCTTTGCAGCTCCATATGCATCTCTTTTTCACACTTCCCTCTCCATCTCAGGCTCCTACACCTGGCGCATCACGCATTTAGCCCATTCGCTCCGGCTCTTCCTTTCATCTTCCCAATGGCAGACGTTTCTATTTATCCACTGGCAATCAATGTGTGGCGTCACCGGTGGTACTGTAATGACGACTGCACCATTGAGGATGACAGCTTAGAAAGAAGAGGGCAATGGTGATCCCTCCCAGAGCAGCACAGCCGAGTGTAGCGCTCGCATCACAAGGTCACCCTATCTCACCGCTGGCTCCTCTGCATTGCCAGGAGAGGGTTGCTGGGTTTGTTCAAGGCTGGGGCGGGAGCAGGAGGGAGGGGGGGAAGAGATCTGGATTTTTTTCTCCCCTCCCTTAAGCAAAGCCACAATGGAAACCAGGAAGGAGATGGTGATGTTTCTGGAGGGGACTACTCTTGGCGCTCTAGTTGGCAAGAGGGTGCCTAATTTGTCCGAAGCAGTGGGGAGCCCCGCTGCGGAGCCGCAGGAGAAGATGATCCATCGGAACTGCATCAGCCCCAGACCTGGCCCCTTGTCGTCCCGGGAGAGAGGAGGAGGAGGAGGAGGTGGCGGAGGAGAAGACGAAGAGGAGGTGGAGGTGCTGCCAGGGACAGGGACGGTGCCGGAGAGCCGCTCGGCGGCGGCAGCACTGCTTTCGGCCGGACAGCAGCCCCCCGGAGCCCCGGAGCTCCCCTCCAGCAAAGGGCAGCAGAGCAGCTCGGACACCGAGTCGGATTTCTATGAGGAAATCGAGGTGAGCTGCACCCCGGACTGCGCCACGGGGAGCGCCGAGTACCAGCACAGCAAAGGTACCCAACTCCTTCCCATGCCTCCAGCCCCGCGTCCGCTCCGGGGCTGGGTGACAGCACTGGTGGGGCGGGGGGGACTACCGGAGAGGGTTTTCCCCTTCGCCAGCTGAGCGAGGGGCAACGAAATAGGGTGTGCGTGTGTGTCTGCGCGTGTGTGATCTCTTTCCCGACTGATTGCTCACCTCCCTGCCACCGGGAGACTTGTTTGGGAGTCAGAAGACACGACACCGGGCAGCCCCCGCGTCCCTGGAGGGGAGCCAGGCTTCCCGTCGTGGATGCGTCAGGTCTGCAGTTTGTCCCGTAAGATCTTTTCGGCCAAGACAGCCACGCGCTCTCCTCTTCAGTCTGTTCTATTTTATTTTTATGCCTCCCCATCGCCTAGACAGTGCATACTTCAGGAAATCCCTTACGATCCTCCACACCGGCGGGGTTTTTTTGTATGTGTGTGTGTGTGGGTAAGATCAAACGGGTTTTCTGGCCAAGAGCTGTTTGTGGTTTTGCAGGGTGAAATGTGCCCGGGCGAGTGCGGAAGCGCCCATAAAGATCATAAAATCGCTTGCCGACTCATGCCAGCCCCAAGTGCGGTAGTGAGGGCCTTGTTTGCACGTTGGGTTAAAAAAAAAAAAGGAGAGGTCCAAATTACCTTGTCACTTCTATGTCTCGGTGGCGCCAGCTCGGAAAT
Source organism: Parus major (assembly GCF_001522545.3). NCBI lineage: Eukaryota > Metazoa > Chordata > Aves > Passeriformes > Paridae > Parus > Parus major. Next base: position 33,274,990 of record NC_031769.1, read on the forward strand.
GGTCCCAATGAATTAATTGCCTTTGGTCTCGGGCACAATGAGGGAGAGTTGCATTTGAAAGGAAAGGCAGCGGACAGGCCCCTCTTCCCCCTGCCCCCACTCCCCACTCCCCACTCCCTATTCCCACCTTCCCAGCCCGGCAAAGACGTCCCTACCCTGACAACAACCCACTTCTCCCCCCCTCCCCGTTCCTCAATCACTTCAAGAAGCCGGGAAGCGTAGAGAGCGCTGTCTGTCCTCCCTTGTCACTTAGAGCGTCGTTGAAAATGTGCCATCCTGTTGTTTGGACGCTGAGCGGAGATCCCTAAGGCCTCACCTTCCTCTCAGAGAGAGCAGTCTCTGTCTGCTGGCTGCTCCACTCCCGGGTCCTTGCTGGCCTGGAGGAAGGGACAGCTGAGCTGTGCTACATGGACGGCGAGCACACCTGCCTTTTCCTGACGCTCAGGGTCGGGGGATGCTGCGGCGCTCCGGTTTCCCAGTGCGGGGAGGGAGCGGGAGGCTCAGCGAACAGACACCGCCATTGCGGGGGGTGTGTGTCGGGGAGGGATGGGGACAGGTAACCTCCCAGCCAGAGTGAATAAGCCCCCCCCAAACCCTTAGGCGGTGTTCCATCCCCCTTCTCGCCGCCCTCCTCCCCGGTCCTTCTTGGATCTCAGTACCCCGATACCCTCAGTACACCGGGGCAGGCACGGAAACGCCGCATGGGGCGGAATGGGGGGCTCGAAGTGTGTTCTCTGGGGAGGCGGACGGCGAGCATCCCTCCGTGCCCGCCCGTCTCCGAGCGTGTGTCGTTGCTCCGGGCTCCCCACGCAGGGCCGTGCTCCGAGGCGTTGGCCGGCAGCCCCAGCGCCGGGGGGGATCACCCCAAGGGCAGCGGAGGCAGCGGCGGCTCCCAGGGCTCGCTGGCCTGCAGCGCCAGCGACCAGATGCGCCGCTACCGCACCGCCTTCACCCGCGAGCAGATCGCCCGGCTGGAGAAGGAGTTTTACCGGGAGAATTACGTGTCCAGGCCCCGGAGATGTGAGCTGGCGGCCGCTCTAAATCTGCCAGAAACCACCATCAAGGTACACGCAGCTCGGACATGTTTTCAATTAGCACGATATAAATCTGTATGGCCAAACTTCCTTGCAAAACTCGGGAAAGCACTTTGCCAGCATAACCCTCCCTCTCGGCTCCCCCCGCCTCCCGCCCCTTTCCTGGCCCTGCCCGCACCCTGCAGCAATGCGGGAGACGGGACACGGCTCCGGGAGTCATCCCGGCCAGCGCCGCTAATCTGCCCTCTCCATAGCGGATTATTTTTAATCCTCCCTTCGGTTCAGTTCAGATCTGGCTCAGCTCTTGGGGGAGGGAAGAGGAAACCAGCAGCAGATCTTGTTTCGATCTCGCTTTGCTTTGCCTTTTCCAAAACATTTGCACACAAAAATAAACCCGGTAGCAGCAGTCCCAGGTAGTTCTGGATGCGAAAGGGCAGCAACGAGGCAGAGCTGTCCGGCTGGCCGGGACCCAGAGATGGGGGCTGGGGGGCAGCAGGACAAGCCCTAACAAGGAAAACAAGCGCCCTAAAAGGGCTGCTCCTCTGGGCTTCCCTATAGATTTTTATAGGGGCTTAACTGATCCCTCTGTACGTGATGACAACTCCCTCTAGGAAGGAAAGCTGGCGCCGGTCTCTGCTCCCCGGCAGACCCACGTCCGCCGCACCGCCCCGGGAGTAGGGCCGGGGCCCAGGCGGAGCGGGGCGGAGGCGGGTGACGGCTCTCGCCTCTCCTCTGTCCGCAGGTTTGGTTCCAGAACCGCAGGATGAAGGACAAGCGGCAGCGCCTGGCCATGACCTGGCCTCACCCGGCCGACCCGGCGTTTTATACGTACATGATGAGCCACGCAGCAGCCACCGGGAACCTGCCGTATCCATTCCCGTCCCACCTGCCCCTGCCCTACTACTCGCACATGGGCATCGGCGCCACATCGGCCTCTGCCGCCACCCCTTTCAGTACCCCCCTGAGGCCTCTGGACACCTTCAGGGTCCTCTCCCACCCGTACCAGAGACCAGAACTGCTGTGCGCCTTCAGACATCCCTCTCTGTACCCTGCCCCAACTCATGGACTCAGCAGCGCCGGGGGCAACCCCTGCTCCTGCCTGGCATGCCACAGCGGCCAGTCCAACGGGCTGGCGCAGAGACCCTCCGGATCAGACTTTACCTGTTCGGCCACAACCAGGACTGACTCCTTTCTCACTTTCACGCCCTCTGTGCTGAGCAAAGCCACCTCAGTTTCCATGGACCAGAGAGAAGAAGTACCTTTGACGAGATAAACCTTTGTCTCAGGGTTATTAAACACTCATCCCTTTCCCGGACTTCTCTTCGAGTTAATGTACCTACAGCCCATGTTTATTTAATGGTGTTCTCTCCTCAACCGTGGACAACCACAGAAAAAAAAAA
>NC_031769.1:33277503-33348314 GCF_001522545.3 Parus major
GGGGGAAAAATAAAAGAAAGAGGAAAGAAAGAAATTACTAGTGATTTATCTCTGAGAAGGAATTAAGGCACGAAGGAGGAAGAAAATCAACTCAAATGAAATATGCTTCAGCTAGTCACCTATAGAAATGTGCTGGGACTTTCTTTTCCGTGGATAGACTTCTTCCCAAGGGCTGGGGCTTCTGCGGATAACAACAAACCTTATGCACAAACCTATGAGACAGAGAAGGAAAATCTGAAATACTTGAAAGAAACACTGTCTTGATAACGAAATGGCTTGTGCGCATGAAGAAAGCAAAGATGCAATCCCTCAGTGTTCAGAAAATAAAAACAACAGGCAAACAGCAAAAAAAACCCAAAAACCCCAAAAGGTTTCCGGTATGCAACTCGGCAGTATTATCCAGTTGTCTCTATGGAAAATAACAATGCTTTACCATAAAGAAAACCTGTCATTCTGTACATTACTTTCGTGGTTTAATTGCATTCTTTACCCTCCCTTGTCTTGTCCTTCGTTGTGAGCAGAAATCCAGCATTTTATTTCCTCTTTCATTCCAACTTTTATTTTTAAGAGGCAGACTGGAACTGGCAGGGGAAAACTACGAGCTCCTGCCTCTTTATGGGTCAGAGCTATTTGTCCTTTAAATAACAGTGTCCTATTATCAGTCGCTGAAATGTGCACACACTGACGAAATTAGCAAGTGATGTATATGTAAAGAGCGTTTTTGAATATCGAATGTACAATGCTCTGTGAGCAAAGACCCCGTGCCAAACGCTAACAAGCCGCCAAGGGAAGAGATTAGAGGTGACAGGGAGCACAACTCCTTCAGACAATCACCAGTCTGTAAATTGGAGCAAAGGCGATTTCCCTTCCTTTGTACTTCAGCCTTCAGTTCTCTCATTGCCTTTCCCTTGCTGTGTCTTATTTTTATTATTTTTTAATTTTATTTTTAAGTAATTATTTTATTTGTTGGGCTTGGTGTTCCTTTCTCCATCCCTAATCTTTTCATTTGTGTGTGTCCTTCACACCGATCACCCTTCCTTCTTGAAGAGTATTTCTTTCACAAACTCACCCACCCGTCTCCTATCCAGAAGGTATTTCGGAAGAAGGTAGCATCATTGTTTTTGCTTGGATTTCTGTAACCTTAAATTTAAAAACCACGGGCACGGAGCTGGGTAGTGGTTTCTTCCAAAACCGACATTATTTATTTCATTCTATTTTAAAATAGCCTCAAAAATACACCGCCATAATTTGCTACCATGTCGGGATAAAACTTAATAGCACCAAAAATAACACCAGATAATAACGACACGTTTTAACCACCTCTCACCCATATTTTTATCGTGCTTATTAAGAAAAAAAAAAAAAAAAAAAAAAAAAAAAAAGCTTCAGGTGTTGCTTAAGACGAATTTCACCGTGCAGTTTCTAACAGTTACAGTTCAACAAGCAGGAAAATAAATGCTGGGCAGAACAAAGACGTGTTGACACCTCTGTATCTACTTAGTACTAAATTGCTCAGAAGCCTCTGGTTTATTGCCACACCGGAGACTTTTTGTCTTTAGCAGAGGGAGTGCATTGCAGTGTTTCCCTATAGCGGATGGAGAGCAGGGAAGAGACATGGGTGTGCCAGGATATATTTTTTCCAATAAAAAGTATTGATTATTACAGCTTTTAAAAACCTGATCTAAAGCCACAATCTTTAAACCATTAAAGATTATAATCAGATTATTCCACCCTTTATAAATGAAATTTTCTCATGGACGTGGAAAGCAACGGACCTTTTGGGACACTCACAAATAGATTCTCCCTCCCCGTCCCCCCACTCCCCCGGAAATCACAATTGTAAACAACGTCCAAAGGCAGAGCCGAACAACATCCGAGCTTTGCGAGTCTTTTCCCCTCTTTTATTTTGTTTTTTATCAGACAGAAGAACAAGTCCGGTAAAATAGGTGCAGCAGAGACAGAGCTTGATACCATTCCCGCAGGGACCCCGGGAGCAGAGAGCGCTGAAGAGGTCGGGGTAGCGGGGTAGCGCGGCAGATGAGCACTATTCACCAAAAACGGGGTCTTCTACATAGCCCAAGACCCCTCGTTCCTCGGCCAGGCTCGGGCACCTGCTGATCCGGGAACTCAGGCCAAGGTCCGGCCGAGGCTGCTGCTGCAATCGCGGCACCAGTTTGGTCTTGCAAAAGAACTAGCTCAGAAAATGCCATCGGCTGGCGCACAGGGCAATATATATACATGTATAATCAAACACGTATATTTTATATACTTAGGTGCGTGTGAGAGAAAAAGAACATTTAAGCCTCTGATTACCACTTCCACCCGTGACGGGGACATCCTCCCCGTTAGCAATCGGGGAGCAGGGAGGCAGGGGTAGGGACAGGCAGCCGGCACGCTCCCCGCTCTCCCCCGGCTCCAGAGCCGCCCTCCCGACCGCCCGCTCTCGGAGGATGCTGCGGCAAAGGGTGGCTGTGAATTTCTCCGCGGCTCGGTCACAGGGCAGAGATTGCCTGCGACAGGTAAATAGGCTGCGGGTCGCGGTAATGCCAAGAGTATTTTCAGTTAATAGGGGAGGGAAAATGAGGTGTCTGGAGCGATATTGGAAAGTACAAGATCGATGATCCGTCCTCGTGTCCAATCAGCAGCCTTTAATTGACTGTATTTTCTAGGTAATTGAGCCGCTGTGCTCCTAAATTGAAGTGGAAGATATAACAATACATCTCAGTGGGAGGAATTACTCATTACTTCATAATGAAATTTTCCATTTGCTGCGTGGGGCCGATGCCATTAACGCCTTCGCCGCCAGTGCTGGTGTCCGCGGCCCCACGTGGGGCGTTGGCTCCGGACACGCGTGGGACATTGACGGCGGGGAGGGCGCACACAGGGCACCCAGCCGGCAGCAGGTCCTGCCTTTGGCCCCGAGCCACTGCCACCAGACGTGGCGGGGGTTCCGTGGCCTCACCCCGGTCGGGGATGAGACCCTTCGAGGAATTGGGGTGAGGCCCCGGGGGAGCTGGCGATGGGCACCTGGCCCCTTGTCACCAGGAGTGGAGTTGTCTTCGGGGCACCCCATGTGCTACATCGGGTTTGCTCCCTGGCCATCCAAATTCAGCTCCTAAAGTCCGTCCCTCCCACCCCCTCCTTGTTAGCGTTTGATTGATTGCCTTATTAAAGCGTGTTCTTGTAAGTGTGACCGAGCTGATTGCACTGCATATGTTTGGGATAATGCTCATTTTAAACAACTGAATAATAATACTACTAATAAAAAAAGGACCAGAAGAGGAAGAAGATGAGCTCTAGAGAACGGGTTAAGCCTAAACGATCCCGGGGAGCAGCGCTGTAACTCGCGCATTAAATTGCTCCTTTACTATCAAATCACTCAGCCCATCTTTGTTGTTTTATCTGTCACCTCCTGTACCATTAAGCGAAATAGCAACGAGATTGACGCTTACTTTCCCGTCTCAGACTATATGTTTTTATTAAGGTTGTATGATTAATCTGGATCGGATCTGCTTTCCCAGCACTACGCTTTACTTCAGCGCCTAAATCATTGGCAAACCATCTCTCCATACTCCACGTTTTCTGCTGGGTTGTTCGGTCATTTGCCGGCACCTGCAGAACAGCATGCGGCTCGTTTAGCTTTTTGGCTTGTCTATCTGAAAGATCCTTTTGTTTTCTATTATTCTCCTGCTCGCCTGGCTACTTTATTTTACTACCGAGTTTAGCCCCTGAAAACACCCTCCACCATATGTCACCCCAAGGCTCGCTGTCCGGCCTCTTACAATAGTGTCACCCTGGGGTAAAGCCCACGTCAGGACGAGCTGAAGTCTCTTTAACACGAACGGCTTCATTTAGGCGCATCAGGTTCCCTGGGTGGATGTAAAGGGGAAGAGAAACCAGTCCCATGTGCTTTTTGCTTCATCCTTCTACCCGGAGCCCTTTCTATGTTGCCTGTTTCATTCAGATCTTATCGCTTCTCCTTTTGCAAGGCGGGAGCGTCCCATCCTGACCCTGGAGAGCTGGTACTGTGGAAGGGATGAGGTTACGGTAGGTTAGAGAAGATCCCCGCCGGGACTGGTCCCTGTTTTAGGACGCTTTTCTTCTCTCTCTCTGAGGTAGGAGGAAGAAGAGACGGCTAGTTCAAGATCTTCTACCAAGAAAACAAATAGGTCACAACCTCTGGCCTCCGATTCACTGTTTGCTCCCCCCGCCCCACCCGCTTTATTTTATTTATCAGTTAAAATGAATGTATCTACGACCAAGAATGTAGTGCAGAATTACACTAATATATACAAACCTCATTTTAAATAATCGCCATCGGTGTATTGCATGCACATATACGCACAAAGCAAACACATGAAGTGATTTTCCCTGCTGCCCTCTCTGCAAAGAAGTGCCTGGGACTTCAGAGACAGAAATTGCCACTTAAGAACATCACATGAAAGTATTAAGTAATTATTTAAAACAAGGCTGTTTAGAAAAATATTTGTGTTTATTGCAGCTGCTCGATTGGCCTCGTTAAATCTGGGGAGCATTTAAATTGTGTTACAGTCTCATTTAAATCCAGTTTCGTTCCAGCAGGCTGCAAAGCCTGAATAGAACCAATCACTCCATAATGATGATGAATGAGAAATTAATTCAGATACAAGCAAGACAATTTAGGCCTTCATCTGTTTAAATAGCCTTCCAAGATTATTCGCAATTGCAGGTCACAGATTTAATCAATTGTCCAATCTTGTGAAAGTCATATCCTTGCATCTTCATCGAGATTATTTATAGCGCAGTGAAGCCCAGTGAAAGGTATACGCTCTTAACAGGAACAATTACTTAAGGAGAAGCGTTTGCAAAATGAAAAACAAATGCCTCCGTGGGCAGTAAATGATCAAACACTTCCTTGCTCTCCCGGCACATCCTCCCCGGCCTGAGGAAAGGAACGGAGTTGCAGGTGGGGAATAAAGGGGACCATCACCAAACTCCATCCCTGCCGTATCGGCTCTTATGCTATTCAGGGCAATCACCCGCGCTCCTTCGTGGGCCACCCAGTCTCTGCTTTGCTGCTGAGGGCGATGGCCGCAGAGAGGACGCGTTAAAAATCAGCTTTTAACCACGCAAGAATAGGCAAACTGCGCCGCTGCTCAGCCCGGGGATGCCAAGCCCTCCTGCGGGGAGACCTGTCATTTTTCTGCTCTGACTGGCTCCCATTCGAGATGTATAAATATATATGTACCAGCAGCTCTATTTTGGGCCAAGCCCTGCACACAGCCGGCCTCCCCCCCGGCGCGGTGCTCGCCCGGCTCGGGATGAAGCCGCCAGAGAATCACTGCAGCTCTCCTGGCTGCTTCTTTCCGGCTTGGACCAGCCTTACCTGGGAAACCCGAGGTCCCGAATAAATCAGGGTTAATAAAGCCTCTACAGAAGTTGAAATAAACCACTTTCGTAACGGGGAGAATTGTTTAATTTCTCGAAAAAGAGATGGAAAGCAGGGAAGAGACCAGACTTGTTTGTCGGGGTTCCGGTGTATAACTGTCTCCTCCCGCTTCTCATCCTTTCTCCAAACACCTCCCATCTATCTGGAGCCCTCATTCCCCCTGGCACTGAAGCCCTGTCTGGGGCTGCCAGCTCCTGCCCAGACTCGAGGGGTGATCCCGGGCTCGGAGAAACACCTGCTGCCCCAAAGAGGCTTACCCCGGTGCACAGGGAACACAGAGTCCTCCGGCCCCGTCTCACTCCTGGGGACGAGGGGCTCACCGGAGAACCCCTGGGAGCCACCACAGTCTGACCACAGAGAGGGGTGGGTTTCCTGGGTGGGAGCGTGCCAGGGTCAGCACAGGTGGCTCAACACGAGGTGAGACATCCTCACAGTGAACCGGGACCCCCTCACCAGTGTAGCTTTTCCGCATGGAAAGGGGCACACTCATCCTCGGGCACTGCTGGGGTGGGGAAACGCGAGGTTTTCAGGCAGCAGAGCGGGCCAGAGGAGTCGTGCGGGTGCGCAGCCCGACACGGGAACCTGGAGCAGTGCCTAAAACAAAAGCCTGCCTACAGGACCCCCAGAGCTCCAAGGAGCCGCTCTCAGCGACAGACTTTGATGTATCGCTGTCCAATTAGTGCCTTTAATTGGTGTCCTCTGGGACAGGCAACCCGGGAGCTGAGGCGGCGAGAGCTCTCTCGGCAAGTGCTGTCCGCCCGCTCTCAAGGTAACAGATAAAGAATGCGGCCGGGCGGTGTGTATCCTGCATCCCTCTCCCTCCGAGCGGGAGCGGGGAAAGGACGAAGCAAACCCGAGGCCAGCTGCTTGCAAACCACCCCCCGAAGTCCCGTGCCCACGGACAGGGAGGGACGTGGGGTGTAGCCGCTCCCACATTTATCCCGGCCCCGGCGATCGGCGCCCCCCGCCCCGCCGGCTGCCGAGGCGGGTCACCAGCGTGGAAACGACGCTGCTTAACACATACCGCACGTTCCTTCCAATTTGGCTAATGAAGGTCTCCTGTTAAGCGTAATTTTAGAGGTTAAATGAGGCTGACTGCAGATTTAAAGACGCTTGATAAAACGTCTTATTTGAATGACACCAATTGTATATATAGATGCCATTACAGCGGTCTAGATTTACCTTTGGGGAGGAGGAGGAGGAAACAAAGCAAACAGGGAGGGAGGAAAACGCTTCGCCAATTTATTCTAAACCAAAAACGCTTGGTCGAAAGAGCAATTGATCGTTTCATTCATCAAATGAATAAAATACATTTCTGAGATCAGAAGGTGCTCGAAGAGAGAGAGACCGAGAGAGAGAGACAGGGGGGAAAGTTCGTAGTTGACAAGAACCGTCAAAACGAACAAGAAGTCATTGGAAGCTCACCTCGAAGTAATTCTGATTTTCTTCTATTTTATTCTCCTTTCCCCTTGTTTTTTTTTTATTTTCATTTTCTTCTTTTTTCTTCGGGTAGTTATAAAACGTTTTAAGAAAAAAAAAATCACCTGAAGCCAGAGGAAGATGAGATTTTTTGATTAATAAGGAAATCAATTTGGCAGAACGGAAAGGATGCTGACTTCTCAAACTCGCTGTTAGCAGCCGTGTCTCTGGGGAAGGCAAGCAGTTCGAGGCTGTTTCGGGAGCCATCAATCCCTAGTACCCGGGTACACCTCAAAACTAAGCCACCAGAATTTTTACAAGAAAGCATCTCTGACTGATATTTGTAAGCTGAACGATTTTACTTGCTCTTCTGCAGCTGTGTTTTCAGTGTTAAAATATTGTCATTTCACCACGTTCTTCCCGAGCAGAAATACAGGGTAACATTAGAGGTGTCTTATGTGCATTCCCCAGAAGCTGTGTGTATGTGGGTCATTTACTGCCACCAAAAATTACAGCCTGAAAATCCCACTTCTCCACTCCTAACAGAGACCTTAATTTGCACCGGGATGGGTACTCTCCATTTCTTATTCAAGGGAAAAGACCCTAAAAGTCTGGTAAGCCAGTTTTCTCAATAGCTTGATTTCACCTTGCTAAATTTGTATTAAATAAACATTTTACTCTCTTTGTATTGCTTGCCTGGTACCAAATTCTGAGAGTCCTAACTTGTTCCAAAATGCATGTTTGCCTACATAGGTGAAGTTTGCTTACTGCTATTGCAGTACAGGATCGAAGATGAGTTTCAGAACAAATAAAGCAACTACTATTACTAAATCCACACCATTAATATGAATCACTCCTGGGAATTATCCTACAATTATTCTAACGTTTACTCAAGCCTGTGTAGTTCAGGGAGGGAAGTTTTCTCTAATGTGGAGACACTGAGTCATGGGTTCAAAATTCACTTTCCATGAATCACCTGAAGTAAAATTTAATCCAAACTCAAAAGGTCTGATTTACTATATAGTAATTATGTAGTAGCACAGTCTTGCCTCCTCTGACAACTAGAAATGAAGCAGAAAATAATGCAGGGAAGAGAAAGAGAAAAAATAAAGGGAGGAAGGGGAAGCTCCTAACTTTGCCAATGTTTATGTTCCCCTTTCAGCCAACCGAAATGCGGAGTGGGATCTATTCTGGAGGCAGGAGGGCACTCAGCCTGTTGACCGGTGCTGGTTTGGCTCTGAATGACGTTCTAAACCTGCTCCTGTTTTAGCAGAGATGTGGATTTAGGCAAGTGGACAAATTTGGATGTCTGAGCCATTCTCAGCCCCAAGCAGTGCATTACTGCCCATTAACTCCGGCTCTTGAAGTGCAAGAAAATAGAGGCTACATGACTTTACACCCCCCTCCCTCTGCTTTGGCAGTCACAGCTTCCCACCTGAAAGCCTGCTTGTAATTTGTGTCACAAAGGCAGGTTTTTACAAAAGAGCTAAACTGAAGCATTGAGCAACTGAATTGTGTGTTGGTGGTAAGGACACAGCTATTCCTGCATCTATTTAGTCCCCATTTAATCTAATATAATCTAACTTCAGATCATGACACCAGGTCCTCCAAGAAAAAAAAAGCGGTAGCGTCACTAATTATGATTCTTTTCTTTTGCTGTCATTAGGTCAATTGCTATCCATGTGTCTGACCTATCTACTGATATTTTGTATTATATCCCAGTTGCCACTTGTATCTCAAGGGCTGTGTGCAAGCATTTGTAAAATAATAGCGCAAGATGGGATAAAGGACATCATGACCTCCATTTTCTGATACTGCTCCACAGAAAAAAAGAAAGCTGTGTTCACTAGTGGGAGTTTGCTGTGGTTTCTCCAGATCCAGGTGCAGGAATCAGAGAACACTCTCTGTGTTAGCTCCCAGTGCTGATTTCCCTGGCATTGTCCCAGAGAGTATTCCCCAAATCAACATTCCCCAGCAAAACCCAAATTGCACTTAACAGTAATGATCAGCCATATTTAACTAACATCGTAACTAACTTTTAATGTGTTCAGATTCCTAAGCAATTTCTACAGCCAAGCCAAATTTTGGTGTTTATTTTGTCTTTAGTGACAGCTTCACTCTTTAGCCAAAAGGAAGATATTCCAAGGTCTGACTTTGAAGTTTCTCAAAGCCCTGCTACGCAATTAGAGTGACATTTCTACACTGGAATGCATGGCTTCATGGTGCTATGGCAACAACATATCATCGGTGTGTAACTCCACCAAGGGCAAAATCATCTACCCTGATAGCCCCAATCACTTTTTTATGCAGAAGCATAATTCTCACAACAGCCTTTCCTTGAGAAAGTGGCTGTAAATTAGAGCATCTGTGTGCATGTAATTTCAGTTTGTCATCGTTCCTTTCAGCAAGGGATGGTAGCTGATGTCTCCTGTAATCTGGCACACCAGTAGAAATCAGAGAGCTGCTGTTACATCATCATCGTAAGTGTACAATTAGTTATTTCCTAGACTTGTTAAACTTTCACTTTATAAACTGATAGGTTAAATCTAGAGGAATGTAAGCTTGATCTGTACATCACAGACCATTAGATTTCTTCCAGTTAATTTTTACTGAGTGCAATATGATATATTTGACTTTCAAAACAGGTACTTGATGTGACTTTACTTAGCTTGTGGAGAATCTTGATAGTATATGCTAGTCATGATTCATTGGTTAAAGCAAACAGAATAGACCAGAAAAATAAAAAAGCCTCCATGTTTCTTTATTTCTAATAAAAATTGTTCAGTAATTTATCCTTCTGTTCTTCTCAGCTAAGTTACTGAACTTTTATTATCCAGCATTTTCCATTAAAGAAGTTTACATACAGTAGTAAAGTACCTGTCTATCTTTGCTCTGACAACCTAAGCAAACCTGAAATTTATGTGAGGCACTTTATTCAGTTACTGAGTTCTGAGTGAGGCTTTCTCTTACACTGTCACCAGTTTTACAGCCTCCTCTCTCAAAGCATGAGAGCCATAACTACCTACACAGTATGAGGGTATTTTGTATTTGTTTCATCAGCAGCCTGTCTTTTTATTTAATATTTCTTGTCCAGGCAATCAAGAACTGCAGTACCCCAAATGCAGTTCTGCAGCACTGACATAGGTCTGCAAGTTTACACATTTCACTATAACACTGCTTTTCTCCACCTCTGCCTTCTCAGATGTACTCCTCAGTATGTAAGGACTGGGTTCCTAAATGTCTTATGCTGTATTTTGCAATATTTAGAATATTTTTTTTTGTCAGCACAGATTTCTCTGTGATATTCATGCACTTTAGCTGCAGGACTGATCTGATACTGAGAAAAACAGATTTATTAGAGGAAAATTAAAAGGATGAATAATAAAATAAAGGCCATCTGATAGTTCTGCTATATGAACAGTCACCCATAGACATGGTGATAACTGTGTAGGTATGCAGATGTCACATATACCACATGGTAAATGCATCTTTGACACAAATTTGATTAGCCTTAGGTATGTACATATTTCTGACCACCTGATTACAACAGCCAGTAGTGCTGAGCATCCCAGTCTGTGCAGAATCACGTTAGCCAAAATCCCATTTCACAATGATGTCTATACCACTGACACTCTTATGTGCTCTTCAAATTAGCCCACTTTTAACTTGCTTTAAATAATTGCTGGCACCTAGTCATTGAGGATACTGCAGGATAACATATAACATATTAAGGGTTAAATTCCTTACAGAAGTCTAGGCTGAGACATTTATAAAATAACCCCATAACCTCATTAAAATAAATCAGACATGCAATTCTAACATGTATTTTCTCATAAAAACTATGTTAATTTACATATTTGGGAGAGGAATGCAAGTTATTGAATTAATATTTTGTCAGTTTCACTGTTTTTTTTTATTTTTCAAAGAATTTCCAAATTCACTGGTTATTTCTCTAACCCAGTAGACATTGTTTAATATCTTCTTTAGTTAATAATCTTTTAAAAAGTGCTTCATATTCATCTTCTGTTAAGATTACATCACTCTGATTTTAAATTGAAGATTAAAACACTGATTTTGCACTTCCAGCTAGTATTAGATCAGCACTGTTGAGAAGATTTCTTTTGGTTTTGCTATACTTTAGAATATTCACTTCTTTTTACCCCTTTTACTGCATATGACTCCTGTATTTTTCCTGTTGTCTGTAGATTCCCTTGTCAACTTCCTGCATTTTATAATATGCAATGTAGGCTAATCGCTATGTCGTACCCTCTGCATCTTGTATGGTGATTTTTTACTTCAGATTTTTGCCTTCATTTCACTCTCTCTGAGGACTGTTCTGGAGTCAGAAACTTGCCCTCCATGTAGATATTTCTCATATGCAATGTATTTCCGGCCTCCAGCCGCCCACCAGTTTCCAGTTTAAAAATTAATACATCTTAACAAGATCCAAAAAATAACTTTTTTTTTTTTCCATGCTGGAAAATTCATGCCTTTCAAGATGTGGATTTATCCATGATTTTTAGAAACTGTCAGTGATGGTTTATTGCTAGCCACATGAGATAAAGTTGCACACATGCTGAACTTAGTTTGTCCAGATGCTACTATTTTTATGCCTAGAGAGTGCAGACAAAAGTTTAAGAGGTAGTGCATCCCATTCTTGGGTTTAATTTGGCAGTTTTTGACACACACCTGTCAGCACCCTGGTCTTTGTTAGTACATCAATCCATATGCTTTTGAGACCAATTTGTTGTAAGTTGGCAGAGTTGGCATTCTCTCCTTCCTTTCACATGACTACTCCCATCAGGTGCTAGTGCTGATCACTATCTTCTCACTAATAAAACCTTCCTCTTCCTTGACTGTGCTATCCATACACCCTCCTACTTTTGTAAAATAATCCAAAGAATTAACTTTCTTCACAGTCTTTGGTACATCGATTCAGACTTTGTTGTTTGTTGTATCATATTTGCAACAACTTGAAACATGTTTGTGTCTTGCATCTGTCTTCCTTGGAGTCACTGTACCAGAAACCTTTTGCTTCCCGGCCACTCCCCTCACCCATGAACAAGACACACTCTTCATGTAACTTCTCTCCTATTACTACATATTCCATTCTTCCACTGGAGCAGAAGTTCAACTTCAGACTAGAAGTTAAGTCCTGAGAACCATCTTGGTAAGAGTGGAAGAGCTTCTAAAACGTTGGTATGGATATTCATCAAGCCATGCTTCTTGCTTCCTTCTCAAGTCCCCAGAGTCTTTTTTCACTCTCTACCACAAGTTGCAGTATCAGAGGATGATCCCCACAGGATGATTTCATGAAAAATCTGCTTATGTAGTACACTGATTCTCATTTTTTAACATGATCATATTGGTCACTTCAATGTCTTTTTGGCTGTTTGCAACATGACAGGTAACCAGTTGTGGCATTTTTATCTCTGAATACAGTTTGATACCATGCTTTGCAAAGCCTATGACATTAAGCATTTGATTTAGCAAAAGATAGCTACAACTCATAGCCCTTATTCAATAGCTTAGGGATTTGTTGTTATCACTATATTTCATGTCAGTTCTTTTCTGGTGACTACATTCCCTAGAGATTTCAGTCATATCATGTCATTTTATGCCACCATGGAGATCTTCAGTGCAGTATTTAGTGATGGCAAATTAGAAGTGAAGGTACATGGATGTGCTAAAAGAAATCTTAAATTGTATCTTTGAATCTGGATAGTTATTCCAGCATTTTTCTGAATATTCTTCCAATAAGTCTGCAACCTTTTCAAAGTGAAGATTGGACTCTAATGATGGATTTATGCTACATATAGTTAAAAATCCTCCTCTCTGCTTGTTACCTCCATTTGAATTACCACTATGAGCTACCACATCACCTTGGTAATTTACGTTCAGTTATTCTCAGTCTTTCAGAGGTTTCAGCCATTTCAACCACATGCTGCTCCAAATCCACATCCTGTGATAAAGTCAAACGTGGAAGCAGATGTGGGACCATTTACCATGTGATCCAGGTAATTTTGTTAAAGTGACAAGTAAAAATATATTTCTGTCTAAAGAAATTCACATTCTTTTCCAGCAATTCCTCCCATGAAAATATTGATAAAATTAATGAGCAGCGGTGACTCATAGGAGAACTGCTGGAGGAGCTGTGATAATTCTCCCTTAGGTGAGGACTGTCTCTTCTGTTGATCTATTGGTTATCTGGCTTTCAACTTATTTAATAAGAGTTACACTCAAATAGTTTACTTTTCATATCAGAATCTGGATTAAATCAAGGCATTCAGAGTCTGTCAGAAAAATGCACATATCTCTGCCAACAAAATATATTATAAAAAAGAAAAAAAAAGCAAACCCTATTAACAAGACTCTTTCTTAATAAAGCAGACATAGAAAGAAAACCCTTTTTGTGACAATTAATGGCTTTGCTGTCTTGTCATTCTCTGTTGATTGCATCTTACATTACTTTTATTGTGGCTTTGCCTAGGAGCAACCATTAATTTTAACTTTATTATGCTGATTTTTTCTCCACCCTCTTTGAAATTGCCTCAGACATATAAGATTTGCTACACATCTTTACTGCACCCTGTATTCTTCCACGTCCCATGGCATTATTTGAAAGGAAGTCTAGAATTCAATTCAATAGATAGGTTATCTACTCAGTTTGATCATCTGTGTTTGCAGGCTGCTCTTCAATCAAGCACACTTGGGACTTTCTATTCCACAATTTCAAACACTTCTATCTGTTAGCAGCCAGGCCAGAACAGCTTTGCAAATGGACTCATTTTGATCTTGCTATTTGAAATGTGCAGAGCTTTGAATTTTAACTTTGGGCACAGCGCTTGTTGTGATTATGTTGCATTCAGCTCCGCTGTCTTTTTGGAATTCACTTTTTATCCATTTCTATGCAGCGTCGGAAGACAACCTGCTATGGGATACACCACTGTAGATTCAATTAAGAGGCTTATAAAAACCTTTGTTTCATTATCAGAACTTCACCCTCCAGCTGCATTTTCCTACTGGAGACCAGTGCCAACACCTTTGCGTGGTGTCAATTCTCTCCAGGGGTACTGGAAACACAGCCGGTCTTTACACCATGCTTCCCCTTGCAGTCACACATTGTTTGGGCATGTGTTTCCAATTGTATGCTTCATTCTTTCACTGCTTATTAGATACTTGGATTAAGAAAACATGCTTTCTGCTGTGTTTCAAATACCTTCACAACTTTGAATTTGTCTCTTGCATTAAAGTTGCGGTGGCCTAGCTATCCTTTATTTTGTCACAGATAGTTTTGTTTAGTCTGTTAGTCTGTTAACATTCATGTGATTTGGCTTTACCACACAGACTGATGACTTAATGGGACAGATATTTCAACAAAGAGGTAGTTTCTGCTAAACAGAATTTATTTCCTTGAAAGAGCTGTTTTTTTCATGGGTCTTCTTTTTGATGCTTTGTATAACACATCTAATTCCTCTTGCATTTATCTGTTTCACTTAAAATACCTACATGAAACTTTTTTGTTCTCCTAATCATTCACTAGGTTTGCATCTTTCTTTCTTCTCTCTGCAGCAACATATATGTAAAAGAACACTACTGCTTCTCTCTCCTGTTGTATTTCCAACAGTGTAGTTTTAAAACCCCTTCTGCCCCTCACACTAGGTCTGTCTGTACATCAGTGAAGGTACCTCAGACTTTCTTCTAGTGGAGCAGTGTATCTATCCCCCAAAGAAGCTCTGTCCAGCAATTGTCTAATTCCAGAAACATTTTATTTGGCAGCTGCCAGACTCCAAACATTAATACAAAGAAAATCAAGGGAACAATGGCTAGGACTTAGGGATCCCAAACAGTTTGAGAGACTAGGCTATACAAAAATTTTTTTTTTTTTTTTTCCTGAAGGAAACCCTCACACACAGGCAGAAAGAGTACGTGGTGTTATCTGGTTGGTCCCCAATGGGAAGACATATGACAGTGCAGCAGTCCTGTCCCAGGATACAGTTTCCTCTGAAGGAGGGAATGTCTCTCTGTGCTTGTGCCTTCACTGTGGTCTTGGAGAGGAAGCCCCAGTGCCTAATGCCAGGTTCTAGATTCACTGCTGGGACCTGGGTTATTTCTAGAGCTCCTGCTACCTTTTTTTTACAGCAGCTTTAGTATACCATCAGTATTTGTTACAAAGCCTATGATACTAGATCTCTCTGTTCTGTCAGGTGCTTGACGTAGGTTTTTCAAAAACGTAGTGAGGAGATACATGCCTTGAAACCACTCTTAGCCCTTCTCAGTAGATACATACTTTAGAATTTAGTCATGATTTTTTCATCCTAATCAGATTCAGTTCTCTGCAATATTAATTCATTTCCCTTGAGGAAGCCTTGAGTTTTTAGGCCAAACATTTGAGTCTGGTACAACTTTCTTCCTGTTTCTGACAACATTTGTATTTTAAATGCTTTGCTTTTATTCTTCTATCTCCAAACCTCAGCATTACATGTAACAAATTCTGAAGTATTATTGATAAATGCACTACCTTTCAGACCATCCCTTGAGCTCTTGGAGAAATGGCAGCCACAGACAATTTACGTCAAAGTTGGATAAAACAGAACTTGTAAGTGCAACATTTCTGCTGCAAGACACAGGCCTTCTATAAGGGTAATTAATAAGAGTTGTTAATAGCAAGACTTAGTTTTTAAAGAAGCAACTTCAGACAATCATGAGAAAATGAGATAAATAATCAGCTCAAATGATAAAGATCAGCTGTAGCATAATTGCAGAGCAGCATTTAAGGACTCAGGAGATCTAATGCTTTTCTCTTCATTAATCAGAGTAAATATAACATTACAGATGTTACTTACTCCAAGACTGTTGTGTGTGCATATGCAGCACTTCTCTGAGAGCAGAAGCCAAATTGTCTATTGTAGAAGAGTCTCTGATTTTTTTTATAGCAGAACTCATAAGGACTTAGAAGTTGAGACAAGCCATTTTAAAGCTACTATGTTGCTTTGGTGAAATAAATAAAATATACCTTTCAAAGTTTGAGGAAGAGCACTTGCAGTTCTCAAAAATCTCACCCAAAAGACAAATTATACCAGAAGGAATGGCTATAACTACACTTGCTTGTGGTACTTCCATCTGGGGAAATTCTATAAGGAAATTACAGCCCATCTTGGAGACAGTTAAGCAATGCAACACTTACCTGCAGTTTTGGAGCAGGAGGTGCTCTGTTGCTCATAACTGAATGAGCAATCATTCAACTTGCTATCTCTGTGTGTGTCAACAAAACCCTAAACCTGCTTTCCTCTAAACTGTGAGCAGTTATGTGACTGCAGGCTGTGCGAGGAGCCATCAGTTATAACATGTCCCTGACAGACCAGCCCTGCCTCCTTGAACTAGCCTGGTGCAAACAATGGTTCTTCCTGCAAGCACAACCCCTCTCCTCAGCTGCCAGTTTAATACTTAATAGCTTATCTGCATACCTTTTATATAGGATTTCAGCTTGGTCTTATCATCTTGCAAGCACCTGGGTTTAAGCCTTCTCTGCCCCTTCCCACTGACCATAAGGGATCTTTCACCTGTTGTGTCATAGGATTAGATGAGAAAGGCATAAGGGTCACAGGACTAGATGAGAATGGTGTAAGGCACATGGGCAAACCTAACTATTCCACATTATTTGTGCTTACTTTTGAGATCCTGTCCCAGCTCACAGCTTAAGCTCAGGAAAAATTGCTCCTTTCTTTTTTGGAAACCAAGTTGTTGGCCCACAGGTCATATATTCTTGCATGTAGCAGTACAATATATTTTCTAAGGAGCAAAGATATTTAACATATTCCCCTTTCCCACACTTACTTTTTCTCACTAGCTCCTTGCTGAAATATGTGGTCACTGATGTGAAACAGAAAATCTGCCAGTGCATGATGCTCTCTAGCCTTGTGCTTTGTTGTAGGCTGGATGGGTCACCCTGCCTGTTACTGTGGTTGCCTGATATTTCCCATGACATGATCTTCCTGTGAGTAACTTTCAACTTTGCCAAAATCCATAGAAATTTTCTATGTTGGGTGTACAGTGCTGGGTGAATTTATATATACACACATATTCATGCAGAAAATAAACTGCCATTTCTAAGAAGGAATATGGAGAAAAACATGGTGTTCTTCCCATGCTAAAAATTTCAGCTGACCTTTTATTTGGAAAAACATAGGTCATCTCTCCCCTATCTTGAAATCTGACAGCCTTTTTTAATTTGTGTCCTTTATTCAAGGTTGCACCTTTTATCATCCCTTTGAGATGCTCCCCAAACTTGCCATCATGCAAGTCATTGAAAAATTTATGGCTCTCAAGAGGTCTATAGGAGTATTTTAAGGCTGAGTGGGCTACACAACCATCATCTCTTGTGTTTTCAGTCTTTGGCCCACTGAATCATGACTTCTTTCCAGGACTGTGACACAGGAAAGTCCCTCTACCTCAGAACATTCCACAGCTTGGGAACAAGGACACTAGAGAGTATCCTGCCTGGGAGGCATGAAATAGGGGGTGTAGGCCTACTAAAGGAAATAAAGCACAGGGACATTTATTTATTTATTTGTTCTTATGGATATGAAAATAGGTATTTATTTCTTAGCTACATTTTGAAATGAACAATGACATTTTAGATGGAGACAGATCCTTTTGGTGATGGCAGAATACCACTACGACACTTTTCTGTCTGAGCCTCATAGAGGATGTGGGGACAGGCAGAAGTTCTGGTTCTACTGCAGGAGTCTGATGTGTGAGGAACTTTTCAGAACTGCTGACTTGTGACAGTTCTGGGGTAGAAGATGCAACTCTTGGCACTTGGCAAATTTTATAATTAAAAAAAAAAAGCAAAGAACATACAGAGTTTAGAGATTGTGCTTAGGTTCTGCCTAACTTTTACTTCAGGAAACAGTCTTTGGATGTGGTTGTAAATTTTCTGAAGATTCTCCCTGCATGGAGTTGACACCAGACATCTTTCCCATCTTGTAGGCCTTCCTACTGTTCAGTCCTCTGTGACACAGAGCACCAACTTCACTCTTCCACCAAAGCCATCCTCAGTGGAAGACTGACTGTCTTTTATATAGTAGGAATATGTTCCCAGGGTCATGCCTCAGCAGTAGGCAGAACCAAGCTCTCACAGGGCTACTGCTTCATGACCAGGGATCTATCCCAGATGTTAGCAAGATTCACCCCAGGGTCTTCTAAATATCTATGATGGATTTCTACCGTCAGCTCAAAAAAGTGTCAGAGACTTCTTTTTAAGTACTATGAGAAGGGCTACCAAGAACTTGGCTAAATGAGAGACCATTCCTGGATTATCATAATGGGCTGCTGCAGCTGTTGTGAAACTGTAGGTCCTGCAGTGAGAAATATGATGGCAAAGTTCATTAATAATTCCTTCTTCATGGCAAAGGTTTGAATGACATACAGTACATGCACTCTGAGAGCACATGGTGACCAGTGCAAAGAAACAAAATAGTAAGTACTAGCTCTTTAGGTCAACAACTTCTTACCTGAATGACAAAATATTTCTGCTGAAAAAAACAGCACATAATCACATAAGAAAAGGTAGAATGAAACAGTCTATCTAATATTTTGTGTTTCCTAATTTTGGTTATTTGACCCTGTAACTTCAAAGGTGTTTGTTTAATATTCTTTAATTCTCTTAGTTTCCAAACACTGTTTTATGCTTCGTTTGTCTTCTGTTGTTCCCACTTACTAGGTGCTGATTTCCTTCCTCGGCTGCTGTACTGAGGCCGCTTGGAGTGTGTACTGTCTTTTCAATTAGTGTCTGTGTGGCATTTAGCACAGCGGGCAACTGAATCTGATCCCAAACACATCATTTGCGTACCTCGTTTGGGTCACCTCGCACCTGCTCATGCGATTTGTCTGGCCAAATGCATAGGTAGCTTCTGTGCAGCTAGAGACCGATTTGAAAGTCAGTCAAGGGGCTAGACAGCACATCAGATATGATGGATCAAGAGTTCAAAGAATGCCATAACCCAGAATCATTGCTGCTGAACCACTTTTGGAAAGCTGATCCAGTCACTGCTCCATGAAAGACTGTTCCTTGCCAGAGGTTAAAGGGAGAGTACGTTTGTTTACTGGGAGAGATCAGGGAAGAGAAAAAATAAAAGAAATAAAATAAAAGGAGCCAGTGTATTGTGTCTCATATTGACAGAAAGGACTTAGGTAGTGAAAATGAATTGCAGCGTAAGAAAACTACCAACAGGCTTCACTGCTTGTCAGAGCGAATTAAGTGTACAAATAAGCCCGTGGCTGAGAAAACTAACTAACTAACTAACTAACTAACTTTCCTGAGAATAACAACTGTGAAAGCTTTGACCTGGGATGTGAGAATTTCTTACATGTTTGTTATAAACATTGCATCTTTAGCAATAAGTAAACTTAAAAGTAAGGCAGAAGAAGAGAAAAAAACCAGAGCTACAGTCATCTACCAAAAGGATTTGAATTTGTGATAAAGTAGTACTATTTCCCAACATGTATTATTTTGAGAATGTGATCTGAATCTCTTTGTAGGTGTAAGGTACAATAAATGTGGTCAGCAGGAGTTGCAAGCCTAATGCACAGTGAAACCCAGACAAGTGTGAACAAGAATTGAGGAAACACTAGCAGATCCATGAATGGTTTCACTATTGGTATGTACTGCTGCTAAGTAAGGCAAGGATTTTACCCCTGAACTTTCCAGTCATGTGGAGATGAGTTTAGGTCTGCAGTTCTAGTTACTGCTGACACACACTGTGAGCTACACAGATGGGCTCTTGGAGGCTTTTTTTGGTTTTCACATAGCGATGTGGTTGTGATTTTTAACAGCAAGAGCAATGCACTTCAGCGTAAAAGAAGACTGACATCTGACTGTGAAGTGATGATTTTTTTCCTGATGATTATTTAATCAAACAGGAGAACTGAGAGTGTCAAACAAGTACCAGCAATTTATCAAGAGACAGTCGTAGAAGGAAGCATTCTCTGAATCATCAATGTGATAATTACCACTGACATTTCCCCAAGGGGAACTGCATTTTTAATTGTTACAAATATAATCACACTTCTACAGGAAAGTGGGAACAGAATCCTTTTGAGGCTTTTCTGGAAATAGAAATGTCTAAAGTTTCCATATGGAAACAATTTGTGATAAGAAATTATTGTGTGCACCAGAATAAATATGTCATCGCAAAGGTTAAATAAAATACTGGCTGCTGTACTCTGATTTCCAGAAGAAAATATATTTAATAAGAATCTCTGGGTTAAGTCCTCGCCCTGCTGCAACTGCTGCTTTTTTAGCTGGGCTGAAGTTGACTTGAGCTTTGATGGTGAGGAGAGCAAAGTCTCTGATCATGCTGAGTGAGCAGGAGCAGTGTCCAGCCTGTGTGCACAGAGGACATTATTTTCGTGGCAGCTTAGGGAAGGACTGCCAGAATAAGAGTCCAAACACCTCTCAGGGCACACCTTGGCTCAGCCATTCACAGTGGTTGTGGGCAGCACCTCTCAGTTGGCCCACAACACACAGTCTAAGGGACCACAAGGGCTGGCCCTCTCAATTCACAGTGCAACCACTCTAAGCTACTTCCACAAGGGACAGATCAGAACAAATCTGCTAGTTTTTCTTCCCCCCAGCATCTTGTTGCAAACAAAAGCCCTTAGTTACTCATATCCCCCATTTCAATAAATCTGGTGTATAAATTGTGGGATTTTTCTTCATCCAGGATCCCAGGAGAGTGAAGATCTTCAGCATAGACATTACCTCTTCAGGTGATAAGGCTGGTTATCACCTGTAGCCTGCTGAAATGAACTGAGTAGCAGTAGTGGCACGAGGATAAGAGACAAGTTTGTAGGAATAGATTGTCTTTTAACTGCACCAGCTGATCTGGATGGATAAACCAGAATTTTTATCAGGGCAGCAAAGCCTTTTTTTGGTCAGCTGGAACAATTTACAAAAATCTGTTTACAAAAAATTAAATCAAGTGTTTTAGGTGTTTTTATGTTCTCTGGAAGCACAGAACAGTGGGGTAGGGGAAGGCTATTTAGACCCTCCCTAGTAACATCATATTACACAATCATCATCTTGGGCTTCCCAGCCCTTCCACTTATTCAGGAGCTGTGCCTCTCCCTGTATCAAGCAGGTAACAGGTTATTTTAACTAAACTGTGATTTATATGAAGTTGCAATCTTGCTGTTCAGAGCTGTTGATTTAGCTAACAGATGTTGAACATCAGCAGATGATACAACCTGATAACTGATCTACGCCATTTAGGATTTCAGACTGCAAATTTATGAGGGAAAAAAAAAACAAACCCAAAACTGTTCAGCTAAGAACTATTTGGTTCTACTCCTTTTTCATTAAGGACCTTAGCCCTTCTTCAATTGAAATCAATGGAAATTCAGCTCTAGGTTAAGCAGACACCACTCAGTAACACTGACAGAATGATGCCAATTTAGCCAGGGCTGCATTTATTCTATTGGATTGCCCTTCATAGCTAAAACCTAAAGGGATGTTTATGTCCTGGGTAAAGAAAAAGGGATTGCACAGAGAAGACAAACAAACAGTAAAAATACACTAGCTAATCACTTCCTTTGGTGGTTTAAATGGAAGAAATGGTATATTCAGAGTTTTGAATAGTTTAAAAGAGCTCAGTTAACTGAATACAGCAAGAATTTAAAAAAAAATTGTATTATTGAACATGATATAAAATGATAAAAAAATGCACACATGAATTTTCACACATTTTTAGTCTAATTTTACATTTAGAGATGGCATGTGCAAATATTTGATTTGCTATGAGTTTTGCATATATACTTTTTGCATGCAACCATCTTGGAAATTGTATAAACAATTTAGATACACGGAGGAAAAAACCCAGCAAAACAAACGAAATCAAACCAAATTGAAAACCAACCCTCTCCAAACCCCCAAACCCAAACAAACCACTAACCCCCCATTGCCCTGAACCAGCTATTTCTTTTTATGTGTGTGAATAGGACTTAACCTTCTTGCAGGTCTGTTTTATGATGTTGATTCTTACCAGAGTCTCTTCAGTGATGGATTATACCCATACTAAAAGTTACCCTCTTTTCCTCACCATCATCTCAGTCATTGCTGTGAAGCCATATGGATCTTTCCAAGTCCAACTTCAGCTTCTGTGACCTCATGTTTGCTGTGGGTCTACAGCAGGCATTAGCTTGTGCTAGCAGTAACTGGGGTTTCCAGTCCAGGCACTTCACAGGTCGAAGTGTTCTGACCAGGTGAATTCATCCTGTTATCGCCAAGTCCTTCTGCTAATGCAAAGGTTACAGCTTGCAAAATAGGTATTCAAAATGAGGTCAGTACTTCAAAGGGCTCACTGTATGCAAAGCTATACAGGTGATGTTAAGTCTCTGCAGTAATGCATGCTACTTACATTTCACAGACTACTAAAAGCACAACGTACTTTCAATTATAAAAATGTTTTTACAATGATAAAGCCTTGGGGTAAAAAAACCCCAAAACCCAAAAAACCAACCAACCAACCAACCAACCAATCAGCCAAAAAAAACCCAACACCAAAACTGAAGCCCTGAAGAATTTATCAGGAATTTGCTTACTTCAGACTAAAAATATATTCCAGCTTCATGCTATCACTTTTCCCCCAGTGTCTTGAGATCTTGCTTACAGTGTAAAGTTGGAAAGCTATGAGATCATTCTCCTTTGGAAAAAAAGAAATCACTAAGCTTCATGATGTCAATTGATTTGACTGATTGCTCTTGATGTGATTTGACATATCAGAGAAGTGTGATTCATAAGCTAAGAGGGGAAGGACTTTCTAGCAATTTGTTCCCAACTTATAATGTGACATGACATCAGCGCTTCTTGAAATTTAATCCTGCATACAGTAGGCAACCCATTTTCTAAAGATCCATCTCCATTTATATTGCTCCAGCTAATATTCCTTAGTAAGCCTTTAGACTTTGGTCTGTTTAAGATTAGAACTTTCTTTTTTTTTAATTATGAACATTTATCTCTCATCAGAGAAGATAAGTGCACCTTAGGAGAGACATGAGAGAAAGATTTGTGAGACCTAACAGATTTGTACAAGAGAATCATGACAGGTATTTCATAATGGAAAGATACTCAGAAAGATAATTCTTTTGCATACAGATGAATTTGCTACCTTAGCAGATGTTCACCTTTTAAATAAAAATAAGCTTTTAGGAGATCCTCTGAAATGTCACAATTATCCCCATTACTAAAAGATATCTTGATTTACACTATTACAGTTGAAGAATTCCTAAGCAATAGATTCTGAAAGCTGTACCTTACCTGACCTGCAAGACATTTAATTAATTCCACATTTTCATTGTAGACACTGCAATTAAAATAATTCTTGACTACCTCACGGAATTTGAAACATTTTCAAGAAATGAATTGAATACAAGATCGTGTGTGTGCAATTCTGCAACTTGGTCTCCCAGCTGTGCAATAAATTGCAGGGAGAAACAATTAGTGTAGAGTCATTTGTTAGAGAATGAACCAAAAATGTATCTAAAAATGCCAGTACTAAATGTGCTGACAATTAAGAGTAAATTACTTAGCAAAGATGCCATGTGTTCATATGTTGCTTCAGCTACATGCATATGATGTCTAGCACCACATTTTTGTTTAAGATATAATTGCACATTTTGTTCAATTTTGTATCTGTACTGAAATAAGGTGACATGATGCCAACACTTTTTAGGCAGGATTCCCCAGTGACTCCAGTTATCACCATACCTTTTCATTCCAAGGGTGAAAATATTTTTAATTAAATGTGATACAGGCCTTTCTCATTCATGTTGCTGATTTTTCCCTTGCCCCACTGAAAGTTTTATAGGGCAACAGAAGGAGAAACAGAAATGATTTAATGTGGAATTGATGTTACATGAAAAGATCTCAGGGGAAGCTGTAAGGCTGTCATTGCCCAATCAACTGAAAATTAGATGAGGCAAAACATTCAGTAACCCTTTACAGAAGACATTCCTGCATTGGTTGGGACTTTTGGGATGACCTACTGGCTCTCAAGCTCAAGCAGTCTACTCAGGAGAATAAATTGTGGTGAGTCATTCATTACATGTTTCAATAAAAGCACCTAGACAGACACACAAAATTTGGCTTCACAGTACATACACAAATCACTTTCCCCCACCACACAAAGATAATTTGAATATATTCAAGTTTACAGTTTTCAGATGTGCTTTAGTAATCAGGAGCTGATCTCTTCCCCTTAAATAAGGACATAATGTATCTGTATAACTGAAATTACTTTCTTTGAAGTCTGAGGAACAGATAGCACACTGAGAGGGGCCGTTGGCAAAGTTTTACCATCAATGTTTTACAAGATACAGCTTTATTCTCCCACAGACTGCTAAAAGCAATGTGTTCCCACTTACCTGCACTATGGTATGAACTAACTGCATTGCAGAATGAAGCTGAAATCAAGCTGAAATACGGAGGTGCAAAGGAAGAACAAAACTAAAGCACAATATTTGTACAAAGTTAATGTAAGTCCGAAACTGTGACCTAACTTTCCAAGCAATACTACACTAAGAAATATATCCTTCAAGTCAAGAAAACTATTTGTGGAACAATAAATCTGTTGCACTTTAGTCACATTTCAGTCTTCTTTCAAGGTAGCTTAATTTTCTCCTTCCATATAGGTTTTATCTTGCTCTTGACTCTGGTATTCTGCTTCCCTTGACCAAGAAGGATTGGGTTAGAGAACACCCAGGTGAACTTGACATCCACAAGTCCATGGGCCCTGACAGGATATTCTGTATTCTTGTTCAGGTTCTTTCATTTTTTTCTTTGAAGGATCACTTATTTCTTCTGGGCCAGCAGTCAATGAATTCTGTCTTCCCTGGGCAACTGTCTTAGATAATTTTTATTTTATTACATTTTGAAAAAAGTGCTGTAATTAATTCAACAATGCATGACTCTGTGCCATCTTATTGTCAGGACAATGCAATGGTTCCTATTTAAATATATAATGCAATTATATAAATACACATATTAAAATAAACCCATTTTTGCATGGCTATATTCAAATCTGATCCAGCTTGCCATTCATTAATTTTTCCAATGAAAAATATTTTTCTGTGATAGCTGGCCAATAAACCTGTTGAAAATTGTGTAGATTTATGTTTCCTCAGTTTATTGAAGAAAATATAAAGAGCTGTTTTAATTGTGATCTATAAATGGGTACAGGTATTTTAATAGAAGTGAGTGTTTCGGACCATCAAATAACATCCAAGCTGAATGTATACAAATTACGATGTGAGCTAAGATTCAGTCTTTAAAGAGTGAGAGTAATTAGCCTTTTGAATACCTTTAATAGGCATGCAACAAATGCCTCTCTATTTAAAACATTTAAACCAACACTTGATATGATCCTAAAGTACCTAGCTCTGACAGAAGTCCAGAGCTCAAGACAGGGATTCCTGGATGGGTCATAATAAACCAGTCAAGATGACTGTCATCCTTAAAGTCTGTGGGCAAAGACTTGGTCCCATTCAAGTAATTGAAAACATCCCTTATTTCAGTGGGGTCAAGAGTTTAACCTGGGCATGTATAAAAAACAGGACGAGTGGTGAGCAGACAACACCCAGACCTTCCTCTGCCCTTCAGTTCTCATGGGCCTGTGGTGGAGGCCTCATGCCATCAACAGTTTCACATGGTTCTCACTAGCACTGATTTATCAAGTGAAATGATGGCTGTAAATGTTTTAAATTGCACACCCTGTTTTCTTGCCTTGCAGAATAGGAATGGGGTTTGAAACACACTTTAGGATAAGCAAGTACTTTGCATAGCTGAGGTAAAACATTACACTCAGTTGGTTAACAAGGTGGTTATTTTCTTGTTAATGAAGGAGAGGAGAGGATATTTTTATTTTGTTTGTCAGGTTAGATTTCCTGAGAGGTTACATCATGTGAAAGAAACCTTTCAACTCTTTCATGCTGCAGCAGAATTTTTTGTTGTGTTCTGGCCTTCCCTTGAGGGCAGAAACATATTTCTGAGTGCAATAACCTTGCATTGAAAGTCTACTGCCTGCCAACTCTAAAAACTAAAATTCTCTACATAGCAGCCCAGGCTTCTTGCCACAATCTTGCCTTGGAGTGTTCGCTTCAAGAGGTGCTTGTTTTACACCATATCACTGAGCAAAACGCTGTAGAATTTTTGGCCTCTTTGCTTGTACCTACCAAATTGAAAGTAGGTTGTATTTTGGGAGTAGACATATACAAATCCAGAGGTGTGCTGAGAAGGAGTTCTTTTTATTTTAGAAACTAAAATACCTCCGAGGACCTGTGCCTTTGATTCTGGGAACTAAGCTGAAAACACTGGCCAGCTAATTTAATGTACATCTCTTTGAATAGCCATCAGATGGAGGCATCATGGATGGTTATCATTAAAAAGAAAAGTAGACAATGAATGCTCTACTGAGAAACGTGTTTGAATTATTTTAATAAATTATGCAGGGTTTTTTAATGTAGGTGATCATCTGGCAAAGGTTAGGTTGAGCCCATCACTCATCTCACTTGTGACCTGTCAAGCACATTAAAATACAAACATCTACTAGTAAGAAGCTAATGCCTTAGACTGCTGCATCTCCTCACCTTCCTACTACTCTGAAGTTCCCAAATGAAATACTAGGTCCTTTTCAATAATGACCACACAATCAAATGATCAACTATAATTAAAACAAGAGATTAATAATTTTTGCCTGCATCTGCACTACTGCTTGGACAGTCCACATGCCACTATATAATTAAGCACCTAACTGCCAAACTCTCTTTCTGAATCCAGCATTTCTCTCTGTGTATCTCCCTCTCATCCACCCTGACTTGCATGTTAATATCAGATTGGAAAATGGCAGAGAACCAGGATCTGCTCCCACAGAAGTCAACAGAAAAACTCACACTGGCTCCAAAGCTTACTTCCCCCGTGTGTGCATGTTTACCTGCTCATGGCTTCACAGTAAAGATATTTTCCCTAACACTTAATTATGTCTAATTTAAAGGAAAAACCTCACAACCCATAAAATTGTCTTTGTAACATATCAGCACATTCTCTTCCCTTTAGTAAAAGATTAAGAATCCATTGACCCCAGAACTGTCAAAGCTCATCCAGAATAACAGTGCCTAATGCTTAAAGCTGGCTTATAAAATGTGGGGGGACAGATAAACTGTCTTTTCCCCTGGGTTGTCTCTTTTTCTTTTCCTTTCCTTTTCAAATGACCCTCCCCAAATAATAGAACAGTGGTTTATGTTTCAAATGTACCATATGGCATGACGTGAGTGCAGTTTAATTACACATTAGCATATTCTTACAGCAAGGGTTGGCTGTTTAAAGCAGCTTGACAAAACAGGAATTAAAAAAATTTGAATCAACACTTTTGGAATAAACCTGTTTTAGTTATTATGACCATTTATTAAAACTGTGACTGTGTGATCTCACTAAACCTTGACAGTGTGAGATTGTGAAACAGCAAGAAAAACTAAATCACCCTTTTTCTGGCTGGGGTTTTAACTAATATATTAAGGACCACTGAAATATATGAATGACAGCAACTCACAGCTCCCAGAACTACCTGATTTTTACTCTTCTTTCAAATTTTGAGGTAAAAATAAGTGAAACTAATGATAAGGTAAATATTCCTTTAAATTGAAAAGTAGTGAAATTTGCTGGTCAAGATTTACCCTGCTTTCTGTCTCATTAAGAATGTTTCTTTACTGATACACTTAACCATCCTTGTGCTGTCCTCAGCACTTGTGGATGATCAATGGCATCATTTGGTGTCTTAAGAAGAAGGAAGCAATTAGCAGCAAATTTATATGAAAGATTTCTCTGAACATGAACCCTCTCCTACACTCTGCCTTCTCTCCTATTATTTTCTCTACTGTTGCCAAAGCATCATGTTTTAAAGTACCTTTTAAATAAAACAAACTAAAAAATACCTATGCAGACTGTGTATATCACCCACTGCCCTCAGATGGTGCTGGGAACATGCTTGTATTTGTATACTAAAAAACCAGTTTTGGACATTTTTACAAATGTTTAGACATGAGTTTCATGGAATTACTTGTGCTGATAATCACTCACACAAGTAATTGTTTGCAGGCTCAGACCCAGCTTTTGTTAAGTGGTCCAGTTCTTCCCTGTACTGACGTTTCAACTCCCCAGTGTTCAACGAAGTAGGGGCATTCTCCAAACATGTTCCTGCAATCCTTTATCAGTGATATTTTCCTCACTGTTTGTCTTGAGATGTTTTTTCCTCACAGTTTGTCTTGAGATGTTTTTATTTTACTTCCCATGGGTAAAATTCTTGGTTCTCTATAGTCTGGATAAAGCCTATGTACCCCTGAAGCCTACAGAAAAGGGATTATGTGGAATTCTTGTGCATTGGCAATGTGCATTGGCCGGGTGCTGGCTCCATGCACATGGATGAATGGCATCCATGTCAAATTTTTAATCTCCCCAGAAGGCTCTCTATAGTGATAAAGATGACTCATGTTTCATGGAGATTGGTGGACAAGCAACATCTGATCAGGCTTTTCCCATCATTTGTCGCAGCCACTGTAGGACTGAATGTTATCTCTGGAGAATTTTTAAAAAATATAAAAGGAGCATTCAAGAGTTTGTCAGTTAAATGTATATCTAATCCAATTTGTGGGATAATTTCTATTTTAAGCCTGATTTTAGCATTAGTTAACTTTCTGTAAGCAAAATAAAAGCTGCATTTTTGCATGGTATGTACAAAAATAATACACTTTCCACTGGTAAGCTGTGTGGGAAGAAGAGCACTGCTGCTGGAAAGAGTTGTGAGGTCAGGAATACTCAGCCATTTTATCATGATCTCTTTGATAGACGATCGTGGTCTTAGTTGCAGAACTTTACCTTTCAGAAATTGTTCTTCTCTCAGTCCTCCACGTGGAAGTGTACAGTGCGTAGTAAAGCACATTTGTTTCCCCAAACCAAAGTGCAAATCATTAATCTCCATGTGCAGAAGTCTCCTTGAGAGTGATATTCTCCTCTTGCCGTATGTACTTGGGGGTACCATCCTTTCCCATGGTCCATGCATGGCATGAGGAGCAGCGTCCAGGCAGTTTGTTAGGCAGGGATGGAGCTGATCTGAGACCACAGGACCAAGGCTCAGCCTCTGCTGGCAGAGAAAGCAGAGAAGGAGGAAGAACCTGCCTGAAAGATGAGAAGGCATGAGGGCAAAGCTTGCAGCCTGCAAGGGAGAGGTGCTGTGTGTTTCTCAGCAGCCTCAGTCTCACTCCTGTCCCGTGGGCAGCAGCCAGCCTGGGCTCTGGCATTCATTGCAGGCAGTAGGGCTGTTGCATTGGCCTCTGCTATTTGCTGTCCTCCTTTCCTGGTGTCTGGAGACAGACTTGGTTAAGATGTTTATCCCCACTCAACTGAGAAGTTACCCATAAAAAGCACAAGTAAAATCCTCCCTTTGCACATTCCCCCTTTGGTAGCACGACCTTCTCTGTTGCACTCTCCCTCAGGGGACAATGGCAGGAAGCACAGGGAGGATGAGAAGGTGAGGGAAGGATGGTGTTTCCCCCACCCTCTGACAGCAGGGCAATGCACTGCCAGATGGGAACATATGAGAGTGGGGTAAAATGGATGGGATTTTCTGGGAGACCTTGGGAAAGGACTGGATGCTCTGGGTTATATTAGGAACAGAGCTAGAAAGGTGGTGGCAGCAAATAGTGTAGGAAATAAAATATGTAAAGAACTTCCTGAGAGGCAAAGAAACAAGGATGGGCAATAAGTGATATGGAGTGTGACTTGTAAGTAATGTAAGAAAAGGAAGAAAAAGTGCAGGGAAGTGAAAAAGTGAAAGTTATCTGTGGATTGGGAAGATCTCTTATCATACAGGCTCAAGAATAGCTGCACAGACAGGAAGTGATGCCAGCCTTCAGTCCCATCCTCTGGCCACATCTGCATGGCATTGGCAAACCTCCCCATTCCTTTAGGTGTTCATGACCAAAATTGATTAATGAGCAAACGGGTGTATTCCCTCTCCTCCTTCTCACCAGAGAAGAGGAAATTATTTTGTACACTTGATTTATTCAGGTAGGCCGACATGTTGAGATCAACCAGCTGCAGTACTAGTAGTTCAACTAAACGAGCTTTTATATCAGGACAACTCTGAAAACAAACTGTGCAGTTTGGCATATTCAAAGTTGAAAGTGGGATTTCAGTTTTGCAGTGTATTTCTGAGACTTTTGCTTACAACAGAAGAGATCTCACAAAGTCCATTTTTACTGAAGAACATTAGAGGCAGCTATATCTGAACCAAAAAATATAAATTAGAACTTGTCCAGCACTAGTTGATGCATGTCTGAACATTTTCAGATGAAATGTGTTTGATCCCTAAAGCAAAGATAAATTTGGGGCTGAAGATTTGGCTTCATCCAGTCTCTTCTAAATTGCTCTTTTGGTGATGTAAGCTATTTGGGGAGTACAGAGTTATGGACGGTATTTATAAATTTCGAGCTCTCAAACAAAGCCATAAATGTACATTCCATAGTTCCCAGACAAAAATAAACAGAGCTGGCTATTTCTAATCCATTCCTCCTCTCCCTTGGTGCTGTGCTGATTAGATTGCATATCCTGAAAGGGATGAATTCAGGCTTTTCCAAAGTTATTTCTTAGAGGTTCATTTGTGATTTAATGCAAATGTTTTGTAGATTTGAAAGATATAAGGCACAGCTGTTACTTTTGCCTATGACAACTTTTTTTCTGAGCTCTTCTGAAGAAAAAAAATCAATGCACATCTATCCATTTGCCATGGGATGCTGTGGCCTTCTTAAAGCCTGAAGAACATCTCATTCCAGTGTCTCAGCTAGGGCATGATTTTGACTACACTTATCTGACACTAATTCCGTGTTTAGAATATTGAGGGTTGGTATGTTTTTATCTTCTCTTTTAAAAAAGAAAACACATTTTTTGGGTCAAAATGAAATATATTTTAATGAATTCTGATAAGCCTAGAGTAGCTAAATAAATTTAAAGACTTTACAAGTAATTCAAGTATCAGTGTTTCAAATAAAATAACGTGTAAGAATTTGTTTTTGCAAAAATAAATTCCTTGTGTGATTTGGCAGAACCCATTTTACTGGCAACTGTCCATATTTCCCCCTTGGATGTTACATTTGTGCTTCAAAACCAAGTGGCTAACACCAGGCTCTCTGGTTTTCTCTTTGTACTGCTGTCAGCCTATTCACATGTAAAACAGCACCCCACTGCTTAATCCCTAATCTGCATTGAAATCCAGAGTAGCCGTTTCAAGTTTGATGTTTATGGCTCATCTTTACCTTGGAAAGGCTGTGGGTGGTGCCTTCACAGCCCTCTTCCTCTCAGTAGACCACCCTAAAGGATTAGTACATTAATGACCAGGGAAGTTTTATAAAGCCCAGTGTTTCCCACAACCTGAAGAAAAACCCTGTGCTCCTTTGCCATCAGTTATCTGCCTGACTCAAAGAAAACACGGGCATTTTAGCTTTCCCTGTTGAGCACCTATATAGGCTAGATTGAAGGACAAAATCATGTCACAGTAGCAAATCCCATTAAATAATATATGGATTCAGATAATTGACTATGCTATGGAAGTGACAATAGCCTGAGGCTCATATGTCATGTATACAAAGGCCTCCATCTCTGTTTATTCCACACTTCCTCTCTGTGATTAGACCGTCAAGGCCAAAAAATGTCAGAATTCAGTGACATTTAAAAACATGCATCGATAATAGAAGAGCATCACTGTTGTGCTGTAATCACACAAACCCCTGTTCATTACAAGCACAGGAAATTTGTGGTTAAATTGTGCTTCAAAGCAATGCAAACACATAAAGGTGGGGAAGTGCAGGTCTAAGTAATAGCAGCTCTGCCCTTTCCTACCAGTAACAGGATGGAAAAAAGAAACTTAGGCAGGAGACAGCTTTGTGTTTTTAGTGCCAGATAGATAAAACTGTTTTGCAATGACATTTTTTCAGACACCTCTCTTCTTATAAGGAGAAGAATGACAGGTTTTGGTATTTAACAGCCACATTCACAAGCATGTCATGAAATATTAACCTGATGCTATTGTCCCTTCTGAAATCATAATAGTTAGCTGATGTAATAATTGATAACAACAAGTTTCCTCCAAATGTAGCCTGTTTTGATGATTCATATTAATTTGAATTGTATTAGAAGTTTAAGATTTAATGTTTCTTCATTATTCTGTTATTATCGCCTTCAAGACTGAAAAAAGCCTACAAGTATTCAAGCATTTTCTGATCTATTTCACTGTCAATTAGCAACACTGAAATTGTTAAAAGATCTGCTGGAAATGACAACAAACCCACCCCCTTGCTAGTCTGATGGTACTACAAATGGAGGGAGGTCAATGGAGGTACAAATGGAGGAGTGTGAGCTTCACTCTGAGCAGGAGAGGGTAGATCCTTTTTTGGATGATATAGCAGCACCCTGCCTTACTGTAACTACTCCAGACTATTTGTTCATTGCCTGTGGTGATATTTTTTCCTCATTCTCTTTGGCCTTGTTGTATATCAGGGAAATACTACTTCCTCTCAGAGTAAAGGATTTTTTTTTTAATAAATTTTTTGTGTCAGGAAACTCAGAGCAGAGGGAGTATCATGTTGTATCAAGTATCATGCAAGTAGCATGTTGGTATTTTTTGTGAGGCCTCTATTATGTTGTCAGCCTGTATCATTCTTTTTCTGATGTCTCCAGAGGAGTCTATATTATTGAAATGATAGTGTTAGAAAGAGAAGAATATTTGAGCTCATTTGGAAGGAAACAAAATAGACCTGTCTTCCTCTCTGTCTTCCTCATGTCTGCCCTCTCTCAGCAGCACAGAAGGGCATGGCCCATATGAGCTCTACATTTCCTTGTGTCCAGTGGAAACAAAGAAAAAGAGGAAAAGAATATGGGCTTCTGGCTAATATTAGGAAACACTTTTCCACTGTGAGGGTGCTGACACAACTTGCCCAGGGAGGCTGTGGCATCCTCTGTCCTTGGAGATATTAGAAAGCTCTCTGGACATGGTTCTGGGCTGGTGGCTGTGGGTGGCCCTGCTTGAGCAGGGAGCTGGACCAGATGAACTCCTGAGGTGCCTTTGAACCTCAGTCTCATTATGTGAGAAGATTTTGGCATGGATGTACTTATTTTATGTTGGTCTGTCAAGGCTTCAATCCTGCCTTATGAAAGTGCCTTAATTTTGAGGATGAAAAATAATTTTCATCAGAAAATGTTGTTAATTTCTAAACTAGATTCTTAGATTTTTTTTAATTTAAATAATTGATATCGCAATTAAAGAACAGAGACAAAGTTATGGCAAATCTCTCATACACAAAAAGAGTGGATACATAGGACCTTAAAATTTTCACACAAGCAGCATTTTTGTCTTCCATCTTGAGTGCTATTGGGTTAATGCACACAAAATGCAATGGAATCACGCATATCATTCACACCAGGGTAGATGTTGGCAGCAAGACCCGCTACAATAAATCATCTGAATGCCATTTTTATCTCTGATGGTTCAAAAAGAGTCACTGTAGTGCTGCAAACAGTGAACTCACAGAAAATCAGGTTCTGGACCTTAGGTTAGCTTTTCTGGGTAAATAAATTAATAAAAGTCTAAGAAAAAATTATAATCATTTATGTGGGACTAGAACATGAAAAAGTCTGGACTACATATACACCAAGAGACTTGAATTCAGCTGATCTTAGCTTGTTCCATCATTATTTTCAGGTGTTTTATTTACTGCACTCTAACTGATGTAGCCAAATTGTGAAAGAACAGTTCACACAGCTCAAAAATAGTCTTGTTTTTCTTCACAAACCAGAGGACGAACCGAATAATTGTAGACGCTTAATCCTGTGGAACTCTGCTCTATTAGATTTCAACATTAGGAAATAGCTGAGAAAAATTCCCATACTGACATGTGAATAATGCAGGAGCATGGGTTTTATTAATTCATCCTAATTACATTATTCACCCTTTATCTATGCAGCAAGTCAAAATCACTGTTATGCTCCACAAAGACAAGAGTCATAATAAAAACCAAATATTAGGGGTGTTGTTTGACAAGATGCAGCTTATGACAGAAAATGGTTTCCTTTCCTTGAAAAGAGTGTCATTGCAACCATGTTCACTGATGATTAATTGTAACCACTGTGTTTTGTTTCACTTAATTCCCTCTAGATAGGTTCATTGGATTTCTGCTTTCTGCATTTCTGTGTGAATGTGTTTTTTACTGGACCTCTCACTCAAATATGAATGCTGAAAATCTTGTATGGATCTGTTTGGAAATGGTAGTTAGCTTTGTTGAAATGCAGAACATCACCCAGCTGGCATGGTGAAAGCAAATGACACTCAAGCTTCAGAGCCTTTGAGAGTATGCTTGAAAACCATTTCTTTTACATTTTTTAATGCTTCACAGCATTGCCTCTAATCATAACTAATGCTTACTTTGTGCCTAATGGTGCAAATATCATGTATGATGGCATTTTATCCGAGGTGGCATAAAACCAGTGCAAGAAATCATTAGAGAAAACACTAAACAAATGTGAAAAATCAGCAAAGTTTAAAATGAAATGTTCTCTCTTGATTTCATACATTCCTGGCATAATAATACTGTAACATATCATTATCATTAGTTGTGCTGCTTGAATTAAGGCTATATAAACCAGTTGGGTATACTCTTGTGTTATAAGGCGTTCTTGGCAGTCTGATTCCACCACAGCTGCTTTAGCTGCACTTTTATAAGAAGCCCTGGAATGAAAGACAATATATCTAACCACCAGTTTGACCCTTCCTTCATTTTGGGTATGGGTTTGCTACATAAAAACATGGAGAAAAAACTTGCATTTCCAAAACTCTCCAAAGAGAGGACAGAAACAGTAAGAAATATGCAAATAGCAAGAGGTGATCCAGATGCTGCCTGTTAGGAGTTGAAACCAACTTTCAAATGCTGTCTCCAGTAGCTGGGTGTTGCAATTCTAGTTGGGAAAGGAAATATTTAGTTGTGATGATTTTACATTTTTTTTCCTAATTCCAAATAATGCTGAACTCTTACTTGACATCAGTGTAATTGCAGAGAACAACAGGCAGGATTGTGGCTCTGTGCATATATTTTAGCTTTTGAAACCATGACTGAAAGAATAATGTACAGGCCAAGTTGTATTTTCCCCTCTTCTCTTTCCTCTTTTCTCCCATCAGAATAATTAGGAATTTTTATTTGTGTTCACCATGCTGTTTCATTCCATTCAACCATTCCATAAAGCAGGCATAGACAGCTGAGATACTTTGAGTCCAGAGCTAAAATTCTTCTCTTCTGACTATGATGCATATTCCATCCCCATATAAGCATTACAAATTCAATTTCACTTGTTTTATATAAATTTATTATAAAGATAGAAAGGTGTACATTACTAGGACCCTCTAACCCCCAACCAAATAATCCTAATGCTCCAAATGAAATGCAGAACAATGCTTTCAAAATTGCAGATGTTACATTATAGGCACTGTAACACGACAGAAAGACTCTCTTCAGAGGATTGCCACTGATTTCCATTCAGCTAAAACTGTTTGGGACCCACTCAGGGTACCAATATTTCCTATCACTCTCCCACACAGAGCGACTGGGCACATGCATTAATGCTCACCATACATTGCATGTGCTTTTACATCACTCAGAATAAGTTTGGTGCAGGATCTCCGAGAGAACACTGCATGATTATGTTTTAAAAGAGTTTCAGTGCATCTCCTGCACTTACTGAACCTGCTGGCCTAAGCATAGGGGGTGGTGGGATGCTGGCTGTGGCCTCTGCGAACCAGGCTGATGAGACGGCTGTAGTGATCCGCCTGCCAAACCTCGCAACTCCGGTGGAAACACAGACACCGTGTGAGGAAGCTTTTGGGAGGAAAACTTCAGAGTCATTCATTTGATGTCTGTGCACACCAGTGCACTTCTAAGTTTTAACTTCTCTTTCATGGCGCTGGACTTCCTGGAGGAGAGAGAGTTGAAGTAAGCCCAGTTGAGCACCCTTGAAATGCAAGCTATGGTTTTAAATGGCAGTTGTAGTCTATGTAAGACAAGAGAAAATTCAGAAGCAGCAGGGGCCTACTGAAAACCTGAATTTTATATCTAACAACAAAACCATTTTCTTTTTGTGGTAGCAATATCCATTCCAAAGTTTTCAGGGAGTGGTGACAAACGAGAAGACAGAGGAAACAGAACCTTCAAATACATTTTCTTTCTGCACACTTCCTGCTGAACTGAATTTTAATTTTATGTAGAAAATACTAGCATCATATCTATATTCTGTTATATTCCCAGGCATTTTCTCAAAAGAAAAACCAACAGCACAATGCAAATTTTTATGCACCTAAGTGATATGTGCTCAGAATAGTGATTGGCCCCCTGTGGTATTGGGAAAAAATGAAAATCTTTGCTAATTAGATGCCTTTATAATAAGGAAATTTAATGGTTACTGTTATGCAATCAAGAATGAGAATTTCTTCCATTACAAAGAGATATTCTTCACTACTGTGCCAGAGAAACCACTAATTTTATTTTCAGATCAATCGTTTGTATGTTGAGTTAATAAATGTGAAATGTTAATGCAGTTTTAAGCAGCAATTTAGGCCTCTGGGTCCTAGTAGCCTCCCTTCTAATCAGCACACTCTGCAGTGATATATAGGGTTATCTATAGGGACAGATGAATCATGCAATACAGAGAGCTGCTGCTAGCTCTTGTAATGATCCCAAGCTGGACAAGCCTCTCCAAAGAGGAACTGACCATACAAGCTTCTAAAAATCTTGTTTGTCTAATAAAATCTGTATAATTGTGAAACTTGTTTTCTCAAGAGGAATAATGCATATTTATTCTGTGTCTCAGGCCAGTTGAGCTAATAATGGTTGCAATCAATAAGAAAGTCTTTCATGAGTATAGTTCTCTAATAGACACTTTAAGGGTTTCCAGCTATCAGGTGAACCTACTACATCTTGTGGGTAATTTACCACAGACATCTTGCAAAAATCAGACAAATTATCATCTATTTTCACTCAAAGCTTGTGGAAACCCTGCAAGACCAAGATAAAGAAAAAATACTTTATCTCTGCATTAGAATGGTAACCAGCAGGTTCAACTTTCAAAGGCCCTTCTCCTCGGGCCCTGAAGCTACACAAGGAATGGCTGCATGCCAGCTTTCACATGCAACTCAACATGAAAACATGAGTTTTCTCATGAAAACCAGGGGAGCAACACTGCATTAAAATTTCAGAGAACTCATTTGAAAAATTGCCCTTAATTGTCTAGTGTGCTGTGCTTGCAAATGGATTCACTGCCAAGGTATATTTATGGGACACGTGAAAGTAATTCTTATTCTCTTTTTGTTTCTCTTGCCTGATTTAGTTGTTTGGGCTCTCTAACATTTTCCATATGCAAGGGATGGCAGGAGAAGGCTTTGGCATGAGGTTGTGTGAATGTTTGTAACTCTTCTTGATAACCAGATAACTGGGGACAAACCCTTTGGCCTCGTGAAGCCTGGGCTAGCAAGTTGTATTCTAGAATGTAACTGTGTTGTTGTGTCATAGGGCTGAAAAATTTCCTGACTAATCCATGATTCTGTAATTTTTTTTTTTTTTCCTTTGAAGCCATGAGTCCTAGCACCAAGAGGACTTGGCTTTCCTTGAAAAGAAAAAAAAATTACTTTCCAAATGTCTTCTTTGTGAAGGAAAACTTGAAATTATAACTGAAAGGCAAACATGGAACATGGAGCTTAAGACCCTAAGTTGATTTAAATATGATGATTTCTAAACAAATCTCCTTGTTTTTGGGATTATATACAATAACAGTGCTACAGGTTCTAGCAAGCACACTTTTATTATTAACTTGTTATTGTTATTTTTATGAATAATGGTGTTTCTATCCCAATGGTTATTTTAAAGTCATGCTTCAAAGCCAGCCAAGCTGAAGTATGTTCACATTAGATTTTTTCAGGCAGTTGGGAACAGTGGTCTGTCTCAAATGTACTACAAAGATATTATCTAGGATTTCTCATGTAATACCTCTGTAATTTTTTATTGAAAAATAAAATTAAGAGATGTTGATAAACTGAAACAAAGGTGTTGATGTTAAATCTTCATATGTTGCTGCTGAATGTTTCCCCCTTTTCTACATGGAAAGAAAGATGCAAACACATTCTCAACACAGAGAACCTGTCTTTGCAGACCTAGAGCAATGATAAATTCATTTGGCTCATTTCCATTCAAATGTGCTGGAGATTCAGTGGGCTGATGTACACTTTACTCTGTAGAGAATATTATATGATAGGTGAATGAGCATGGAAAGAAGTTGCATTGATGTGGGACTTTGAAGCTTAAATATGAATGGGAAAGTATTACATCATGATATAGAACAAATCAGATGAAAACATTGTGATATAGAACAAATTAGATGAAAACATAGCCTGTCTGCATATTTGCCATTCTTTTCTTAACCTGGGTAGCAGGTAAAACAGCTACTAAAGAGATCTATATTATACACAGTGAGTATAAATCATGTGTATGTTCACATCAGTAAAGTGTGTGCAGAAATACACAGTTTGGAAGAAATTAAAACAAATTATCTTCTAAGTAAAAAGCACTACTGCAAATTCAGTGACAGCTTTGTAAATGGGTACAATTCTAGCATTGCTACCAAATGGTATGTGATGTGCCTGTGGGTTATCTATTGCAGAGATTGTTGAGACCTCGCAAGAGCTATAATTGAAGATTCAGCCAGTGGTGTAACTTTCCCATCTGATTGACTCCATGAGTAGTCATGCAGAGTTCAGAGGTCAAATTCAAGACTTGATGGCAAACCCGAGAAAAATTACCTTTCAGTTTAAGAATCCAGGAGGAATCCAGCCATTGCAACAGTAATTTAGAATGGCAACATAATATATGTGCCAGTAGGTACATTGATGTTATGCTAAAATATAGACTAATGGCAAATGTTAGAAGACAGGAAAGAAATCAGTAATTCAACTTCTGAATAGCAAAACACTACTGCAAATTCTCCACGGAGATCTGAGGCAAATATTGCCTCTCAGCATGGCTGTCCATGCAAGAGAAATCTTCACATTAAGAAATTATTCTTGGTTATTTACCCACTTAAAAATAACACTAATCTCCAGAAGAGTTATACAGGAAAAAACTGTTCTATTATGAAGACTCAGACTACACCAATAGTCACTTTTGAGATACTCCTTCTCCTTACACCCTTTAGAGTTGTGTTTTAAGGTCTTTTCCATACCTAACAGCAGACTGAAATGTGAGTCCTGGATGAAACCTTCTTGCTTAGCCTAAGTTTCCCCTTAAACACCTTAAAACATACCTGCTTCTCACTGTTGACGTAGTGATTTAGGCAGTTTACACTCTCATTTTAGATAATGTGTATTTTATTTTGTGTGAGGAAAATATTTGAAGGCAGGTAAGATGCTGGTTAAGTGGACTCCAACCCAAAGTATTTTTTCTTCTTTTACATAAAGACCTCAGTACTCATAGAGCTAAATATCAATTAAGCACTGATGTATAATTAGATAGAAGAATAATTGAAAAGAAAATGATTTATTATTTATGAATTATGTAATTTTAATTATACCTAGACAAGTCCTAATAGTTCCTTTGAAAGCCCAGGCACTTTACACCTGCGGAAATGAGCTTTCAAAATGGCTTTCTATAGACCCACACATGTAATAATTTAAAATACCAGCACAGTTTTTTATGGCAGTAATTTCCATTAGATTTTGCAATGTCTGGGTTCAGTTGAGAACTATTTGGGCCTTGTTTGCTCCCCCTGTGAGAGCAAGACATCTGCAATTGGACGACTGTAACACTTTGCATTATG
Source organism: Parus major (assembly GCF_001522545.3). Classification (NCBI taxonomy): domain Eukaryota; kingdom Metazoa; phylum Chordata; class Aves; order Passeriformes; family Paridae; genus Parus; species Parus major. Next base: position 33,317,298 of record NC_031769.1, read on the forward strand.
CTGGGTATAAATAAGCCTGCTGCATGATGAATACTCCTGAGTATCAGTTGTAAGTTCTTTTGTAAAAAATATTCCATAAAAGGAACATTTTAGTAAAAAGAACATCAAGATGACATTGGACTTGCAGAGCAAAGTTCAGTTGCATGATGATTGATGAAAGCAGTGGATAACTTTTCGGACTACTCTGAAATAATAGCAGTCTTACAGACCAATCCTCAGAAAATTTCGGCTGATTTTTAGACTCAAAGAGATGAAGTCTAGGGCCTGTCTGCTAAGGGATTATCACTTGATGTGGTATCCAAAAAATTTGCTTAATGCTTTGTGGAGGAAGTGATCTTTTGATGGCCTTGGGCACAACTTTGGCACACCAATTCTCCATGCAGTGCTGCCAGATCTCTGAGTGAGATCTTTTCCAGCTTTGCTGGGCTGTTTGTGAAACCTCTCATCTACCTCTGCTTGCAAATACACAGTCAGAGAGCAGGGAGGAAGGAGCTTCCACCAGACAAGAGTTAGGAACAAACACAAGACATAACAGGGGACATAAAGAAGGACAACCTAGCTCATATTCCTCATACACTCTTTTTGTTGAGGGTGGACATTCCTTGTTTAGGAAAAAAAGAGGTGTCATTCAACACCCCACTCTCCTGATGCAGTCACATCTGGGAATCTGTAGCTGCATGACCTGATCATCAATTTAAAAACAGTGCTGAGGTTACATTTCTAGATATAATGTGTGAGCAAGAGAGAAAAAAGAAATTTGTTCTTTTTCTTCACCAGCTGGAAGAAAAATAGACCAACCATTATGACTTGTTTATTATAAAATGTGGTACCCCTTGTTGATACACACACACTCAAAAATTTCTTCTGTCCTCTCTCCCTTGATATATTTGTAGGAAAATGTTTACAATGAAAAAATTGCCTATTCAGTAAACTATAACTTCACAACAAGAACAAAGCTTCAGCAATTGCTTTCCTATCAAGTAATTCTATGGATTTATATTATCATTTAGCAGGTGGCCTGTTGACCTTCAGCCACTGGATGAACTTCAACCAGTTCTACGTGTGGTAAAGTGGTCGTCCTTAAAATACACCATTCACCTGCTGAGAACAATATTATTCTATTTATGAAACCACATAATTTCAATAGCCAAACTCAGCAAGATTTTATTGCTCTCTCCACCTGTAATTGTGGAGCAGCTGACTCATCAGTCCATAATTACCCCTTACCATTGAACAGATTTGCTAAAACTTTCAAAGTGACTTGTTTTCTCATCATTCCTGTAAGCACACCACTCCCTCACAATTCCCTCACTTTTCTGATCAGTGTAAGAGTTGTCTCGAAAGATTATTATTAATGACAGTTCAGTTTAATAACAGGGAAACATTCATGCAATAAACTCCTCACTGCCTTGCTGAAAGATACATATTGTTAATAATATGAAGATAAAATGAAATTCATTAATATCTTAAAAACCATGCACATCTTAGAAGTTTACCTTTTGTCTATGGTGTATTAAAGTAAATATTCCTTCAAGGATGGAGATAATTTCCTCTGTTTTATCTCATGCACTACCATAGAATACTCCTTAACAAGCCTTCATCTACCTAATAACTTTCCTCTTTAAATCTTTTGATAACAGACATAATTCACTGTGGTTTGCAATATTTGTTAAGGTCAAACATCTGTTCAGCCACAAATATTTCTATTTATTCCCTCCCACATTTTAGTCCAGGGGCATAGAAGAAATCTTTATTTTCATAATACCTGAAGCTCTGTATTAATACATGACTGTAGTCAAGCCATGCTTCAGGGTTTTAATGAACTAGTCGGAAGGATCATGAAGAAATACCAGCACTTTGGTATGCAACTGGAATTTGAACCTGGATTTGGTTTTCCTTCCTCCTGATTAGGGATATGCTCTGTCAACAGCTGGGGTGGGGACAGTAGGCAGAAAGGCACAGCAGTCTGACTCCTCTCTCAGGTGTTTCCCAATACAGGGTGTTATGACTTACATGGAACCATTGACCAGAGTTGGAGTGAGGGAAGATCAGGCAGGAACCCCATTTTTTGCAACATGGAATGTAAGTCACCTGTCAGAATAATCTGTAACTAACTATTCCCTGGCCCCCAGCAAGATGAACTGTTAAATTAAAGAGTGTGGTCACATGTGCAGAGCAGTAAATTAATGCTCTTCAAAGGATAGATGATTGCAGAGTTCACCATAAATATATCAGACTACCCATTTTCTACTAATGGCAGTCAATCAATGTACGGCCAACGAACCGAAATACTTCAGATTCACCTAAGTGATAGGACTCAGTCTGCAGAGAACAGTCCTGAGCTGCCTGGCTTGTGCTCTGTAAAGTGACAGGCTGAACAATGTGAAAGGTCCCCCATGGCCAGAGGCTCTGTGGCTCTGGGGGATTTGTGCAATAGAATTTTAATCTCTCGCTTACACTAGCAAAGGGAAGAAAAACAGCTTCACAGGGAGCCACAAAATGCTGCTGTAGAACTCAGCATGGATCACTCAGTAAACCCAGGATCCAGACTACAGGAAGGACTCTTGACTGGGTCAGAGTAGGTGGTCTCCCTCATGCTGTTATTTATTTTTGAAGTAGAGCACGTAGCTGTTGTATAAAACCAGATGATCATGACAGGTATTTGTCACTGTCCTCGAAGTAAGGGTCAGTTATTACTCAGAGGAGAAAGATTAAACTTTTAGGATTTTTTTCCCAAACTCCTACTACAACAATTACTTGAAGACTTTCTATTGTTCTTTCAAAAGCATTGCTGGGAAAATTGGGTTTTTCAGATAGATAGCATCCTGCATTGGCAGAGCTTTTGAAAGGGCAGGGCTGGCCAGAGCAAGCTCCTCTCTGTGAATTCCTTGCCACACCTTTGTCTCTGCATGGAGTGCCTAAAATCAGAGCACTTTCCCTATAGATGTAGTCTATGTCAAAATAACATCCAGAGTCATTATTGTATGTTCCATGCTCCTGCATCCTCCACCTCCTATTTTCTTTTGCTAAGAGGAAGGCGATATTTGATTTTTATAATTATCATGCCTATATTTATTTGAAAAGCAAATATTTATTTGTTTTATTCCCTTTGAAAAGGGACTTATATTTCTGTGGTACTTGCTTGTGGTATATTCGGAAAACCAAGAGGAACTTGATTTGATTCATAGCTATATCTGAAGTGCTAAGTGGTGCCTGAAGGAAAAAGCCAGAAAGCTGGAAAATACAGAAACTGAGTCAGATTCTCAGCAAGTAATAATTGCCATATCCTCACTGCTTTTGAGTAACTTTGCACCATCTGAAGATCTGACCCAGCATTAAATATGTTGGGAAAGACACTTTATTAGTAATCCCAGGTAAATGGAAAGAATGTTCAGAAAAAAAAGAGAACACCCTTTATTTGACTTCTTCAAAACATTTTTAGGCTTTATTGTTAATAAGATTAAAAAGGAGATGAGCAATAAAGATATTGGAGCTGGGTTTATTATGAGAAAATGTACACTTCAGGAAGAGTGCTCTCCCACCACTTAGACAGAAAGTTTGTGTACACATCCTTCCATTCACATTTTTTTATTGCTGTTTGCCTAGGAGGAAAAAAAAAGTCCCTATTAAAAGAATGTGAGCAGAAGTGCATTGCCTCCCCTCTCCAGGTTACTTTTGATGCACAGATTCACGTATTTCCCATAACTATGTAATTTTCTGCCAGTCATGATTGTAGACCCTTCAGTGTGTGAAACACAATACTTCCCTTGAAAATAAAGCAAGTCATCTGACAAACTGTGTTCCTCCTCTTTTGTGGGTCATTCAGCGACTTTATTTTACTGAGGGAACAAGGGGAAGTTTATAATAGGATCAGTTTTGTTTGCAATTTGTTTCTAATAGATGCCAATAAGCCGGTTAACTAGGCTCTAGTTAATGGAAATTTTATTGTGTTTCCCCCTGCAGTGCACATGACCTTTTCTTACAAGAGTTTGTGATTCTTGAAAACATGTATCTGCTGCCTTGCCTCGGGGTCTGCTTACAACAGCAGGGATATGACCATAGGCTCTTCTGAACTTGTTCACCAGCCCTCTGCTTTGACTGGACCAAAATACTTTGATCATCCTGTCAGTGGAAAATTTACAGCAGCATACTGGCTTTAGTTCCATGTGTATTTCTCCAAATATAATATCTCCCTCAAGAAATCAATGATAAGCTGTTAAACTAAAGAGCATGGTAACATCCACAGAGCAGTAAATTAATGGTCTTTTGTGGATAGATGGTTACAGATTTCATCATAAAAAATGAATAAAAGATTACATATCACACAGAGCGAAACTTTTAATAACTCAACATGACTTTTCTTAATGGGTTTTATTCATTTTAATCATTATAGTGTCAATGATGATTATAGTCTTATTAGATTCTGGTGATTGAGGAGCCTGTTTATGAGATATTGAAAATCTTAGTCTGTTCGGAAGTGTAGTTGCAATCTGTGTAGGTTTGATGTGTAACTTCATCTGCAGAAGTAGGGCTTGCCAGAGAGCTCAATTAATACTTTTACTAAATTGCTCCTGTCTGTGGTGACCTAGGTCACAGATGACTTAAAGATTCCACAACATCAGGTTCTCAAAACAGTAGACCAGTGAGAGCGTAAATCAAAGAGAGCCAAGCAACTAAAAAAAGAAAGGAATAAAAGAGGGGGAGGAGAATCATATGGCAAAAGAAACTAATCTGCTTTCCTCTCTAGTAGCCACTTAAGTGTCTAGCCTCAAGTTATCACTCTAGGCTAGGTGTTCCTTCCTAGTGTTGCATCTTTTCACATAGACTTTAGCATATATGAACACTCACAATTAGAATGACTCTTCATATCACCTAGAACATGAACAGCAAAAACAAAGCTGGTGGAACAATACTGTGCAATTATCTCTGCTTTCTGAGGGAGAATTTTTAAAAATGTGTGTCTATAGCCATTAATTTTAATGTTAACAAGAATGGATGGACGATCATCTTTTTTTTTTTTACTCTTTTGTTTAAAGCTTGTTAAAAGAATTCCTTGTGAGGCTACAGAAACAATCTAAACACTACAAAATAAAAATGATGCAATAAGTTTGTTTATATTTAAAATGGAATATTTTTAGTAATCACATGTAGCTCGGTCTTAAGAGTGCCAACTTACCCTTGCAAATCAAGAGCATTATGAACTATAAAAGGTTTAGATTAGAGCCACAGAAATGTATTTAAATCATCGCGAATGAATTCATCATGCATCTTACTTCTTAGCCTCATTCTGTCCTGTGGGCCATCCCTGACCAGCAGAATTAAAGGGCTTAGGCTAGCCAGATCCCTGGAGGTGCTGGCAGCATGCTTGTCCCAGTCACTGCTGTCTGTCCTCAAGTACTACTGGAGATGGGAACTCCTCCTGTTCTAGGAGAACTGGCAGGGTATCTTCAAAGCTCCCTGTGCGCTCCCTGCTTTGCTAAGTGTGCACCTGGTAAGGCAGTAGCCAAATCTACAGCACCTTCATCTCCCTGGCTGGCAACAGCTTCTTGGCCATGTGATGCCTCTTTCAGATCCTGAAAATGGATGTCAGGGTTTGTACTGCCAAGGATTAAATTTGACCTCGCAGTGCCAATGGATGCACGATTCTTTTTGGTTTTTTTCTTCCTAAAGCAAGGTCAGCAGTTCTCAAATATGCAAAAGGCAGTGCAGACAGAAAGGAAATATGCTTTTTGGTCCTGACTGGTGACAAAACAGCAAATGTTGAGTTCAAATTGCAGCAAAGGAGGTTTAGACTAGACATCAAGAAAAAAGCAATATAGCCAGGGATTGCTGTTGACCATGTAGGGAAGTTGTGGAAACATTGTCTCCGAAACACTGTCTCTCTTTTAAACTGTCAGGAGAACTAGATAATTTTCAGACTGGTTTAGCCCTCTTTTTAAAATAATTTCTAAGATTATCTTCCCTGTTCAGAAGTTTACACTAGTGTGGGTTTTCTTCTGTTTGCTTGTTGTGTTTTTTGTTTGCTATTTTGGTTTGAGGTTTTTTGGTTTTGTTTTGTTCTAAGTGTGGATAGTCAGACAGTTTCTAACTTACTTAAACTTAGACCAGGTTCAAGTTTTTCAGTGTGAGTGATTCAGGTACTGCATTTTCTTTTCTGTCTCTCTAAAGTGTACCAACCATCATGATGTACCTATCAACATTTACTTTCTTAAATCACTGAATTTGTTACTGAATCACCATATTTACAATAGAAGACTACAATAACAATATGATCAGTATTACACAAAGGGATTCCAGAGGAAACAAACATGAATAAAAGTCTGGTGAAAGCCCTTTGACTCAGTCAACATGAATCAGAGAGTGGCTGGATCTGGAAGGAAGCTCTGGATATCATCGAGTCTAACCCCCTGGATAAAGCAGGTTCACCTAGAGCAGGTTGGACAGGATCAAGTCCAGGTAGGTTTTTAACATCTCCAGGAAAGGAGACTCCACAACATCTTCAGGCAGCATGAAGTCATAGTTCCATACAATGGCCACGTGGATCTATTTGCTCTTCTTGATTCAATCCTATTATTCCATTTGCATTGCAGAGAAATAGTCCAAGACAATAAGTGAATGAGCATTTGTTATGTTCTTATACATATAGCTAGCAGATGATGAAACAGAAACTAAACCCCTACAGACACTCAAGTTCCTTTTTAGCACTCCAGTTGTCATATATTGCATCAGATGGTTCAGAAAATGTAATTTCTGAATTGCTATATTAGGCAACACACACATACATAATCAAGGTAAAGAAACAGGCCTTCAGAATTAACATTTCTACAGCTCATTCACTTTGTTCCTCTTTCTGGCTAAGCCTTATGGAAAGGTAACAAATATCTCAAAGAAGGGGAAGAAAGGACAAAACAGGTTTGTTTTAAAAATGTCTGGGGATTTTTTTTTTAATTAATGTACCAATCACTTAGTAAGCTGCAGGGCAGACTCAGTAGCTGGGACAAACCAAATAAAGCCCACATGCTCCTGTTTCAGGCACCTCCCTTTCCTTGGGGCAGACTTATTAACTCAGAAATGGGAGACCAAGGTTTAAAATAGTGCTGCTTTCTTAGAGGCAGAAAGCTTTCCATTTCTGTGCAGATGAAAATTTGAGAATCAGCCTGTCTGTATCTGGACCATCTTATATGTAGTTTCTTAGCTAACCTCATGTCTCTCTTCCTCTCCCTTCTTCACTATTATTTTGCAGGAAAACATTTTCAGAAAGGAGCAAGAAATCTGGCCTTCAGTTTGCAATGCCCTCTAGGCACCCTGCAAATGGAGCAAACAGGTTTTGAGCCTTGGAAGTGTTGCACAGCTTCACCTAGATGGGTTTGGGTTTGCCCTGGTACTTGCCAGACAGCAAACCCCTCCTAAAACACAGACGAGAGCTGCTCTCCGCTGCCTAGCTCTGGGAGTTGGGGAATGATGCTTTTATCTGTGGCTCTCCCATTAATCAGAGAGCAAAGCAGACTGCTCCTGGCCCAGATCACCAGTAAATTACTTCCCGCTGGGGTGCTGGGGTAGGGGAGCAGGGGAGCAGAGGAGCAGAGGGCTGGGGCTCCACAGGCTCCCTGGCAGCCTGCTCTGCCTGTCAGGCACAGACAGTCGATGTACAGGGGCCACCCAGGGAGACTTTCAATTCCTTTTTCCCTGGCATGGGTGCACAGGGCAACCTTGCCCTGTATTAGCAGGAAACATTCAGCAAACATACCAGAAGCACCAAGGCAGAAACCTGCAAACCGCAACTTCTTTATCCTTATGGGAAAGGCTGATAGCATTTAATAGAAAACACATACCTTTCTGAACTCTCATATCAAGTTTCACAGGGATTCCTACACACCAGGCTCCGCAGGCATGGAGATGAACGTGGCTGCAGGACTCTCCAGAGCAGCATGAGAGCCAGCTATCCTCCTTGATGGCTTTAGTCAACTAATGAGCTCCCAAGGTTTTGTCTCTACCAAACATTATGAGACACTACAAACCTGATGTTGTTCCATCAGAAGATGGATTAGATTTCTCTAATGTGGGCAAACATTAGATGAGGAGATGCAGGATTTGCAGGTATGCTCAAGTCTGCATATGTTACCACCTAGTGACTACTTGGGGTACATTGCAGCATAGTGTGAAGATGTATTAGGAGACTTGTAATGCAAGAAAATACGGGATGATTTATCAGAATGACTGATCAATGCCATTGAATTAATATAGTGTCGTTTCAGTAGTAAGCTGGGCAGTGAAAAAAAGCAAAAAAGCCCTGCTTTCTTTAGAGTGATACCAAAAATACCATCTCTAAATATTTGGGCTTTTTACAGTAAGCCTATCCTGTTTCCTGGAATTTAGCTGGTAGGTTCACAGTCCCATCTTTTCTTCTTTTATTGAGGTAATAACTAATTGTTTCTGCTCTCTACCTTTGTCATACTTAATCACCATTTTATTGTTCCCTAAGGTAAATTTTACTAAGACTTTTAAAAAGCTGAATTTAAAATTACTATTGCTGATTAAAAGTAGGAATTCTAGGTTGCAAAGCCTATGACAGCCTTATGCTATTTCCTGTGGCTGTATTTTAAGATAATTAAGAGCAGATCTCCCTGTACTGCATCTTTGTAAAGTAACTGCAAGTATATTAAGGAGCAGGGCTACCTGGTAAATATTCATACTTACTTGAGAAGTGGGAAAGCTTTTCCCAAATGTTTTTCTAAATTCTTGTTCACTGTCAGGTAAAGGCCAGTGGCAAGGGGTGTTCCTCAGGGGCTGGCACTGGGACTGGTGCTGTTTAACATCTTTGTTGTTGACATGGACAGTGGAATTTCAGGCACCCTCAGCAGCCATGCCAACAATGCCAAGATGTCTGGTGTGGCTGTGGCATTGGAGAGAAGGGATGGCATCCAGAGGGACCCTGGCAAGTTGGGCCTTTGTGAACTTCATGAAGCTCAAGAAGGCCAGCTGCAAGGTCCTGCACCTGGACTGGGGCAACCCCAAGCACAAATACAGGCTCGGAAGGGAATGGATCAAAAGCAGCCCTGTGGAGAAGGACTTGGGGCAGTTGATTGACAGGAAGGTTGACATGACCCAGCCATGTGCATTTGCAGTCCAGAGAGACAGCTGTATCCTGGGCTGCAGCAAGAGCAGTGTGACCAGAGGTCAAGGGAGGTGATTCTTCCTTTCTGCTCTCGTGAGACCCCACTGGAGTGCTGTGTCCACAGCACAACTATATAATTCCATATGCCCCTCAGCATAAAAAAGATGTGGACCTGCTGGAGTGGGTCCAGAGGAGGGCCACAAAAATGATCAGATATCTGGGTCATCCCTCCTGCGAAGACAGACTGAAAGACCTGGGGTTTTTCAGCCTGGAGAAGACTGTTCAGGCCAGGTTGGATGAGGCTTTGAGCAACCTGGTCTAGTGGAAGGTGCCCATGTCAGGGGTGTTAGAACTAGATGATCTGTAAGGTACTGTCCAACCCAAACCATTCTGTGGTTCTATGACTCTGCAAGTATACCAATGAAAGTTCTTCCAGTTAGCTATCATCAGAATTACTTCAAATTCCTTCCCACCAAGAAGTCAAATCCAGGGATGATATCATGTCATATAGCAGGGTTTAATCCTACCATCTCTTCTTACTCACCTGAGCAAGGCTGATTCAGTTTCTAGTGGAGCTGATAATGGCTCAGAGTAGGGTCTCCAATCCAGAACCTCTGAAATCCAGAATCCATCTGGAGAGAATTACCTTCAAACTGAAGTCTCAGCTAATTCCTTTGAAAATCAGGGCTGCTAGCTTGAAAAGACAGTGAGAGATTTTGCATGTTTGAAATTCTTATATCTTGAGAAAGCAGAATGTCAGTGAGTTGGATGGAGTTACTGAGCCTGGTCACTAGGCATGGAACTTTAAGCAAAGGTAAAGAGTCTTACCTTTCAACAGAGATTGCCAGATTTAGTCTATTTCTGCTTTTAATCCAATGGGTTTGCTTTTTAACCTGGAATCCACAGCTGAGGAAAATAAAGGTACATGCTGAAAGTTTTTGGAAAGACACTGCTCAGCCAGTGAAAGAAAGTTGGCTAAAATATCATATAAAGGAAATACTTTTATCATAATGATTATGAATTCTTTTTGCTTTTCTATGATGCCTCTTTTTAAAGGTACTGTAAACATTATTCAAACCATGTTCCCATTACTAGGAAAGGTCAGAAATTGCAGTAGACTCACAAAGTCAGGCTAGCCATTAGCAAATAAGGGTTTATGGAAAACTCATAAAGCACCTAAAGTGCCAGCTTATGTAATGTATCTAATATAATAAACACTCTGATGGGAGTCTAGGAGTGGAAAAAATGCAGTTTCTTATTATAAAATTTTTGAACATAGTCAAGACTAGAAACTGATCAAACTGTGTGAGCCAGAAGGCTTTGTCATGAAGCCTGAAAATCCAGGAGACCTTCAGCTTTCTGGGAAGAAGCACTTTAGCAAACCCTGCAGGGTGAATTGTTAATGCAAACTTATGTTCACAGTGATTTCAGAAGTTGTGTGGGAGAGTTATTTGGCACAGCCATTGTTAGATTCTCACACTACCGTACAAATAACTGTCTGGTTTTAGATTACAACAACTATACTGTACTGCCAGTGAGACCAAGTAATGCAGGAGGAACAGAGCATATCACTCATTTCTGTTGCCTAGATGCTTTTAAACAGAGTTCCTGAGAAAGCCAGTCATTGATGGCTAGTTGGCACGGAGTTAGACTGTTTTCCTGAGCAAGGATATTCCCACAACAGTTACAGTCACCTGGTATTGTACAAACTACCTGCACAGAGGCGTTTGATTTGACACTCCATCGTTGTGCTACTTTTGGCACACTCCTTCCTAATTTGTGATTAACAAGGTTATGTTGTTTTCACTTTGTAAGAACTATTTATAGTTCAAGAGGAGATTTCCCCCCATCCCTTCCCACTCCTACAGTTCATCAATAGCACGATTTTAGTCCTAATGTGTGACCACAGTTATACAGTCATGTTAAGTAAATAAAAGAAAGAGAGCTGATTATGAAATACAGAGGACTAAGTAGAAACATATGGACAATGCACTGCATTTATGCAACAGAGGAGAAGTAGATCCTGACAAGACTTTGTATGATGCTGTCACAACTAACCTGCCTCCTTTGAGTGGACTATGCTGTTTAGAATAGAACTAAACAGAATAAAGTCTCATTGGATAGAGACTGTAGAATAAACCTGAAGTAGGACACAGTGACCCAATCATTTTGGCCCTGAACACAATGGGATTTTTATGACTGAATTCAGTGGGAGCAAGAACAAGACTGGAAAATAGTTTTCTGTGATGAATTTGTAAATTCCCAGGAGAGATCAGTGTGACATAACACAGTGCCCATAACAAATTAGCTGGAAGGTTATTTTAAGTGGCCGGTATATAAACTTGATTTAGGATGAAGTTATTAAAAGGACTGAGTGCTGTAACAACTGTGCTCACACTGAATTCAGTAGCATCAATTAAATAAATAAATAAAAAGAAATATTTTAGTATTTATCTTAAAAGTATAATGTTTGTAAATCTTCAGATAGGGACAGAAAAAATGAATTTAACTTGTTTTCATCTCTATTGTGGACCGCTCAAAACAACACAGCAATATGAGAGGCAGCAAATAGCTCTAACCAGAAATTACTGCAGTATACACGGGTCATCTATTCTGGTTAATATTAGCTGTACCTTCCAACAGTTAACAGCTGTATTGGGCTGAGATAGACAGAAAGTGCGCATGCAAACAGCAAAAGGAACAGCTGTGATTTCATGAAGAGGTATTGTACTTACTGGAGCTGTATAAGCACTAGTTTTCCTAAGTGAAAGTGCTTTTGAAGTAAATCATCTGGGTGAATGCAAGGTGAGAGATACATGACAGAGATATCAGCCACAGGTCCAGGAGAATGGCTGGCATCAGGCTGCAGATATCAGTGATCCTGACCTCTTTGACAGGTCAGCTATACATAGTAAGGATGGGCTGCAAATCCTATACTGTTGCCCATCTGAAAAAAATGAGGCTCCTTGTCTGGGCCAGCCATTGAGAAAATGTGGGGTTTTCAACCCATTGTAAGACAAGTGTGAGAAAAGATGTGATGAAATGTACTCTGGAGGAACTTGTCTCCTTCCAGGGACAAGAGTCTTGATAGCTGAAATGCTAAGCTTTTGGACTGCTCATGGTGCATGAGATACATCTAATGTCAGTGTCTGCAAAATGCCTTCCTGGAAGCTCCCTTCTTCCTTGCCACGCATGCTTGTCTATTCTGATGCAACCATATGCTGTTAGTGGGTAACTTGAGCCTGACCAGCTAGAGAGCTGGGTCTGTACTTGTGTCCCTAGATCCTGCTCTGTTTGCTTTGCCAGTTATACTCCTCTCATGCCCACTTAACAGGCTGCACCAATCCCTTATGCTTGCCCTACTGAGACAAACCTGTGCTGTTCTGTTGCAGTTCTCATTTCCTCTGGTCGTCTATCAGCAGATGGGTCCATCACCAAAGCTTTGTTTGTGCTGTAGTCAGAGACTCTTTCCCCATCATTCCCCACAGAGGGATGTAGCAAGCCTTGCTGCAGCTGTATGTCTTTGCTGAGCCCCAAGACTGCATTTAGAATAAGCACTGGGACATAAGAGCACAAAATCCTGGTGGACAGCTCTACTTTCAATTGGCAGTATCCAGGTCTCCATCTTGCCTGAGCATGTCTTTCAGTTCAGAACTCCCTTTCTTCCTCTGGGCTTTCCTCCTCCATTCTCCTGCCTTGCTGGCAGCCTTCAGTCCAGCCTGCTTTTTGCCTCAGGATCTTCTACCAGTGACAGTTTATGGTCAGAAGAATTGTGGCCCAGAAACATTGGTTGTGGGTTGCATCCAACAAAAAGGTGGCCATCATTTTCAGCTCTTACATCTAATTGCTCCCTATCCAATTCTTGCTCCCTCTCTGTTTTGTCCTCTTACTTGATACGCCCTTTGTTGCAGAGATGCAAATCTCCACTAGCTTTGATCTCATGAATACAAATGTTGTTTTTATTAACCTTCCAAACGACTCCTGTACTGGGGCACATCCTGCTTTTTTTTCCTTAGTCAAATGAAAGTAATGTTTCTGCTTGATTTCTTTTCTGTTTTCCAGATACTTGTGTTGCTTTGATATAAGTTTACACAACAGTGTTCTTATTTTTCTGCGCCTTTTTGATTAGTTGGTCACTTACATATTACTCTCCTCCACTGATAATTCTTCACCTTTGCTGAATAGCTGCCTACCTTTGCTAAAGAGTGAAACATGGGTAAGAGACACAAGAAAACCAAATGTAATGCAATGTATTTTAGGATGTTATTATACTTGTTCATGTGAATTCTTTATTGCTTGCTTTTCTTGTGAACAATCAGGAAACATGCAGATTACCATTTGGTTTTATTACTTAAGAGTTCCAGCTAGCCCCACTTTAGATTAAAGCCATTGTTGTCACAATAGCTCTTCCACTTCATCGCAAAGGACTGAGATTGCAGTGAAACAGATTCAGTGCAAATGGGTTCTGCTACATCTCCAAGACCTCCTGCCTGGGTTAGGATGGGTTTTTAAGCTGGGAAATGACATATTTGAGCCATGATCAGTTGTGCTATCCAGGCAAGTCTATTTAAAAGCACTTTCCATTTTAAATATAGCAATAAAATACCACACTAGCAAACCTTCTTGATAAGGGTAAAAGCAATACATCCAAATCCAATCTAAATTTGACATTGCCTAGAACAAGAATTCACATTGATAAGTCAGGACTCATTTACAAGGCCATAAATGGGTGGGTAGCTATAATTTGGGTATTAAACTTGTAAAATATATTGATGGCATGCAAGGGCTAAATAAATAATTTACTACAAGAAAATTGGAAATCTTTACACAGTACTTAATTGACCAGCCACTCTCCCATGTTCTTGATAGCTTCCTATTTTGCTTTCTTTTTTTTTTTAATTATTATTTTTCACACACTAAAACGTTTCCCATGTGTATTTTTTTCCAACTTCAGTGGATGTTCATAAGTCACTGTATTGCTGCATGCATAGCCCATTTCCATCTTTGTTTCATCAGTCAATTACATTCTTTTTGACATTTTCATTTGTTTGTTTAAAAGTGTGAATTAATCACATGCCTTTTCTGGGCACAGCTCAGCTGGTGTTATTTTTAAGATTAAAATAAACTCACCTCAGTGATCAGGCTTACTTTGAATGTTAGTTAAATCCACTTCCAGTGCCAAGCAGACCGAGTAAATGGGTATTCCAGTGATCACAGTAAGAGTGGAATTGGCAGCATTATGTAAGTTCATAAACATTCTTGTGACCACCTCACTGGCCAATGTAACTCAGGGTAGTTGCAGTGAGGCCAATGAATTTTGGCCTTAAAGGGGTTTTTCCATCTACACATATTGAAAATCTGGTGAGATTACACATAAACCCATGATTGATCTGCCCTTCAAAGCACCCCAATCAAACCTACTAAAAGTGTAAGATTTTATTTTTAAAACATCACAAATGCTTTTTGTTAGAATTCTCTTCTGAAACCAGACCCCCATGGTACTCTCACCACCTTTACCTGTGACCCAAGGAAGAAAATTTGGTGCTTTCATCCACTTCCCCAGCTACTGCTATTTCCTTGTGTGGCTGTGGTGCTACTGCACATGCTGATATCCCTTTGCTGCTCATGTGGACTCTCCATGTCTCTGCTGGAGCAGTGAGAGGACAAAAATGTGCCTTTATTTACCCCACTAGGGGTACTGTGATCTCACTGTGAAATGGCTTTTACTGGTTAAAAATTGCACCTTGTTTTTTGATGAATCAGACTCACAGAATCTGTACAACCTGATCTAGTGGCCCATGGTGCGATTTCATGATAGAATAATTTGTGTTGTAAGGGACATTCAAAAGTCATATAGTTCAGCCCCTGAAATGAGCAGGCCTATAGTCAGCTAGATCTAACTAGGTAACTAGGTTAGAGCGCCATCCAACCTGACCTTGAATGTTTCCAGGGGTGGGGGCATCTACTACCTCTCTGGGCAATCTATTCCAGTGCTTCACCACTCCCATTCTAAAAAAGTTTCTTCCTTATATCTAGTCTGACTCTATACTTTTTTAGTTTCAAACCACTACCTCTTGTCCTGTTGCTATAAGGAACTACAAAAAGTTTGTCCCCATCTGTTACCGCTGAAGATCAATAGATCACGCGGACACAGGTTGAGGTATGGTGCAGAAAGAGCAGAGTTTATTTTTCTTCTCAGGATTTATAGGCTTCTTACCATGGCCAGGGATTGGATGGTCAGGATAACACTTTCTCACTGCACTGGCCATAAGAAATGCCCATCAGAAGACGTGTAACAGAAAGAATGCACACATATCTATGTTTACAGTTACTGTCCTGGGAAAGTCTTTAGAAAACCATGTCAGCAAGCTCAGAAGCTGAGCTTTCAGGGCGACACCCATCTTTCCTATAAGCACCCTTGAAGTACTGAAAGGTCACAAAAAGGTGTTCCTGGAGCCTTCTCTTCTCTGAACAACTCTGAACTCTCTGTTGGCTGAACAACCCCAATTGTTGTCATAGATAGGGGGAGTTCAATTCCTCTTGCCCTTTTCTGGTCCACTCTCATCTTTGGTTATCCAATGCAAGCTGCTGTGCTGCTACTATCAAGTACAACTTGATGGTACAACACCTTGGCTAATCATGCTCTTAGACAGGCAGTGGTGGTGTCTCCTCACACAGACATCTTTGGAGTGCTTCCCACTGGAAGTGCATGCAGCAGAGGTATTTTGCTAGCACAAGATTCCCCAGGAGATACAAAGCAGAATGCCAGAGGACTTGCAGGAATTAGTGCTTCTCTGTGAGGGTTTTTCCAAGTTCAAATGCCATGGTGAAACACACCCCTTACCATGCCAACTCATATACCAGACCCCAGGTGAGAAACATAGAAGTAAAGGAGTAAATCACAAGGGAGTGCAATGAATTTGGGGTAAGCAAAGGGACAGCTTTGCTCCAGCTGCTCTAGGTCACTGCCATCAGCTTCCCTGTTGTTACTGGCACACAGAGACTCCCTTCTAATTCCACTTTCCACTTCTCCAGTAACTTCCTTTTAAAATGTGAGTTATTTTTCCTCAAAATATTTCCATTGTTTTCTGAAGAATGTCACCCCCTTCCAGCTGGAACCCTGCTGCATAGGTTGGATTGACAGCACTTTACTTAGCAGCCACCTGACCATTTTGGAGCCCAGACTTAGGTTGGGAGTTAAGTATTTTGGGAATGAGGGGAAAGTCCTGTGTTCTATGGATGGTGGCAGGATGAGATGGTTATGCTTTTAAAAAGGGTTGTTGTACCCAAATTCAGACATTAAAGAGCCTCTTGACTGTAGGAGAAAGGGTACACAGTGGTTGAACTTGCATTCTAGGGGAGCCAGAGGAAAGAAAAATTCAATGTTGTTTTACATGTGTGCAGGATGCTGCTGCCTGAAGGAGTAAGAACCCACTTACAACCCCTCATGGATTACCCAGGATTTGTCCAGGTGCACAAAGCAAGCAGGGCCACACATCTGCTTACTTCCTCCCTGGGGATTAGAAATTGGAGGGTGGGAAATGAATAGAGCCTGGGGTCTATTCTCTCTGACCAACTCAGCTGAGAAGGTGAGTGCTTGGGGGGTTGAGGGAGGAAGGGTGGAATATTATTTTATATCTGATTTAGGCCAGAGGTAAGTGATTGCCTGAGGGAATAGGAGAGGAGAAGGTGTGTCGCTGAGTTACAGTGCCTCAGGGGGTTCCTGCTGCAATGGCACAACTATGTAATATGCCCTCTGGGGGACTGTGTCTGAAATAAAAATGTAGCCTGTTACTTATTGGCATTAATGTTCACTTACTAATGTCTTTTATTGCTTAACTCTTCTATTTTGGCACCTGGGAAACTACATAGGTTATTTTAAATTCACTGGACCAAATTCAGAGATCACATATCAAGAGATCTACATAGAGTTCACAGCTGGCAGAGTTGTGTGGTTGAAAGTAGTAAATCTAAGAAAGACTACAGAGAGGATTGTAATGAATTAAAGGATCATGGTAGATAAGATTCCTGCTCCTTGAAAATTATTTCTGAAACCGAGCAGTCTTTCAGTGAAAAAGGATACTGGCTCAGAGTCAAGAATTGCCTGTAGGCTCCTAGAATACTCAAGAAACCTCTGTGCAATCTTCATAAAACTTGACTGTACAACATCTTAACTCTCCACTAATATGAAGTTCACAGACAAAACAACATAATGTTAACCTTAGATGAGGCTTTGCATAAATAGTCCCAACAGTAAACCTGTTCTCAACATGAAAAGAACTCCTGATACTCAGTATGTTTCCGTGATCAAACCTGTGTCCTCTATTTCCTTATTTAAGTACCACAAAGAAAGTCACCACCCTGTCTGCACTCTATCCATAACTCAGACACTATTTTTTTTTTACTGGGCATTTCTCTGAGTCCTTGGCTACAAATGGGAAAATAATACAAAGCAGTGTTCTTCACTCAGCTCATCTTGGTGGCAATGAACTCAATGAGAGTGGCATTGGTTCAACCCCAAACACTGCCCATGCACATGGTGGGGGTGTACTCTTTAGTTTTCTGGCCTTGTTTGCTATTGAGAATGCTGCTGTCAGTTTTCTTTTCTCAGCCCATCACTTTTCCATGCTTTTCCATGTCATCTCACTCTTGTGGAATGCCTGCATTTGCTTGGTTTCTCTTACATCCCTTTCTAGTATTTCCATCTCACACTTCTCATCAACATCCATCCTGAAAAAATATTTTGTGCTGCCTCATCTATTTTTCCTCAGACATGGAAGGCACATCTCTAATTCCTTTCTAAACAACCTCATTATCTGCAGTGGAATTCTGTCTTGAAGTTCTGCTGTGGCTCCGAAAAGGCTGGACCCGGTGCCTACATGAGCACCCCTGCTCCCTCATTAGCACCCATCCAGTGTTTCCTGTCTTTTAAGAGAGAGGGAAAAAAAATGTTTTTACTGTTTGTACAGCTCCTTGCACCCTGGGACTGATGTCATTGCTCTAGCCATACAAAATGCATGTAACAGTATCTTCCCCAAAAGCCATGGCCATCTTCCATAAGATTTGAAATTACACGCTGGCCCAAGGGTCCTCCCATGCTTCTGAGCTATCACACAGCAGCTGTGAAGGAGCAGGGGGAAAAGGGTATATACAGGTCTCCTCAGTAAGGCAGCAGGAGGAGAAGAACTAGCTCTGTGTATTTAGTTACAGTTAATTATAAGTTTATGACCTTATGATGCAACTGTTGTAACCCTTGCTCAATATACTTTTCAGGCAGAGCGTGCTGAACATACAGAGGGGGTGTATTTTATGGCTGTGGTGTTTGCTCGAGCTGTGCAGATAAGAGAGCTGTAGAGAGGTCTCTGTGCAAGACAAACTGGAGCCATTTTGGCTGTGTAGTGTTGGCGGGGGCTGAGTGTCTGCCAAAAAGAGCTTTTGAATTGTAGGTGTAAACCTCACTGATCTGCCACCCTCTGCTTTCTCTGGCACCATTTGTTCTTCCACTTTAAGAGGGGAGGAAAGCTAAGGGAGGGAGTTGGTGTCCTGAACTCATAAGGGGAACCAAAAGAGGACTTTTTCCCCCCCTTAATCGAGGCAGCTTTGGAATTTGACATTTGTTTCACCCAAAGATTTTCAAATGCTGTACATTTTTTTTCCACCCAGTTCATATATTATGCCCATTTTATGGGTAAGCTAACCAATTCAGAAAGAGTAAATAGTGTGTCATTTGCAGGTCCATGAATAGATTCAAAGGCCCTTGAAATCTTAATCCACTTGATCCCACTTAATGCCTTCAAGATGCATTAACAGGACAAAAAGAAGTTTAATCGAAGCGCATCCAACTCAGTTTAGGCACAGTAACTCTTCTACTTACAAGGGTAGCTATATCAGTAAAAATAAGGAAGCATTAGCCTGCATTTCAGGAAAATAAGTGAGCAGGAATGCATGCCACATCCTGGCTGGCATTTTAATCTCATCAAAGCAGAGCTCTTTCCCTACTGTGCTTTCCAAGATGCACAACGCAAATGTGGTCTGAACACAACAGAACTAATTGAACAATCACGGCAAAGGAGGTCAAAACCCAACAAACAGTGTAGCATCTAAAATGACTCTGGAGGATTTTAACAGATGGACACTTGTAAATCTAACAGGATTTCCTACTGGTGAGAATGCCTTAGGTAAAATTCAGAATGTCTCATTAAATTGTCAGCCAGCTATGAGGCATTGCTTATGCGAATATGAACAGCTCTGCAGCTTTACTGTAAATACACACAACCGTGTATTAACATAGGCCTGGAAAGCAACATTTGGATGTGAGTTCAATTAGAAAACCCGATCAAAACTGAAGAAGGATCAGATATAGTGTTTCTGGCTGGGATCCATTAGAGAGATACAGCTGGGAAGTTAAGCCAGGGGTCAGGCTTTTTCTCTCTCTCTTCTCCAAGAAGAAGAGCATGGCTTTGCCTGTGTGCACTTCCATGTAAATTTGCAAATCAGTTTGATCTAGACTTCTCGAAGTCCTTTTGCTATTGCTTTCTTGTAACCACTTGTGTTCTTAGGTTGTTGATGAAACGCATCAACAGACCCAGTACAGGTATAATAGTGCTCTGTCTCCCAAGTAGATGCTCCCATGCCAAGAATTTGAATGTAGACTAACACAACAACACAGCAGTTACACATTTCCATTTTTACACGTTTGTTTTACATAGCGCCAGTGATCTGGATAAGAGCAATTAGTCTGTTTCTCACCAGAGAAATTAGTCTGGTTGTGCCCCTTTACCTCCTCCAGCAACCCTACTGCTTATGGGATCTGTGAGCCTGTTGTTCAAATCCACATTCCTGTACAGTCCCACTTTCTCAGTAAGAAATAGTCTCTGCTGGGTTTATTGGCATTTCTCACAGTATCTGAGTTCAAAGAAAATGATTACAAGTTAAGACAGAGCTCTGTTCTTTAAAGCACCACAGCATATAGATCTGTTGAGTGATATATAACATAGAACAACTTCCAACTGAGGAAAGCTTAACACAGCTCGGGCTAGCTTGCTGATAGCTGCTCAGCTCCTAGAATTACTGCTTACAAACCATAAAGACCCCAGCTTGAGTTTCATGGAGGGAGGGGGGAGATGTGTGTTGTGCACACCGCAAGTCCAGCCACAGGGTGGATAAGCCGCCAACTCCCTAACCTCAGCCAAAAAATCTGGCCACTGACTGACAGGCAGAGTGTATGTATTTGCTGTCTATCAGTGGCAGCAAAACAGCCTAAAGTCAAAAGAGAATTGTGTGAGAACACTGAGTTTGGTCGTGGGACTATTAGTGTGCCAAATCAACAGGCTTGGTGTCTGTTAAAACTGCCCTTCTCTTCTGCGATATTTTTGGCAAGGAAATGGGCTGTAAATATAAACAGATCGTTTCTTTCCTTACTGAAAAGCAGGCACCTCAGAGGGAGGAAGCACACTGCATGTTTATTAGAGCCACAGATTCCGCACAAGATCTTACAACTGGCATGCAGAGGTAAATTCCTGGTTGAGCTAAGAGACTTAAGGAAGGACAAGCTAACTATGAGAGAAAAACCTGTGCAGTGTATCCCCTAAACCACAGAATACGCCTCTGTTGGGGTCTGCTTGCACTACTGAGAGTGGGGTAATTGTGCCAGGACAGGACACATGGGTCTGTGATTATTGACCAAATTCTTCAACACAGAACACAGGCAGCACTCCTGGCCTGGAATAATTACCATGGAGTTTTATTCCCATACAGCATCTGGCTGGAGAGCCTTCATCTCCCTAACACCCTCCTCCGTCTCCAAAGGCTCTTGTATTCCAGCGTGGCACTGTAGAAAGAGCTTCAAATGTGTATGCATAAGAGTGTGTTATGGTAAGATGCCCACACTGGTACAAAAATGGATCTTAGTGTCACTGTAATTCAAAAGTAAGTAGTGTAGACTGTATTGCTTCACTAAATGAAGCAATCTCCATCACAGCTTTAACAACAACAACAAAAAAAGTAGACCACAAATGTCAGGTAAGATCCCTCAATTCTATGTTATATGAACACTTTATTTACTGCAGATGATCAGAAGTGCAAATTACTTTTAATGGAAAATGGTTGTGGGGCATGAGGAACTTATTAAAAATCCACTGTTTAAAGAGTATCTTCTGTAGAGGTTACTGAATTTTCTTCTTTTTTCCCGTGCAATTTTTTCCATCTTAACTGACCACTTTTGTCTGACTTCTTTCATCACCAAGCATACACTAGTACATTATTACTTCATCAAAAACTTAATGATCCACACCCCCCTTTTATCTTTCAGCATCCATCTAATTTCTTCATACTTGTTTATAAATTGAGCCTTAAGGAAAGAAGAAGGAAAATTACTAGAGTATTAACATATGCAGCTCCTTCAAAGCAAGAAGGCAATGAAAACAGACATGAAGTTGGAAATCCTCTATTTGTTTATCCATGCCCAGTGTATGTTAGAAAGATTTTAACAGAAAAAGTAATAAATGCTCGAAACTCTGTCTTTTGCATGGGAGTGGTCCTGGTTGTTGTGGTTATGAAGTTGCACTGGTAAATCAGGGCAGACTCAAATACTGAATCTGTGCAGCTGGAGAAACTTCACCAAGAGCTGTCAGAGCTGCAGTGCTATCCCACCCTGGTGTGCTACTTCCTAGGCATGCTTGGCAGGTGACCGAGTAAAGTGCCTTTCTCTGACACTTTGTCAAATCAAAATCTCTCAACTCTAAAAGATCTGTGAGATGTGACTCATTGACAAAAACCTCGTTAAACCTCCCCTCTTGTTATACACATTTCTGTGAATAGCTACTAACATTCTTCTCTGCTGTAACCTCTACCAGGGTGCATGGCAGAGAAGTCAGTTTCACTGATCTATAATTCCCATACTCCCCCCAAGAGTCCTTTTTGATATCATCTTTGTTGCTTTATGTTCATCCTATGTTAGGGTATCTTTGATCAGTAATTTACCTGTACCACAATTAAAGTGGTTTTGTGCTTTAGTTTGTTTAGACCCCATGTGTAAACATTATCTGATTTTGGAAATTTCTTATTGTTCCATTTACTGAGTTACCCTCCAGCCTGCATTATTACGAATAAAATATGGAAATGATCCTTAGATTCCTAGAATCATAAAATCATGGAGTAGCAGATTGGTTTGGGTTGGAAGGGACTTTTAAAGGTCATCTTGTCCAACCCTGTGCAATGACCAGGGGCATCTTCAATTAGATCAGGTTGCTCAGAGTCCCATCCAACCTGACCTTTAATGTTTCCAAGGAGGGGGCAACCAAAACCTCTCTGTAGATTGATACCTTTAAAGAACAACTTTACAGTAAGATGAGGTCCTCCTGGTGAGCATAAATGCAAAAGATTAAGATTATTAGTAACAGTTTCATTTTTCCTAACAGTTCTTTTTAGATTTTGTTAATATTTCCACCATGCCTGGTCTTTGGAAGGCATCCTGTTTCTGATAAATTTGTTATTATTAGTTTTTATGGCTGTAACATAAAATTTGAATCCAGATTTGAACTTTCTGAGATTTTAGAGGTTCAGATTTGGACTATTATAAAAATAGGAACAATATGTGGATCCTGGGGCAAGGCTTTGAGCCTAACATTCCTTACAAACAAGGCAGTGGCCTTGCAAGGTGACTGGGTGAATTAGTAGGGATCCAGGTATTCATTTTCAGCTCATTTATTCAACATTTGACTGCTCAAAAGAAAAATATATTATTCATGCTGTGCAAATGAGACACAGGAACCTGGTTATTTTCTCTTCAGGTGTAAACATCACCAGGCCTGCACAAAATTCCCCCCAGAGCACAAGATAGCCTGTAAGTTCTTCACTGTTGATGATCACGTAGGAGAAGAAAGAGAGTCACCTGTGAGACAAAGCCTTTATGTTTATCTCTTGCAGGTCTGTTGGATCATCTACAGGGAGCACCTACACATTTGATGTTTTATAAGAGCCATTGCCAGCTCGCTGCAACCGAGCAACTTCTGCAGCTTCTGAGCTGACTACCAGCCATGTAGCCATAGGCAGGGTAATGCCCCAGATAATTAAACTCTTCTGAGATACCCAGATAATTAAACTCTTCTGGTATATTACCACTAAGCTGGGAAGACCCAGCTTTTAGCTGTTTTGTGGTGTAGGCTTACATCTGTTGGGATTGCACCATTTAGGATCTCCTGCCCAACAGACAGATTTATGGACTTGCCTTGAGGAACATGACTCCTGATTCTCTTCTCCAAGCCAGCAACCTCACTGCTAAGAGTTAAAGATGACCTCTCTGACAAGTGTCCATCTATTTTCTTTGCCATCTTCTCCTTCCCATATCCCACATGTTTGCAGTACGTTAGCCCTCATTGTAACTTCATATTCTGTCATTGAAACAAGACACACAGGTGAATAAATACTTTAAAATTATGGTGGTGCATTTGGGATGTGCTATGCTGGTTTTCTGCCATGCCATTTCACATAAGGCCGGTAAGGAGAAATTAGGTTTACTTCAATCAACTTAATTTGATAAAAATAAACACTGTGGGCAAGGTTAATTTTGATGAGCTGTTTTTTAATTCCTAACTACATACATCAGCTCTCTAAATACTAAATAAACTCCATGACAAGCTCTCATTGTGTGATGTTTACCTTTCCTGTACTAAATTATTAGTTGTCAGAAAGAACAAAGTGAAGAGAGGAAGAGAGAAATAAGCTCAAGAAGCTTATTTAAAAAAAAACAAAACAACAAAAACCCCCCACTCTAATTTTCAATTTCTGCTTATGCATTACATTTTCCCTGAAAACTCATGGCCTAATATTTAGTACAGCAGCACCAAGGACCTGACTTACCTTGCACACCAAATACAGCAAATATATTTCCTATATAAAGAAAAGAAAGCTTTTCTACAATTGAGCTCTCTACAAGAAGAAAATGGAGAAGGCAAGGGAAGACACAACTCCAGATATTATTCACCTGTTATATGAAAATTTAAAAGATTATTCAGACAACTAAAAACACCATTTATTTTGGTGTTTTTTCCTTTCCTTTTTGCAGGAAAAGAAGCCATTCTTCTGGTGGTAAAATTAATGTATAAAGAGGTAAACTCTGAAGCAATTGATTGGACTTTCAGTAAGCATATTTCTGACAATTCATTAAATACAGAAAGCTTTATCTTCCAGGAGAAACCAAATATGGGATCAATGCAGACATGCTGAAGTAAAAGAATATTTGTATTGGAGAAGAAGGAGAAGTGTACAAAGAATCTCCCTTATATTTGAATAACAACTATTAAAAAGTCGTAAGACCTTAATACACTTTTTGTGTCCTTTTTTTTTTAAATCCAGTCAAGGAGCAGATCTCTATTGTCTTTATTCAATCTCTGCTTTGTCAGTTTTGAAGAGAAGGAGGAATTAAATTGTATTTCCAACATGAATGCAGTTGCATGGAATACATACCATGCTCATAAAGCAAAACCATCTCATTTAGCTCACCTGGGCTAAGGAACATTACACAGAGGGTGCTGATCCTTACAGAGCTAGAAAGCCAAAAGCAGTGCCAGGCATCCTGAACCTCCACACTACCATATTTCTTGATTATGCTGAGAAAATGTTGGTGCAGAGAGGAGTTTTGACTCCCTGCCACACTTTTCCATGAGTAGAGTCTTTCATCTGCTCTCAAGCCACCACTAGTGTGCATGTTAAGCAGGTCCTGCATGGTAACAGCAGACCTGTTTTCTCTGAGAGCTCCAGGAATTATCAAATCTCATTGAACTGAACATGTGAGCAGAGTGTCTCTCTGTGGCAACTGTAAGGTATGTGGTAGAGATTTGTAGCAAAAATATTCTGGCAATTGATTTATGCTCATAATAATCCTTCCAAATGGCACTACTGGGACAAGACCTGATCCCATTGTGGTATGTAGACCAGCTTGACTCTGATTGAATCCAGGACCAGTAGAAAAAAAAAAATGCAGTGAGACCATGTTGGCTCCATCAGTTTTTGAACTTTGAACTAGGAGAGCTCAGCTAGAGCCCAGGCCTGGGAACCAGTGCCAATTCCTTGAGGCTGCTAAGTGTCCCAGACAAATGATTACTTAAAAGTTCTTGGAGAACTTTACATTTTCCATGTGAATTCAGTGAACTGTCTCAAGATAGGTGGGTATTTTAATGCCTAATATTTAGGCACATACCTGCAGCACCTGAGCACATCTTATACAGCTGGCAGAGTTGCCAGTGTACTTTTGCTTGGGAATCCAGCAGTCAGGGCTTTCCTCTGAGATATGAAAGACCTGAGACCAAACCATTCTTCTACTTGCTGAGACATGCATGCACATCCACTTTGAAAAGTCCCATTGCCCCAGGCAACATGAGAAGTTAGATTCAACCACTCCTGCTGAAGCTGCTTTGCTGCATGTAAGATAGTTAAATATTCATGCTGAGGAAGAAAGAACAGCCTATGGGTGGATGAGAACAAACAGAAGTACTGTTACTTGCTCCTCACAAAGTCATGATCTCCTCCTCTTCTTGGAGGTCTTTGTCTGTGCCCTGACCTACTGAGTGATAACTGATGCTGTGATCTTTTGGGAATCACTGGAAGGAGGTGTAGGATGTGCTGCAGACAGCTGGACAGAAGCTGGGAGGAAAGAAGAATCTCCAGCTGCGCCAAGCCCTTTATTTTTGCCCTGACTGGATGGTCTGCCCATTCTAAGATTTCTACAGGGGATAACAACATTTATTCTAAAGAATACTTCATTCTAACATACAGTGATTAAGGTTCACAGAAGAAAAAAAAGCTTTCCCACCCCAGATCTCTGTGAGAGGGGGAATGCCCTTGTACAGTGGCTGCTCATGTTCCCTTGGGCTTAAGGCAGCAAAGGCACTAAATGTGACAGTAACACCTAAGTCCTCTAGCAGAACCAGCTGTAATTGCCTCCAAGCTGAAAACTACACCCATTTACAGTATTTATACATATGTTTCCATCTTCCAGATGGAAAACAAATAAAGAAATTAATGTAGCTTACAGAAACAATGTGACAAAAAAGTCACAAAAAATATTTTCCGAAGTGATCAATTTTTTTAACAGCTCAAAAATCTTGGAGGTAAAGAAATAATTAATAATATTTCCTTTTAAATAAATACATGATTTTTATATTTTAGAAAAAGATGGAAACTTACCCTATGACATTAGGATAAAAACTTCTTCTAATAAAACTACACAGTTTCTACTGTAAGAAGATTTTGTCTGAAGTGATTTTACACTCCCTGAAATGAACACACACCATAGTATATCCTAGCTCCATGGGTTGTGACACGTGCATCCACAACAGCTATTGCACACAACGCATGTGTAAAATCTTATGCAGCAATTTTGCATCAAGGGAAGTACCCTCCTTGACTTCAATGGGAATTGGAGATGCCCTTAAGGAGTAGAAGACTATATCATAAAAGAAACAAAGCTTAGTTTAGATGTGAATCACAACGCTGCCGTTGAGTTTATGCTCAGTTTAACCTATTAAACAATGTGAGATGAGCAAAAATTACTCATTTCCATACTGCTGATTTTGCAGACTTCAGAAACCCTGAGCATGAAATAAATAACTTGCTCTTAATAACTTTCTGTGTGGATAATATGTTTAAATGTAGGAAGATGTAAATGATGTATTTTTATTGCATTGCTGGTTACCTCTCTGTATCAGCTTAGCTAAATGCAGAAGTTTAAGTTCACAAGGAACTACCTAAAAATATTTGTCTACTCTTCACAAATAAAACAGTCGTTGACTATGCTATCATGGAAGGTTCCAAAGATTAAGTCAGCTCTACAAATATGACTGGTACTGTATTTCCTGAATGCCTGGCATGTCTGTATTACAAAAATGCAGCGATAAAATTGCACAGAGGAAAAGATGGGATGTCACTGTACACAAATCTACATAATATTCCTCTGTGCCATTCTTCCTTAGATGTGTTTCCTGTGTCAATATACTGTGGTTATTCCTAAAGACAGCACTTTGAAAAGACAAAATCATTCTAAAGGGCTCTTAGCACTTGAGAAAGGTAGCTGATGGGTAGATTTTTTTTTCTTTTTTTAAAAAAAATTAAAAATAAATAAAATGACCATTTCTTAGAACTAATGCTTTTGAATTTTAAAAGACAAATTATGCAAATATTGCAAGACATATTAGGGAATGGCAAGGAAATTGGTGATTATGAGATTTGTTTGCTCTTCTGATGGATAATTTGCTGATAGGACAAATTTTTACAAAATTGTCCCCAGTCTTGATAGGTAAAGCTATGGTCACTTAATGCATAGTTGCTTACCTCTGCAAAGTCTTTTAACTTGACTTTTTCTATTGGACCTGGTTTATGACCCTTTTGAACTTGAAATCTTAATCCCACACATAAAACTGAACTAATAATAGAACGTGCAGAAACCTCTTACCTTTTCAAATTCCTACCACTAGCCTTAGTTTGTTCATTTTCTCCCTTTTACTGTCTTTTCCTTCCAGGTTTCTTTTCCTGTATCTCTGTTTTCTTGCCATGACCACAAAGCTGTGAGAAACAAAGCTGCGCTCACCTCCTGCAAATGTATAACCTCTCTAAAGAGCTGAGTCCCTTGTACCCATAACCATCTTGCCCTTGGCTCTTTCCTTTGCAACATTCCCTGTGAATGTACCTTCCTCAAAGAGCAAACCTGGGTAATTAGATTCTAAGGAGGCACAAAGTGTCTGGGACATCAGGCAACAGAGAGTGTTACTGGGGAGCATGAGATTGTAACACAGTGTTCTTGTAAAGACCTCCCAAGCTTAGAAATGAAGCCACAACATTTGCACAAGTTTCCATGTCGCTCTTTCTGAACTTCCACTTTCCACTGGTCATATTTTCCTTTTTCCTGAGCTCCTGCATCATGAGACCTCTATCTGTTTTGAGGCTGGTTTTCTTCAGCTTTGCCCTACTAGCAAAAGAAGTCATGTCCAAGAACAGGAGCCGATCAAAGGGGATACCTACAATCCTACAACAGTGCTGTTGGCTCTGTGAGTGAAGACAGATTCAAGCTTGATGGGTGCACAGTATCCATCCATCCATCCATCCATCCATCCATCCATCCATCCATCCTTGACACTAAACACTAAACAGTTGGACACTAAACACTTTCATGTGGGTCAGAAACTTTTTCAGTAAACTGTGACTTCCAGAGCTTTGAAAGTGTTGAACTTCTTCCTGAGGTTGGAGCACAGCAATCCCCCCCCCGAGCTGGACCTGTCCTTGGACATGGCCTTCTGCAGTGCCCTGCAGTTGTGCAGCAGCTGAACACGTGCACAGCAACACATCCTGCATGACATATTATTTCTGAAAAAGTCAGCGTGCAGGGGGCTGAGCTAAAAATCATAATGGATAACCAGGAAAGGAAAAAAAACACTTAGTGATTTTCTAGGAATTGGGATTCAAGTCTCACTGCAAATGAGGGAGAAAAAGGGAGAGAGAGAGGGAGGGAGGAGCACATCTCTCTAAATCTACAAGAATAAATATCCTCCAGAGCTTTCAGAATCTCCTCTCTCAATGTGAATTCATTACCTTATTTACCACAAAAAATATTGTTTTATTACATATACTAATCTATATACGTAATATATCAAACTGTGGTCTATCTTCCAGCCAATTTCAGTCCTTGCTGACATCAAAAAGAAGACTTCTGTGGCCTGTTGGGCTCCAGAGGATTCCTGGAGAAAATGTCTCACCCTGTCATGCCTGTCAGGCAAAGAAGTTCTTTTGTTTTCTCTCTTGTTTTCTCTCTTGTTGTCTCTCTTGTTTGCTAAGCCCCAGTGTTACATAGAGATGCTACTGTCAGATGTAAAAGCTTGAACACTTTCACTGAGCCACAGGGAGGACTACGGTTAAAAGCAGGGAGTGAGCCCCATATTGACATAAACATGGGTGCTGCTAACCCCATGTGAGGGGTTACAACAGCTCGTAGATGCTGACTTTAGCCATCACAAAAACATTTGTCTTAAGCCACCTGAGGAATGAAATAAAATGTGTGGAAATACCTACCAGAGCAAAGATACCCCTCAGAGATGAATCCAGCATGTTCTGTAGTTGGAAGTAATGGTACATTCAACTTGCTGACCTCTTACATAGAAGTGCTACACCTGAGATGGGAGGAACTAGACATCAGAGGGTTACCAGATGTTATTCTTTACATAATTTTAATGTAACCCAATATGTACAGTTGCACATTATATAAAAATCTGCTTTATTTACTAGATATTTGATAATCTCTCCATGCTAACAGTCATTAGTTTTCTCCTCTTGGTGAAGCAGATGAGATTTTGAAGCGGAAAGTTGCATCCAGCAGTAGAAGATAGAGTTCTCTGAAGTAACAAACCCCAGTGCTTCCTGCTGCTTCAATTGCCATAGAAACAGACATGCCAGTTATACTCCTCTCCCTGCTTAGCAATGAAATATTGCCACTTGAGGGGATTTAGAGGGTTGCAAAGGCCTTGATCCTGCAGGGTGCTGAACATCCCTGGTGAGGTGCTGCAACACTGGTTCCCAAGGTATTTACATATATCTCATCTATTGATTTTCAAAACCAAAGGAATCTTGAAGTAAAAAGTCTTCTGAAGATGTTAGTGTTGTGTGTTTTTAAATTCTTGCTGAGAGAGCTGAGGGTTTAGGGCTTAATTCATTTCCCCTTGCTACTGTCTGGGACTTGTGCTGTTGACACAATGGTAGGTCTGGTCTCTTCATAGGTCTGCTTGGTGTTTATCTGAGGTTAGAACAGGTCACAGAAGGCAGCCACTGATGTGGCACAGACAGATGTCAGTGTAGCCCTGGATGCCTTGTTTTAACTTACTATATCATATGCTTATTTTAATTTTACCCAATCAGGTGGCTGAAGCATTATATGTTTCTTAATTAATGCTAAAGGTACCAGAAACTATCCAGAGCAAGTGGCTAGATAACTGTCTGAAACTTACATAAAATTTGGGTATTTTTTAGATCTACAAAGGGATCTAATTTTTTTTCAGAGAAAGGAAACTAGGACAATAATAATTAAAGTAATATTTACTCCTTAATAAATGCCTATTTTTATACTGGTGTTAGAGGTTAACAGCACTGTTATTTACTCCTCTGCCAAAAAGTACTGAGGGATATGAAATGTAGCAGCCAATAAAGCTGAGCCGTCAGATAAATAACATTCATATTACTCTCTGACAAATTCTTTTGCTACACGGGGATATAAATAACACTAAGAAAGCCATTCCTACATTACAAGTTTACTGATGTGTAAAATGTAATTTTAAAAAGAGCCCAAAGCACCAGGAGTGTGACTCGCTGTAACATGATCTATAGGAAGGGTTATGTGGCATATCTAACACCTGTAAGGAGATGAAACCAGGGAAGTGAGACATCTTTGTGAAGGTGGGATGCAGCCCTGAAGTGGAAAAAATAGAAAGCACAACTCTCATTCAGAGAAGCAATGATAGGTTTATGCACTGAGCAAGGCCTGAAAATAATGGTAATGTTTCTGTTTCTGTGTCCACAGCTCTCAGAGGGATGGATTGGCCAGGAGCTGCCTGGTTCTCAGAGCAAAATTGCATTGCATTTGTGTTCAGAGAGCAGAGGGTGTGATGAGCTCCTGATGCAACACAGGAGATCTACCTCCGAGGGTTTTCTTTTCCATAAGCACCCAGGATGGACCAGGCTGCACCTTTTCAGCAGCAAATAGCCACAAAGAGGAACACAAGAGTGTCAAATTGCCTTACCTTGGAAAATACTTTGTTGGTTCAGCCCCTTGAAAGTGAGAAAGAGTGCTTCTTTTCACATTGGATTTTGGAAAGACTTAGTACAAAGGGAGATATGGGCAGGTATGTAGGCAGGCAGGCAGGCAG